>NW_004955425.1:21937356-21985402 GCF_000276665.1 Chinchilla lanigera | reverse complement strand
TCACTTTGTAGCCCAGGCTGGTCTCAAACTCGCAAGGATCTTCCTGCCTCAGCCTCCCAAGTGCTGAGATTACAGGCGTGCGCCACCACACCCAGCCACCTTTCTCATTTCTAATCATATTGTTATGGGTTAGATGGCTAAGTGTTTGTCTATTTTGTTTATTCTTGCAAAGAACAAGCTTTTTGACTTGTTGATTTTTTTGTATTTTTTAGTGTCAATTTTGTTAATGTCTACCATGATTTCCTCCCTGGTGCTAGGTTTGGTTTTGGACTGTTCTTGTTTTTCTAGTCTCTTGAAGTGCATCAGTGGGTTGTTGTTGTCCTTATTATTATTATTATTTATCTCAATCTGTTTTTCTAATGTGAACATTCACAGTAAACTTTCCTCTTAGGACAGATTTCACTTTGTTTCATTAGGTTCTGGTATGTTACACTGGCATTATCATTTGATTCCAGGAATTGTTTAATTTCCAGGAATTGTTAAACAATTCCAGGAATTGCTTAATTTCCTCTGTGACACATTGAGTGTGAAAGAGTGAGTTTTTTAATGTCCAGATGTTTGTAAAATTTGTAGGGGTGCAACTCAGTGCTAAGACTGCTTCCCTAGCAAATATGAGAACCTGGGTTCAATCGCTAGTAGCACAATAATAATAATAATAATAATTTCCCAAGACCCTGATTTCTGCTAAGCTAGCTCCTTGGCAAGGTGATGTGAGGGATGTGGGGAGGAGCTGCTCCTGTCTGAGGGAGCTTATAATCCAGGGTGAGCTGGAGAGATCAGGATCCCCCTGGTGGGTGAGACACAGAAGTTTCTGTGGAGTGAAAGTCCACAGAAATCCCACAAAAGAAGGATGTAGTTCTAGTGGGAGCTCCCTGGAGGACAGACCCAGCTGGTGAGAGGTTCGGCAGTGAGATGACCCTGAAGAGGAGCAGCATCTCAGGTGACTGGAGCAGGGGACAGGGGTCCACAGGGAAGGGGCAGTAGGAGCCAGCACTCAGGGTCATGGGGCATCGTGGGCAGTAGCCTGTGCTTAGGTCTGGGGCAGGAGGAGGGGCATGGTGCAACAAGGCCACCGCAAAGAAGGCCACCTCCTCCAGCCACAGACACAGGAGGCGGGCAGCACTGCTCACGTCAGCTGCAGGGGAGGGCCTGTGGTAGGAGCAGAGTCACAGAGAGGAAGCTACCTGGTCCAAGTGAAAGTGGTGAGGGCAAAATGATGCTCACATGTGGAAGCCAGCAAGAGCGGCCTGATGGGCTGCAGGGGGAACCCAAACTACCTGCACCTGGATCCCAAGAGGGCAGAGGACAGGAAGCCATCCCAGAGGGCAGGGAGGGAGGGAGGAGGAGGCACAGTGCAGGTAAGGTGACTTCCCTGTGTGTGCTTCCAGGACAGCTCGCTCTCCAGGCCAGCTGCTCACCAAGTACCACAGCAGGAAAAGAGGGAGTGCCTGCTTGTTGCCATGGCAACCACACACTGCTGAGATGGTCAAGCGCAGACCATTTTTTACTACTCATTCCTGCTGCATTTTGCAGAAGTATAGGCCATGACAGACTGGGTATTAAAGAGAACTGGACCTCCCCTGCACCTGGTATGGGAGGCATGGGCCCAGCAGGGGGCCAGAGGGCTGCGGGGATGTGGAGCTCAGGAAGGGGCAGACAGAGCAGGCAGCAGGAGCAAGAACCCGAACTGTGCCTAGGACAGGGCAGATGCTGGACACCACAGGCCTGGAACAGAGGCTGGCACAGACCAAGTTCTAGGAAGAAGGGCCGGACAAGAGGAGCGGGGTGGGAGATGCTATAGCCAGCCAGAAGTTCACTGCCTGTGTGCAATCTGGAAGGACATCCCTGATGAGCTAGCACATTCTGATCATTTGGGAAGCCGACACAAGATTTTCTCCAGACTAAGTGGAAGTACTGTGACCCACACATGCCCCATACTGCCCCACATGATCCACCCATGCCCCATGCCCGTGACAGGCACCCCCGAGCCTCCCAGAGGACGAGAGCACTCACGAGAATCGGAGTCCAAGGGCTGCCGTGTGCCAGCTCGTGCTCCCTTGGCCCCACCAACTTCAGGGACAGGGAGCACTGCTGTGGCTGGAGATCTCCACCTGGTCAGAGCTGCAGTACTTGACAATCTCAAACCTCTATGCTAGGAACTGGTTCGACAAGAAGAAAACCCCTGTGAGTGACAGAGCTGAGCCAGCCCGAACCAGGGCCCCTGGGGTCAGCCAGGGCCGGGGGAGGCTGGAACACCCATCGCCTCTCTCAGGTCACATCCGAGGCTAGCAGGCAGGCCCAGGCTAAACCCTGGCTCCCACCACCCAGGTGGCAGAGCATAGCAGATGTGCGTGCAGGTGTGTACATCAATCCAGATGTGGGAAGTGACTTGGAGGGGCAGGGTCTGGGATGACTGGCTCCAGATACTTCAGGGATGCTGCTTCCTTTGCCCACTGTCATGTGCCAGGCCCCTGCCATCTCCTGCACCAACTGCAAGTGCAGAACAAACAAACATTAGCTCCTCTGGGAGGCACAGAAGGAGGATTTGCTTAATCATAAAAGGAATATACACTCACGGGGTGCAATTTAGAAACCAAGTAAAGTATGAAGAATAAGGAAAGTGCACTCATGACCCCACTCCCAGGGCTCAGCCACATCAGTGTTTCTGTTACAGCAATTTTAGGTTTGCAGGGGACAAAGAAACCAAGCAGCACTTGCAGAAGGGGAGGGACCAAGTTTATTGTGCACGAGGCTCAGAGGAGATGAGCTCCTGGAAGAACTGAGCCTCAGCTCTCGGGGAGCAGAGGTTTAGCAGGTAATGTTTTTTTCTGAGGCTGAGAAAGGTATGTGGATATATTGGGTACAAAAGTTGTTACATCTTGTGGTTACAAAGTAGGGCAAAATAAGAACAAACACTATCCATTGGCAGGGGCTCAAGGGGGCTCCCCACTGTGGGTACAAAGGACTTGGAGGAGAAAAGCAGGGCCCAAAGAGAAGCCAGGTACTGAGGTGGTCTCTTTTCTGCTTTATTTGGAGTGTTTCCTTTCAGGGTAAACCAAGGCACAGTTGAGACCACTGAGACAGGCAAAGTTTTCAAGGACTTTACTTCCAGGCCAGGTGTGGCCAGGCTAAGAATGAAAAGACCATTGGCCCTGAGCAAGAGGAGTTTGGGTAGGGGATGGGGGCATTGCTGAGGGGGGTACAAAATTTTGGGTCTCTGAGTAGGGGGTCTAGGGCTAGGTGATAGACAGGGCAGTGGTGAGTACAGGGGGTGCTGGCAGGGACAGCATGTTTCTCGTGGTTGTTTGCAGAATCAACTCGCTGCAAGTTGAGCTCTGCGGGGCAGGGGCTGGCTGGTGAAGCTGTGTTGGGGAGGCACCAGTGGCTTCCTGCTGAAGTAGAGCCCTGGAGGCTGTGAAGAGCAGATCTGGTTGGGGAGTTTTTCTCTCCTAGCTAGGCAGGGGTCTGGTTTCTGACTTTTCTGTCTGTTGTGTTATAGAAAAAGAAAAGGGGTAGTGGGTGTAGTCTCAGGACTTTTTCCTGTGTAACTGGGGGCTGCACAGACACCCTAGAAAAGAGAGACAGGAAAAAATGAAGAGAGAGAGGGGCTGCACTGGTGCCAATGTGACAGGGTACCAGATCTGGGTGAGGTGAGGGAGTTCTGGGGGCATGCTGGTGCTTGGTTCTTGTGATGGGTTTGCTTAGGGTTCCTGTAGGACAGTAGTGTATGAGGCCATCAGGAGGAACTGCCTGGATGTTATGGATTGGATTTGTCCTTGGATTAAATCTATTAGAGTTTTATTATACAAGGTCCAAACAAAACCAACAGAAGAACTAGGACCAGGGGCCCAAGTATGAGGAGAAGCCAGCATGTCCAGCTGGCTTGGAAGAAGCCTCCTCCCCAGCCCATAGTGAGGTCACCCTTCACCTGTTTTCTGAGCCTAGTGGCTTGGTCCTGGAGCTTCTGGACTGCCTGATGGATAAAACCCAACCTGTTGATGTAGAAGGAGTATTGCTCTCCAAGGAAGAGGTAGCTGCCTCCTTTTTCTGTGGTGAGTAGATCCAGAGCTTAGTGGTTCTGGAGGGCCAGCCCAGTCAGGGAGTCTACTTCCTTTTGTACAGCCAGGATGGAATCAGAAATCTTCCCAAGCCCTTCAGACATCTCTTCTGAGAGCTGCTGGTGGGCTGTGGTGGAGACAGCTATCCCTGCAATTCCAGTCCCCATGTCTACAGAGACTCCAAGGCCTACTAGTAGGAGTATGAGTATTGAGGCTCGTGTGCATCATCTGAAGGGGTCTTCACAGGGACTGGGAGTTTGGTTTGTCCAGGGACGATATCTGTTTTTGGGTGAGAAATACCAGGGTGCAGGTCCCAGTCCAGTTGGCAGGAAGACAAAGGTAGGCAGAAGTTCCACAGAGCCAAAATAGACCTGTAGTATTTAAACAGAAATGGTTATGTATGTTTAGAAGGTGTTGGGGGTTTGGTTCTTCGGGGTCTTTTTCCCAGATACCTATGGTGACAGCTAGGGCTGCTCCTATAAAAGGGGAAGCTCTCCCTGGATGAGTTTTTTGAGTGGCGCCTTTGGTCTTGTTCTCCTAATGTGAAAGGAACATCTTGGTATCTATTAATATCCATTTGTGTGAGTTGTGGAGATTGGGTAGTGTTATGGTTTGTGTCTGGATGTCCCCCGAAAGCCTCATGCAGTCATGGGGCAAGCTTCTAGAGTTTATGATTGATTCATGGTCCAATGCTGGGGTTATGGGTGTGGGTGCTGCACCCTCCCTGGGGCGAGGAGTTTGCATACAATGTAAGGGAGGGAAAGAGGCTTGCTTTCTGCTGCTTCTCCCTTTTGTTCTCGCTGCTTTTGCTGTCTTCCTCCACCATGAACTGTTGCCCTCTGCCATGTGCCACTCTGCCTTGAAGCCAGCTGATTATAAAATGAAACTTCCACAAACTGTGAGCTAAATAAACCTTTCCTTCCTTAATTCTGGGTGTCAGGTATTTTGTCTCAGCAGAGAGAGAAAAGTAACCAAGAGAGGTAGGCAGAGAAGGCAGGTGGCGGGAGTGGATGCCCAATCTAGTCTGACCTTTTCCACAGTTCCTGATTCTGTCTGTGGAGACCACCTCCCAGTTGTAATATGTGGGAGCTGGTGGCCTCTGCAGAAGTGTGACTGTTAAAAGTCGTGGGTGTGCAGTTGGGGGTCCTGTCATATATAAGTAGTTGGGGGAGGACCAGAGGCAGGAGGAGTGTTGTAGCTGGAGTGATCTTAGGACATGTGTAGAGTGTGAATTTGCAGCTAGAAGTGGGTCGGTTTCCCAGGGCGACTTCTGGAGAGCCTGTACAGGAGATGCAGAGTGCAGCCTGAGAGAAAAGTTTAGCATCAGAGGCTTTGGGTTGTAGGGTAAATTGGTGTTGAGAAGTGACTGAAGTGGAGACAGCACTTCAGAGTGTTTGTAGCATTTCCTGGCAGTGTTTTTCCCATAATAAATGGGGTGCCAGGAGGGCCTGTGTGGGACCAGGTTGTAACTGGAGTGAGTGTACCCTCAGTGGGGGAGGTGGAGCAGAGAGGCAGAGCCAGCAATCTTGTGCCAGTGCTGATGGGAGTGGTTTCGTAGGGAATACGTCGGGCTTGAAGTCCTACTGAGGTGAGAAGGTCACTGGGGGGATTATTTGGGCCTGGGGTTGCATTTGGGTTCTGGGCAATGGGGGAAGGGGCAGGTGTATCATTTTGGGGCTGGGGGTAGAAGACACATAGCAGAGCTATTAGGAGCCTGATGATCAGGAGGAAGATGCTGATGAGAAGACTGCTTTAGGCAAGGCATCAGGGTATAGGCAGTGGGGTGTTTTATTAAGGATAGTGCCTGAGAGCACAAAGGGAACAAGTATCAGAGTCCCACAAAGAAATGTAAGATGGCTGATAGTGCTACAGCAGAGCCAGTGAGAAAACACTGAGGTCAAGAGCGGATGCAAGCACGCTTTATTTGGCCGACATCAGCAGATGACACTCCAAAAGGGAGTCAGGGAATGTTAACCACAAGAGAACTTTGTGCTAGATTTTTATACATTCACACATAACCATGGTAACCACATTACCTCATTTTGGAATTTTATAAGAATGTCACAAGGTTAATATTTTCCAGGAGTTTGTTAGTTAAGCAGGATATGGTTAAATTGCAGTTTACCACACAGGCACTCCTAGAGGCAGCCCTCCTGCCCGCCCAGGCAGGAGTGATTCCCTGTGAGGGACAGCAAAACCCACAGATTCCATAGCACAAGGAAACCCTTTCACAGGCCAGAGAGCCTAGGAGGCTGCTGACTCCACCAGCACTTCACTCGGCCCCCAGGGCCAGTACCTCTCCCTGACAGGCATTACTCCCAACTGTTCCATAGAAGAACACTCGCAGTACCAGACACTTCCCACCTCAGAGGGACGGTTCCTTGACCAAGGAAAATATCTCCTTCCTGCCTCCCAGACTCAGCAGATTCTCCCTTCCTCCACGATAGCTTTCACATACGCTGCAAATCCCTTGGACACTTACTCCAGCCTCTCATTTCAGCCCCCTGCTGGTGGTAAGAAATCCTCTTTCCGCCCATATTGCTGCATTGTTGTGAAGAATGTGAAAAGCATATTTTGAGTCTGTGTAGATATTAACTCTGTTTCCCTTCTCCAGGGTGAGGGCTGGGGTCAGGGCTCAGGTCAGGGTTATGAGGGCATCCTGCTGTGAGGTGGTATGGGGGGAGAGCTTGGGCCTCAATCACCATGTCAGTCCTAACTATTGCATATCCCACTCTCGCCACAGAAGCAGCTGAGGCTTTGTAAGAGCTGCCAGCTACAGACCAGGTGTGCTGTGGGTTGCATATGGGAAGCTCTGAGCCGTGAGGGAAAAGCCTGTTGGGTCAGTGTGTGAGGGGCAAGCAGTCATGCCCCCTAGCTGGGTGTGTGTTGTCATCTGTCTCTGTGAGTGCAGTGGGGGGTGCAGGATTGAAACTAGGGCCTGGGGACAGGGTAACGGTGAGGGTTCAAGGAAGAGAGCATAAAGCTGGAGGAGCCTTGGAGCTGAGGGTACGTGGGGGAGATGTGAGGAGGTGAGGAGGACACAGAGGTCATGGTGGTGTACATGGTGATGGGAGCATGGAAAGAAATCTTTATGGCCTCCAGGAGCATGAGTGCTACTGCCCATAAGCAGGGAGGCCACCCCCTGGTGGGGGGGATCTAGTTGTCATGATAGAAAGGCAACCAGGTGAGGTGTCGGTGACTTAGAACTGCAGCAGTGCATCCCTTTTGCTCTGCTGTGTGAAGGAGGAAGGGGTGGGCAGGATCTGGGATAGATAGAGCGGTGGTCAGAGTTAAAGCCTGCTGTAATTTCTGAAAGGACCCATGGGGAAAGCCTGTGGGTCTAAGTGGCCTGAAGGACCATTGCCAGTGAGCTCATAGAGTGGTTTTGTGATAATAGAAAAGCCTGGGACCCAAGGGGGAAGTAACCTATAATTCTCAGGAAAGAAAGGAATTATTGGACAGTGGCGGATGCTCCAATCTGGCTGACACATTGTATGTGCTGGTGCGGGGATGGGGGGGATGGGACTTGGGTGGTTCATGTAGGAGGACACCTAGACATAGCACTGATGGCTTGCAAATCTGGGCCTTGAAGGGGAGACTCCGTATCCCTTATTGTCTAAATGTTGGAGGAGGGCGAGGGTATCTTAACGGCAGGATAGGGCGGAGGGCTGCAGAGGAGTAGATCAGCATATTGGAGAAGATGGGAAGTGGTGGGTGGAAGGAAAGGAGGTCATTGGCCAAGGCCTGGCTGAAATGGGGAGGGCTACCCCAGAAACCTTGCAGGAGAACAGCCCAGGTGAGTTGCTGCGATTGGTGGGTGCCTGGGTCCATTCATGTGAAGGCAGAGTGGCCGTGATTTGGGATATAGGGGTGTAGTAGAAAAGGCATCACTGAGATCTAGGATGGTGTAGTGGGTAGTGGAGGAGGGGATGAGGACAGGAGGGTATAGGTCGGGGACCATGGGCAGATGGGGAGCATAGTCTGGCTGATGGCGTGGAGGTCTTAGACCTCACAGTATAATTGGTCTGATTTTTTTACTTCAAGGATGAGGGTGCTGAAAGGGGAATGGGTGGATGTGAGAAGGCCGTGTTTGAGGAGACAGGTGATGATAGGTTTTAGCCCACTGAGAGCTGAGTCGGGTGAGGGTGTTGGGGCTTGGTGGGATATGGATGATCATCTTTGAGAGGTTTGAGGTGGGGAGCTTGGTGTGTTTCTACAGAAGGGGTAGAGATGTCCCAGACGCAGGGGCTTAGGGAGGGAGGAGTGATGGGGAGAGGTTGGAGCAAGGAGGGGAGAGCAGGAGGGTGATGGGCATGGGGTGGTACCAGGCACAGTTAGAGCAGCAGTCAGTTTTGTTAAGACGTCTCCCTGAGGAGCAACTGGGGCAGGTTGTGACCAGGAAGGCATGGGAGAATGTGTGGTTTGCAGGGGCAGAGGAGCAGGGGAGGCTGAGAGGGCTGAGATATGGAGCCATCAATTCCCACAACAGAAACCTCAGCCAAAAGGAGCCATCCTGGAAAAGAAGGGAGGGTAGAATGGGTTGCCCCATGTCAATTAATGAAAGTCTTACCTTCCATCTTAAGAGTTACCCGAAGCTCAGCAGCTGTGATAGTCCAGTGGACATCTGAGTCTTTGGGTTGTGTCAGTCATCAGAGGCCCAGCTGATTAGGTCAGAGAGAGCCAGGTTGTCCTGTGGGATGCTCTGGGAAAGGACCCCCACAGCAGGCTTGATTGCCATGTGACAGTCCGGCTTCCAGTGAGGACCCCCACACGTGCAACAAGGCTTGGGATGAGATTTGGGGTTGGGGTACTCTTTTTCCCAGTGGCCCAACTGTTGACACTTGAAGCAGGTCTCAGAGTGTGATCCCCTTTTGTGCCCCTGGATGTTTTGCTGGCTTCCTGTTTGAGTTTTTGGTTTCTTATGGTTGAGGTAAGTAACTGCAAGTCAGAGATGTATTGCTGGTGGGTGGCCTCATTTGGTTATTATGGACCTTGAAGGCCTAGGAAATTAATTCTTGTTGTGGGATCCGAGGGCCTGCCTCAATTTTCTGGAGTTTTCTGAGAATGTCAGGAGCCAGTTGGGTGATAAAGTGCATTTTGAGAATCAGCTGTCCCTCCGGGCTTTCCAGACTGAGGGTAGTGTATTTTCTTAGGTGGGTGCCAGTTGGGACATAAACTGAGCCAGATTTTCATCTCTGTTTTGAGTAACCTTGAGTTTGCCATAACTGACCGACCTGTGGGCTGCTTTCTTCAGTCCCTCTATGAGGCAGGTGATCATGTCATCTCTTGACTCCTAGCGGGGCAGGTTTCCTCCTCATCTCTTTGGTTAAAGTCCCAGTGGAGTCTGGCCATGGAAGAGCCGTGGCTCTGTCCCTCAAATGGGGCTCGGTCCAGCAGCAGTCATCAGCGTATGCTTGGGCCAGGATCCAGATCTGGTCTTGCTCCTCAGGGGAGAGGGTGGAAGTGAGGGTGACATTGATGTCATCCCAAGTGAGGTCACAGGTTTGAGCCAAGTATTGAAACTCTTGGATGTAAGTGCTCTTACATCCCTTGCTCAGAGAGAAAGGAACCAAGGCAGCAAGCAATTTGAGAGAGACAAGTGAGGGAAAAGGGAACGTGGACTTGGACAGTGCCCTCTGTGCTGGCAACCTCGTAGAGAGGGGGTTGGGGAACTGGGACTGAGGGGCCAAAGCAGAGCCCAGAGTGGGTGTGAGAGGTGGAGGCATAGGTGGAAGAGTATGGGAAGGGGGCTTGTCCAGGAGAAACAGGGGGAGTGGGGGTAAAGCTGGGGAAGATGACAGGAGGTGGCAGTGGAGCAGCACCTGGAGGGGTCCCACAAATAGGGAGAGCAGAGGGTGGAAGAGGACAAGGCAGAGGAGCAAGGGAAGTGGGATTGGCAGTGAAGGCCGATTTGTAATGAGAGGGATTGTTGCTGCAAAGGTGCTTATTTAACTGAGTCACCCATGGAGGCCAGATGCAGAGACAAGCAAGTTTACTGGGGGTCAGTGGTGGGCACCCAGTACAAGACTGAGCACAGACCCCCAAAGAGCAAGAGGGGAGAATAGTTATACAGTTCTAGTTCTGGGTCTATGGGGGGGGGGTGCTGATATGATTTAGTGCAGCTATAGAAAGACTACAAAGCATAGGTTCAGCTTGTGACAGAGGAACAAAGGTGTTTGACATTTTACATAGGGGACAAGCAGTCTTATGACAAAGCATGGCCTGGTATTGGGTTAGATAACTATAACAATGTTTACAAGAAACAAACTTAAGGAAACAGAAACTTAAGCTCTGAAATGGCACTAGGACACAAAATGGTGGTGGTTAGTTTTCTTTCCCATACCATGATCAATTGGGGGTGTGGAAATGAGAAGGAGTTTGGTGGGGTTGCAAGAAGTGCGGAGGGAGGGGAGTCTGTGGAGAGCAAAAATTGCCTGCACATGTGGGACCTCAGACCACCTTCCCAGCCTGTGACAATAACTGTCAAGGTCTCAGAGAACTGAAAAATTAAATGTGCCATGGAGTGGCCATTGGGAGCCATTATACAGTTTGTAGGTTATCCATGCTGTGTTACAGAAATAGATGAGATGTTTCGACTTCAGGTCGGGGGTAAGGTGGAGAGGTTTGAGATTCTGAGAGCACACACCAAGGGGGACAAAGCAGAAACAGAAAGCAGTAAATTGCCCATGGTGATTCTAAACACCAGCCAAATGGAGGGGACTCAAGAAAGAGAAGGGACATCTCAGTCAGTTACTTGAGGCTGAGTGAGTGGACAGGTGACCAAGCCAGGAGTCCCCAAGAATTGGGTGGCCATCAAGAAGTCAGACTCCCAGGGGCAAGTGTGACAAGAACTAGGTTTTTGGTGCACAACTCAGGCTGGATCCAGAAAGCCACTTGGAGCAATGCAGAGAGTGGAGACAAGTGAGAGAGACAGGAAGAGGTGATGGGGTGTAAACAACCCTCACCCAACCTGAAGAGGAGACCAAGACTAGCAACAAATCACAGTGAGGAGGTCAGATGTCAGAGGCAATCTCAGTGTGCCCCAGAGGGGGTCTGGAGAGGGAGATTGGACCCTAGTAGGAAGGGATCTCAACCACTCAGGTTTCAGTGTCAGATGTTAGGGTAAACTGAGGCACAGTTGAGACCATTGAGGTGGACAAAGTTTAATAATGTGCAAGGACTTTATTTGCCAGGCCAGGTGCAGCCAGGCCAAGGGGGGAAAGACCACTGGCCCTGAGCAAGGGGCAAGGGCCATTTTACAGAGGAGTTTAGGTAGAGGATAGGGGCATTGCCGAGAGAGGTACAAAATTTTGGGTCTCCGCATAGGGGGTCTAGGGCTAGGTGATAGGGTGGTGTTGGGTACAGGGGTTCTGACAGACAAGAGGGGCCAGGAAATACCCACCCATGCTATTCAGAGGGATGAGAGAGCAACAAAAATTACAAGGGTCAGGAGTCGGTGGGAGGAACAGTTAGGGCCCCAGAATGAGTGTTTTCAGGACTAGAAGCTCTGAAGGGGGCTGTGGGCAGCTCTCCACCTAATTCCCCTTCCACCTCCCGGCTCTGTTAGCTGAGGGCTCTGCTCCATAACCTGCACCATCCTCAGGCCTCCTCCAACCACACACCCTGAGGACAGATGCGGCCAGAGGTTCCAAGGCGCTCAGAGCCCGGAGGACAAGGTGAGGCTTGATGGAAGCAGGCAGAAGCTGTCCTGATCCCGCCCTGTGAGATGGGCTGGAGCTGTCCCCAGACGCTGGTCTAGGCAGGAAGAGTAGGTTTCTCCCAATTCTCTCATCTCCCTTCCTCCCCAAGTAAAGCTGGGAGAGGGGTCCTGGAAAGGTTTTCATGCCATTTTGAGGAGGATGTATCCACACTATCTCTGACTGGGCTGTTCCAGGGTTTGTTTGTAGTTTTTAAAACTTAAAAAAAAAAAAAAAAAAGACACCCCCCTCCATCTCTGGTAAAGCAAAACAATAGCGCTCCTCAATCTCCAGTGCTTCTATCTACAGTAGCCCCTGCATATCTGTGGGTTCAAAATCCATGGATGTAACTAACTAGACTGAAAATATTTGGGAAATAATTGTACATGTACAGAACATAAACAGATTTTTTCCTTGTTATTATCCCCTTTAAATATAGAATAATAACTACTTATATAGCATTTACATTGTACAGGCATTACAACAATCTAGTGATGATTTAAGGTACATGGGAGGATGCACTTACTACATCCTTTTATAAAGGACTTGAGCATCTGCAGATCTGGGTATTTTTGGCAGGAGGGATGTGTGTGTCCTGAAACCAATCCCCCATGGACACCAACGGACATCTACACAAAAGCTTTGACGCAGGGCTGGAGATGTAGCTTAGAGGTAGTGCACTTGCCTACCATGCTCAAGGCCCCAAATTAGAGCCCCTGCACTGAAAAACAAACCAAAAGAGTTAAGAAGAGAAAACCCCAGCACAGCCTGGTGGCACACACCTGCAGCACTTCAGGAGGCTATATAATTAGCTTTCCCATCCCTGGACACAGTGTTGACTCACATCTGAAAGAAGGAGACACTTAATTGGGACCTCAGTTTCCAGGGATTCAGTCCATGACTGGTGGCTCACAGGCAATCTGTCACGGCAGAAGGGAGTGACAGAGCAGAGGTGCTTAGTCAGGGTGACTGGAAGCAGAGCAGGGTGACGGCACAACAGAAGGGGCTGGGTCCACAGACCCCAAGACCACACCGCCAGGATCCATCCAGATAAACCAGAAGTGTGCTCCACCCACCCCCGGTCAGGCCCCAAACCAGCCAAGTTCACACTCTACCCTCATTGCCACAGGGGCTGGGGTGGGAGCACTGAAAGTGCAAACCCAGCCTGGGCAATTTAGTGACTTATGGAGACCCTGTCTCAGGATAAAAATTTTTAAAAGGCTGCAGATGTAGCTCAGCATGAAGCCCTTGGTGTAAAAGAAGAGAGAGACAGAGAGACAGAGAGACAGAGAGACAGAGAGAGAGAGAGAGAGAGAGAGAGAGAGAGAAAAGAAAGAAAAAAAGAAAGGAAAGGAAGAAAGAAAAAGAAAGAAAGAAAGAAAGAAAGAAAGAAAGAAAGAAAGAAAGAAAGAAAGAAAGAAAGAAAGAAGCAGGCAAGCAAGCAAGCGGAAGAAAGGATTACTGGACTTACGAATAGAAAAGTAACCAAAGTGGAGATCCAAAATGACTGCCCAGAGGAGTCGCATCAGAGCTGCTCAGAGGAGTGGCTGAAGCCACAGTACTCAGCAGTGGGGGAGCTCTTACACCCTCAATCAGAAAATCAATCAGGAAGGCAATTCACATGGATCAAACCTAACATCTGAATCCCTCAAAAGAGGGAGCAGAGCCGCACAGCTGCCCTGCCACCACTTCAGCCATCCCTCCTTCTTTCTGGGGAGCAGCTGTTGAAAGAGCACATTTCAGAGAGGCTGAAGGAGCAAACGGTGCTGAGGCTGAGCTTCGGGGCCAGACTCTTCGTGTACCAGCCCCTTCTGTCCCTTCTCCCCCACACATGGGACGCTGCAGCCCCAGATCTTCACCAGCTCAGAGTGAAAGGTAAGCCACCCCACCCTAAGGGAGCGGATTAGCAAGCGGACAGGGCCTGCGGTCTCCCTGTGCAACAGTGTGCTTCCACCCACAGAATCCACAGATCCCCTCAGGAGAGTGAATCACCCACCAACTCTCGTGGCCCTGTGCCTCTGAGCAAATTCACCAGCCAACCCTGGAGACACCCCATGGGTACACAGGCCTGTTCTCGGATTCCCAAGGACCCCCATCACAGTGCCAGCACACCAGCTCATGCCACGGCACCCACATGCAAGTGAACCGGCCTGCAGTTAGCACACCCGAGGTGGGAAGAACCCTTCAGTCAAACCTAGGGGACAAGGTCAGATTGTCTGCAGCTGGAGGGGAGATTTGTGGAGACTGGGTTGGTTTGGGTTTTGAGTGCAAAGGAAAAGGGGAATTTGGATTGGCTGCCTGCGATCAGCCTGCACCTAAGGCAAGAAGGCAGCTGTGTGAACACTCAGGTTTTTTGGCACAGCGATCCCACGTAAATTGCATGCACATTCTCTTAGGGGAGAATTTGATCTGATTTCCTGCTGGGTATTTTTTGGTTTTGGGGTTTTTGTTTGTTTGCTTAGTTGGCGTTTTCCATATCCCCATTGTTCAACTCAAGCTTCCATAGCAATACTATTTTTTTATTTATTTCTCCCACTTTTTAAATTCTTCCTCTGAAGTCTTTTGTTCAACCTTTTCTGCCCTCTCTCAGTCACACCTCTCTTCTCTTGTATTTATCTTCTGTCCTCTCCGTTCTGTTCCTTTTACCGTTACTTGTCTTACCAGCCCTTTACTTTTTCATTTCACTTTACAGATGTGCAAACACACCAACAGGTTCCAGCAACCTCGTAGCTGTCCCCGACCCTGAAGTACATTTTCCTCTTCCTAGAGACTGTCCTCATACTCACAGCGCCTTCCTAAAGCTCTCAGCACTACCCTTCAATCCAACTGCAGGGCCTCCAACAGCATCTGACCCCGCATCTAATTTTTTACGTTATTTCCCCTACCTACCTCTGCCCCACTGACTTACGCTCCTCTTTCCCCATGCCCCATCTTTTCCCTCTTCTCCCTCCACGTCACAGAATTACTGCTAGTAACTACTGGATAGAGGCTGTAATAAGTAGGGATACCGGGGGCAAGTATAAATGTGAGACATATCACAGATAAGTGATGCATGGTTGCATCTGTTGATGCTGTTATAATTCTTTCCTCAAAACACAGGGACTGAGTCCAAACCACTTAAAGTAAATAGCTAAAGGGTAAATACCATCTCTGGACAAATAAATCTTAAAACACATAAGCGGATCAGTGGAATGTGGAATCTTATTAAAAAGATCTTTGTAACAATTATAACCTCTACTCACCCTCAACTCTCAGCACCAAAAAAGGAAAGGGAAAAAAACCACACACACACACACACACACACACACACACACACACACACAAGAAAAAGGCAACAAAAGACCCTTAAGCTCTCACAACTCTTCCAAGGCAATGTCAGGGGGTACTTGTGGAGAGGAAAAGAAAACATCAGCTTTATGAATTGATTAAGAGTTAGAGAAACTTGGTGAGTTCAAAAAGGACATGACCCAAAAGTTTATGGAATTCCCATGCAAAATGACCAACGAAAATATGGGAAACAAAAAATTGGAAGAGCTTACCAAAGTGATTTGAAACATAAACAATGAATTTACCAAAGATAAAGAATCCACAAAAAGGCTATCAGGGCTGGGGATATAGCTCAGTGGCATAAGTGCCTGCCTCACAACTGCAAGGTCCTGAGTTCGATGCCTAGTAATGCAAAAAAAAAAAAAAAAAGCAATCAGACAGAAATACCAGATATGAAAACTGTATAGAACTCATGAACGGTAGAAATGACAATTGTGAAGACAGGCTTTCTGAAATCAAGGACAAAATGGTGAATTATGATGATTTATTCAAAAGCCTTTCAAATGATAGGACAGCAAGAAAACTAATCCAACAGCTTCTAGATGACACGAAGACCAACCTAAGGCTAACTGGAGTCACAGAAAGACTAAAAGGTAACACACGTGGAATAATAAATTTATTTATGGAAATCAGAGTGGAAAACTTTCCAAGTACTGTATGATGAGGGAGTTAAACATACAGGAGCAGAATACCAACCATGGTAAAAAAAAAAAAAAAAAAAAAAAAAAAGACACATTACAATTAAAAGCTAGATGAGTGAAACAAAACAAAAACGGAATGGTAAAAACTGTCAGAGAAAAAGCAAACGATCACATATAAAAGTAAATGGCCAAAACGCATGCTGAGGGGACTGTCACGACATGCTGCATAGAAACATGAGTCCTCCCACCTCCATGACACTGTGCTCACAGATTAAGGGGGTCACTGCTCCACAGGAGGCTCGCATGTACCCTAGAGTCGTGTTCTGCCTGGTGTATCCAGCCAAGTGAAGGACGCAATCAGTGGCCAAGGCCAGCCCTCTGTGTGGGACCATCCTGACACTCATTGTGGTGGTTGTTCAGATATTCCTGCAACAGGAAGAGAACGTGCTGCTTCACTTAAAGGGACAGAGAAAGCTTCATCAACAAGGTATGGAGCAGCAGAGGAAGCAGAGTTTCAAGGCTGCGTCTGCACCCCGCTCCCCAGCTGTGAGCCCCTCTGCGACCGGCTGCTGCTCATCTACGAGTGAGAGCAAGGCCCGAGTCCAGGGGGGCTGTCCCACGCTGAGTGCATTGTCACAGGGTGAAGGGGAGGGACCACTCCTTGCTGAGCACCTACCATGTACCAAGAGCTGTGCTGCCCCGGGGACGAGCTGCAAGGCCTTGGTCCTGTGGACGGTGTGCAGCAGTATGGGTAGAGCCTTGGGACAAGCCTTGGTCACTGCCGCAGCAGCCCTGCTGGCATAGACTGAGATAGACAGTAGGATCCTAGGACAAGCACCTGAGCCCCTCTCCCCGGCTGGGCAGTGGAGGAGGCACTGGGGCACAGGGACACCTGGCCGAGCCCAGGGGTGGGAAGGAGGCCTCCTGCTCTGGGGACCACAGAGCTCACACCACTAGAGCAGCACCCACTAGAGTAAGACTCTGGGGTGGGAGGCTGGGAGGGTCTGGGCAACAGAAACTGAGGCCCCACAGAGGCTCACACAAGAGCATGCACCCGCAAAACTGTGCCACAGAAATCCATCCGTGGATCCCATGATTACAGGGAGTGGCCAATGACCAGATTTAAAAGGAAGTACACAGACCAGAGTTGCTATGAAATGACCACTGTGTTGGGCACAGACGAAGGCAGGCAGAAGGCTGAGGCTGGGGGCAGGAGGGTGAGAGGGGGCCGAGCAAGGAGAGATGTATACGCTGGGAGTTCATTGGGTGGACTGCTGTGGAGAAGGGG
Organism: Chinchilla lanigera; assembly: GCF_000276665.1. Classification (NCBI taxonomy): domain Eukaryota; kingdom Metazoa; phylum Chordata; class Mammalia; order Rodentia; family Chinchillidae; genus Chinchilla; species Chinchilla lanigera. Next base: position 21,968,391 of record NW_004955425.1, on the reverse strand, counting down.
CGCAGGCCTGGGGTGGGGTGCCAAGGACACGGCTGCGGGAAGCAGGGTCTCAAGCTCTGTCATTTCCCACTTCTTCCTAGGACAGATTTCCCCGAGGAAATGCCAGGGAAAACAAGAAGGTCTCTACTGATTCCGTTTGTCCACTAAGCCTTTTAGGCATTAAAGGGCTATTCCCCATTAGACTGCAGCCCACACGGAGCAGTGGCAATCGGCATTTTCCAAATGCTAACAGTTTGAGAAATGGCTGCAGTCTGAAGAACTCCAGTGTGCACATGTGAAAGCTATGAGGTGTCAAAGTCAGGGTGGCTTATTTACCAGGCCCGGCGACTTTGTGCAGCTTAGCCTGCAGGTCTGTTCCACAGAGGGTCTGCCTGGCCCCACTGCCCCTTGCTGCCCAGCCCCTTTGCAGAAGGGGGAAACTTGAGGCAACCTAGACACAGGCCCCGTGTGCAGGGACGATGCACTTGCAAACAGCCTCAAAGGCTCTGGAAGCTGGCTGCTCTGCCCTTCCTAGACTCCACATCCAGAAGCTTTCTTTTCTTTCCTTGAGTTGGGATCTGCTATGCTACCCAGGCTGACTGCAAACTTGCAACCTTGCTACCTCTGCCTCCTAAATAGTTGGTATTACAGGCGTGAGCTACCAAGCCCAGACTCAAAAACATTTTTGTGGGTTTTTTTTTTTTTTTTTGTCATTTTGTGTTTTTGTTGTTGTTGTTGTTGTTTGTCTTTTTGAGACAGGGTCTCACTATGCAGCTCAGGCTGGCCTTGAGCTCACTTTGTAGCCCAGGCTGTCTCAAAGTCACAATGATCCTCCTGCCTCAGCCTCCCAAGTGCTCGGATTACAGGCGTGCCCCACCACGCCTGGCAGAAAAAACATTTTTGAACTGGCCTCGAAATGTGAGGTCCATCTCACAAGCTCCTCTCAGCACACCTGCTCCTCGCTCTCCTAGACTCCTACCACTGGCATTTTTCTTATCTTTGACCCCACCCCATGCGCAGATACTGTGTGGGGAGCCAGGGGTTGAACCCAGGGCCTCTGCACTGTGCTACTGCCCTAGCCCTTTTATTTTTTATTTTGAGACAGGCTCTCACCAAGTTCCTCAGTTGCCCAGACTGGGCTGAACTTTCAGTCCTCCTGGCTCAGCCTCCCAGAGTGCTGGAATTATAGGCGTGTGCTGCTAACCCATCTCTTGGGCCCCTTTCAGGGTTGGCACTTTCCTCTCACGCACTGGCACTTGTATTCCGTCTGTGTGACTGCCTCTAGAACAACGGCTCCCCTTTCAGCCAGCCACATCCACAAGCCGGTACTTTTGTTGGAAAAAAACTGCTCACCTCCTCATGCAGCCGACACATCTTTCTCCAGCCCCTGACTCTGGTTAAGGTGCGTTCCACACATAATGGGTCAGTATTATCCTTCAGTCGTTGCGGACTGACCAGGCCCACAGTCTCCCAAACGAGTGGACAGCGAAGCCTTAAATAAGAGTCAAGTGGTAGGATTTTAGGACTCCAGGAGGATCAAAACCCTCTAACAGAATTTGAGATTCTCTGGAGATGAGATAAAGACTTCTCTGGGCGGCCCATATTTATTTGGTTTTCAAACAAAGGAGGGGGATAGTGAAGAAAACGCGGTAATCTAAGTGGCATCTTAGCAGGACCTTGGGAGATATTTTCCCAAGTAGTAAATTATGTCAATCAGCAGAACTACCTTATCTTTAGGTTGACATTTATTGTAAGAGTGTGAAGCCTGAAGCGGCAGTCTCCTTTTAGCTAATTGGGGTTGGAGCCAGGCACCCTCAGCTGTGGCCTTAGACAAGGGGCCTAGGCCTTGGACAGGATCCCGAGTAAACATGGAAAGCCAATTGGTTAATATTAAATCCTGCTCAGAACCACTTCGTAGTGGTCTCCCTCACACACACTCAGCTCTGGGCGCCGCTGCTGCCTCCCCGAGGCCTCCTCTGCCCACCACGCCACCCCTACACATCCCACCAGCAGCCCCAAGTCCTGCCACAGATCAGTGCCTGCCCTGGTGTGGAGGGTCAGGCCGGGGCCAGCCAGCCCGCACGGCCGCCTCTCCTCCTGCTGCCCTGACCAGCACAGTCTCCCACCAAGCCGCTCCTCACAGGCAGCCCCTGGGGTGGCAAGTCCTGGGCATCTGGTACTCTCAGGCTCTAAACCGACTCACGTTCTCGCTCTCTGTATATTCACACTAGGGCACTAGGGCTGTCTGTATTCTGAGCTCACTGTGCTTGGACAAAAGCTCTTTGGACTGCTCGAAGGAGCATGTCAGGACAGCCTACATGTGCCCATTCTCCACAGCGAATGTAATCGTGTACTGCAAACATACTAACAAAAATAAAAAATTATACACACACAAAGATTCCTCTGCATGATTTCAAGAAAGCTCTTGCAAGTGGGACACAGTGACCGTGGTTGCCCACTTCCCGGCCTCCTGCAGGACCATTCCACAGCACCCAGCAGAGCCCCTCCCAAAGCTGCAGGGGTGGGTGACAGGGCTTTTCAACAACCCCATGCACAACAAGCACGAAGACTCCTCTGGAAAGAACTCTGAGAAAATGACTTGTCCAACACAAGGAAACATCAAAGTCTGAGATTTCCCATCAGAAAACACACCAGCGAGAAGAGACTGAGAGAACACCTTTCAGGGCTGAGAGGGATCACCCAGGCACTATATTATGTGATAGGAGTACTGAGGCCCAAACAAAATTAATACAAAGGTTAAAGGAGGGGGGAAAAACTTGAGAGAACTTATCACTGGAAAACTTGGTACAGAAATACGCAGAAGGGATTTCTTCAGGTTGAAGGTAAATGACAGGAAAAGGCAGGGTGTAACTTCCTGAAGAAAAGAACAGGAACTGAACACTAAGCATTGGGATAAATGAGATTGGTTACTCTCCTCTTAAATTACAGGGTAAGGGCAGGAGGATTCACAAGCCCTGATCCAAAAGTTTTTGGGTCATGCAGCTGCTGCTCCAGCAGGAATCCTGCCGACCCCCTGCCTCCCCAGTCCATCCTGTTATGATCAGGGACCACATCTGACAGCCCCTGGCCACAGCACCTTGAGCCCTCACCACACTGCAATAGCGTATTTGCCCTCAGCTGTCACCCTCAGCCCCCAGGGGAGAGCGGGAAACCTGCAGCCTTTTTGCATGCCATCCCTCAGCATCTTGGGCTCCTGTACCTATCTTCCTCCCAAGTGGCAGAGGGACCTTACTGCCTAGTAAATTGCAAAATGTTTAAATGCCATATGCACACGCTGCTTTTTACCGTTTGTGTGCACAGGCTCGCCCACCTGCCTGCTTGCCCGCGTGCCCGCTGGCCCTCGTGCTCCGAAGCTGTGTCCCAGCAACAAAATTGGGACTGTGGAGCAGTTGGCTGCTCCAAAAAGTGAGCTCTGGCTGATTTTGGAAAAGAAGTATCCTACGTTCCCCAACAGCTCAGGCAGGCAGTTCCAGGGCAACCTTTGCCCCTCAGCCCTGCCCCGTGCCCCTGGAGGGGCAGGAACTTGCCCCAAAGGCCCACCTACCTGGGCCCCTCACCACACCTGCCCAGAGCCCTGGCTGAGTGCAACCTGCTTAGCCACCTGTGCCCCGGGATCCAGTTCTCCACCTCCCCGCGGGCATCCCGGGCTCCACCGCAGTGCTCCGGGAAGAGTTACCCAGAGCACTGCTCCTGTGCCTGCAGACCTTTGTGGACCTTATGTCAGCAGGCCAGTTGTCTTCAGAGGAAGCCGGTGCTGTCTGCAGGCACTTTTAAGGTATCCTATAGCTCAGCCCCTAGTACTGGGCAAACTGCTTGCCTCGCTGGCAATGGAGCAGCAGGCTGAGCAGAGGAGGGGCGCCGATGGTCCCGGGGGCCTACCATCCGCATTCAGGCCGGTGGTAGGCCGGCGAGGCCTGATTCCTTATGTCCCCAGGCCTGGGCCTCTGCCCAGGAACCTCCACAGGCAGCGCTCCAGAGATGAAGCTGCCCCCTGCCCCCAGGCCTCCGGTGTGAGCTCGGGTGGGCGAAACGCCATCGCCAGCTCCTACAGCTCCACCGGAGGGCTGCCGGGACAGCGCAGGAGGGCTCTAGCCGCTGCGCGCACCAGGCCGCCCCGGAAGGCTGCCAAAGATCCCAGGGAGCACAGCTCCCAGACCCCGAGTTCACATCCAGGAAAGCCCCAGAAGGCGGGGAAGGAGAACGTGGCAGACATACCATCCAGAGAGGCAGAAGAAAGGAAGGTTTTCCTGCCCGCAGCAGAGGGTGCTGGCCCAGGAAAACGAAAGATCCCCCTCCTGCGGCCCAGGCAAGGGGCCCTTCTCATACTGCCGCCACCTCCCAAACTGAGCTATAAGGTCACCGCGGAGCACATAGCTCGGGAGAAGGAGGCAGCATTCCAGCTAGTCAGCAGAGCGTTGATGGGTAAGTCCCAGGCCCCAAAGGGGGGCAACACCACGCAGCCTGCCCACTCGCCTTGCCTTCCTGCCCCAGGGACGGCTCCTGCAGCCACTATTCCTGCAGGGAAGAGCAATGACAGGATGTCCGAGGCCCCCGGGGAGAGCGACAGCACACAGCCTGCCGGCTCTCCTTGCCCACCTGTCCCTGGGACTGCTCCACCCACAGTCCCTGCAGGGAAGCACAAGAACAGGAAGTCCCAGGTCCCCAGGGAGAGCGACACCACGCAGCCTGCCCACTCGCCTTGCCTTCCTGCCCCAGGGACGGCTCCTGCAGCCACCATTCCTGCAGGGAAGAATAACAACAAAAAGGAGCAGGACTCCAAGGTCTCTGGGCCCCCCAGCACCTGCTGCTGTGGCCCTTCAGTGCATACTGGGCCTAGAAGGAAGCACACTTCCACTGCACCCCTCCCGAGCTCACAGGCCTCTTCCTCTCCACAGCCATATCCACAGGCTCTGCTCCCCAGTCAGAGACAGAAAGTGGGGTGACACCTACGGACACCACACCCCCACCTGATCCTCTCCCCCTGGGGTCTCCCCGTGGTGCCAGCAGGAACTCCTTCCCCTCTGCACAGCTCACTGTGACACTGCCCAGTGGCCCGCCAGGCGCCCAAAAGAAACACCACTTTCGGTCTGCCTCTAGCACCTCCCACACGGAGCAGCACCCACCCCCGTGGTCTCGGTTTCACAGCCCCTGCAGCTACAGCTCCGGGCCTGGCCCCAACCCCTGCTTCAGGCCAGGCAGGCTCAGCAGCACAGCACAGGCAGTCCGAGCCGCCTTACAAACATGACCCCAGGGAACCACGACAGCTCCCAGGTGGCCTCTGATGTCACCCAGGCTCTTTTCCCTTCTGGAACTTCCATTACCGCTGCCTCTGTCCCAGCCCAGTGCTTGACCCAAATCTGGCACAACAAATAGACAGCACTTCTCAAAGCTCAGGCTCAGCCACGGTGGCAGTTTCAACTACACAAAAGGGCTGTGGGAGGAAATGGATGCACCCAGATGTTACAGCCGCCTTTGGGGCACGGAGGACCTCTTCAAGGGGAGGAGGGACCCCAAGCACCACAGCACCATGGGGGCCCCAGGGACGTGACAAGTGAGGCTGCCTCAAACCACACACCCACCTGGCCTCCAACCCCAGCCTTCCTGCCTCTCGTGGGGGCAGAGTTAGGAGGAAGCTGGCCTTTGGGGCCACCTCACCATCTCTCCAGGCCTCTGCGCACACACAGCGGCTCAGTCAGCTCCCAGTCATCCTCCAGCAGCTCAGCACCCACTCCTGTGGGGTTCGAGAGGCCAAAGCTACCCTAAGAGAACATCCACTTCCTCCCAGATGCTACCTCCTGTGAGCCCTGTATGCACGTCACCCACAAATCCTGTGCTGACCTCAGGGATCCTCGGGCAAACTGGAGGTGCAGTGCAGCATCGTGTGCCTCACTCTGCTGGCCTTCCCTGCTGCTTAGCTCTCATGCTGGTGAGGCCCTTCATGTCTCATGGAAAAATAAGAGGCTGTGGTCCTTGCTGGTGTTGCTGTTCAGCCCTCAGCCCCACAGACCGGGCCCATGATGGATTCCCCTGAGTGAGTCCTCCAGCCCTGAGCTCGCTGACTCTGCTGTGCTCCTGTCTGAGTCATTCTTTCCCCAGATGAGTGCAAAGCAGCAGGCCTCGTGGAGAAACTCCCTGTGGTTAATATCAAAAATGCCCCCCAGGACAGTCACACATGCACCACTGGCGGTTCAGGGCCACCCCACAGCGACACAGGAATTCTAGCCCCGTAGTAAAGGTGTTAAAAGACTCAAACAATAGTATCAGAAATACCATGGGAGGATTCTTAGCAGTTTCTGAAAAGTACACCTAAAGGTAGTAAGAAAAATACTAAGAACTGTGCAACAACAAATTAAATAACATAGGAAATGGACAAATTACTGAAAGCAATCAAGTAAAAGTAAGAGAAAAAGTGACAGAAAATAGAAACAGATGTGACAAATAAAGAAGAGACATTGTATCAATCAAAACTCAGTAAAACAGAAGACCAGGACTGGTTTTGACAATTGAACTATACTAAAAATTGAAGAAGCGCTTACACCAATTCATCCTCAAGAAATAGAGGAGGGAATCTGTCCTAACTCATTCTACTAGTCCTGCATTACTCTAACACTAGAGCCAGAGAAGCATCACAAGAAAACAACAGACCATAACCCATAAGAAGATATCCTAAAGAAAATACTATCAAAACACACCCAGAAGTGTAGTAAAAATATTATATGCCATGATCAAAAGTGATTTATCATAAGAATGCAAAAGCATTTCAAACAGTGAAACTTCATAGGAGGAGACAGTTATGGTAGCATATCAAAGGGACATCAGGACAAAATGAAAGACCCAGTGATTAAAACAGGACAAAGTAAGCTGAGGCAAGAGGATTGCCATGACTTGAGGCCAGCCCTGGGATACACATAGTAAATTCAAGGCAAATCTGAACTACATAGTGAGACCCTGTCTCAAAAAAGAAAAGAAAAAATTACGCTAATGGCCTCAGAGCGGTGTAAGCACATTGTGCATTTCTGAAAGAATGAAGTGAGCTTTAAAAAAAAAAGTGATGAAAAATAGACCTGGATGTGGTGGTGCACAGCTGTAATCCCAGCACTTGGGAGGCTGAGCCAGGAGGATCGCTGTGAATTAGAGGCCAGCCTGAAATACACAGTAAGACCATGTCTTTTTTGCGGGGGGCAGGGGTGGGGTGGGGTGGGGTACCAGGAATCAAACTCAGGACCTCATGCATGCCAGGCAGGCACTTGTGTCACTGAGCTATATCCCCAGTCCCAAGACCATGTCTCAAAAAGAAAATAAATAATAATAATTGCATAGAGGATAAGGAGGAATGGGGAGGCCAGAAGGCCCAGGAGAAAAGTAGGGCCGGGAAAGCTAAAGGCAAAGCAAGAAGTTGTTCTGTGTGGAAGGACGAGCCAATGATCCACAGAAGACAGGGAAGGGGATGGAAAGGACAGCAGCTGCCAGCTGTGAGGGGCCAGGAGGGTCGCATGCAGTGGCAGGGAGCCAACTCCAGAAGGTAGACATGGTCATTCACCAGGACTCCCACCTCCTCCCACCCAAGACAAAGTAGCTGAAAATAAACAGAAGATGTCCTTGTTCACCTGCGGTCCTGGATATCAAATTTTTTTTTTCAAAGTACCAGGAATCGAACTCACAACCTTGCACTTGCCAGGCAGGTGCTGTGCCGCTGAGCTAAATCACCAGCCCGCTTGGATATCGAATTAAAACTTGTAAAATACCCCTGGGCCAGGGGTATAGCTCAGTGGCACAAGCGCCTACCTGGCAAGCACAAGGTCCTGAGTTCAATTCCTGGTACAAAAAAAAAAAACCTTGTAAAACTAACTCTTAAAAAGAGAACAACTAAATCTTGACCACTTTACTAGGCTCTACCTTAGTAAACGCTATAAAAGGAAGACAAGAATCCACAGAAAAGGCAAACAAACACAAAATAAAACCCTCCAAAACAGAGAAAAAGGGCTCAAACATTTAAAAATTTAAAATATTTTAAAACCTCAAATTATATAACAAAAATCCATGATCCCACCTGCTTACAAACAAAATTATTGAATAAATTAACCAAGCAGGGAGAAGAGACATAACAATTACAAATAATCTAAATAAAAAAACACCAGCCATCCCTCCCAATAGCTGACACCCAGACACAACAATAACGGCTGTCACTGAGCTCTCCCAGGAGAGAGGGTTGCTCGGGCCCCAGGCCTCTTCGACTGTGTGAAGCAGCCCAGGTCACACCACCTTCTCTGAGACACAAGTGAAGAAAACATGGTCCAGCAGCATCAGGCCGCCCGCAGCATTTCCTCCCCGGCTCACACCTGCCAAGCACAAAGCCACTTCTGGGCTCCTGGGCTCCTGGGGTGCTGATCTCCTGGGCTCTTGGGCTCTTGGGCTCCTGGGCTCCTGGGGTGCTGATATCCTGGGCTCTTTGGCTCTTGGGCTCCTGGGCCCCTGGGGTGCTGGGGTGCTGGGGAGCTGGGCTCCTAGGCTGCTTGGTGTCTTGGCTCCTTACTCTTTGGCTCCAGGCAATGCCGAGCTGCCCCGCACCCCAGGCGCCCAGGAGCCCAGGCCTTTGGGCTGCTTGGTGCTGTATTTTACTATTATAACTTAGGATGCGCCTGCCTCCATCCCCTTAGTGGCTGGGATTACAGGTGTGTACCAGCATGCCCGGTAGATGACCTCCTTTTTAAGTATGATATCCTTTTTTTGTCTCTTATCACAGTTTTTGCCTTAAAATGACTATAATCTTGCCCTCTGTCTCTGGTTACTAGTTGTGTGCAGTCTCATTTCAGTCCTTGCACTTTAACCTATTCGTATTTTAGGCTCTAAACTACATGCCTCCGTGACAGTGTAGAGTTGGACCATTGTTGTGTCTGGGCGTCAGCTATTAGGAGGGATGGCTGTTGTTTTTTTATTTAGACCATGTTTTGTTACCACTCTCCAGTCTCTGCCTCTGACTTCAAAATTTTATTCCATTGACATTTATTTACTCTGACCTTTGTCTCTCACATGTGTCTTTTTTGTTGTTCCTCATTTGCTCCACTACTGCCTTGTGTTTTTGTTCTGTTCTGACAGAGTATCAGCTGGGTTCCCTTCTCCCCTCCACTTCTGTATATTTTTAGAAATGTTTATTGGTTACCATATTAGCTTTCTTCTAATAGAGCAAGTGTGTAGGATAATCATGTTATAAAGAGAAATGATATCCATTGTTTTACACGGTTTACATGTGACAAGGTTCCTGTCCAGGATTAATTACACTGTTGTCCTCGCTGCTTTGGGCCTTTGGCAAGCAGCACATCATGGTAGGTGTCTGTGGCAGAGAAAATCCATGCACCTCATGGAAAAATGTTCAAGTGGAAGAGAAGGGGAAGTGGCACATACCACCATTCCCGGGTTTTCCCTGTGACCTAAGTGCCTCACTAGGCCGCACCTCTTAAAGGTTCCAGCCCCTCCCGGTGGCACCAGCCTGGGGTAGCCTTTAGCACTTGGGCTTCTGCAGGGCCTTCAATGTGCAAACTTTAACAGCTAACCTGAAGGTGCCGATTAAATCTGAACTAACAATGTAGTTTAAATTAATATGAAATAAGGTCTGATCCTTGGCACAGAGAATTTGAATCTGAGCGTTCTGTTTTGGTCGCCAGCGGGGGAAGGAAAAGAAGCTATGGCCTGCTTGTGTGATGCATCTGTGCAGCACACGAGCAAGGAACGGGCTCGCACTGGAAAGGAGAAGAGCAGGCCCAGGGCCGAGGGGGAAGCATCAGTAACTGAGGTGCACAAAGGGCTCGCAGTGACCTGGCGTGAGCAGAGGCGGGAGCTCAGGCCCGAGCACTGTGGTACCTCTGGGGCTCCCACTGAGTGAGCCTTTAGCTTGAGAGATGAGGTTACTGGCATAGGCACCTCAGGAGGCCCAAGAGGATGGGGCATAAAAGTGTCTTAAATCAACACAAGGACATCTGCTACACCCTGGTGGCCAGGCTCTGCAGCTCCTACAAAAGATGATGATTTTGGCGTATCTTGTTGCTAAACCTGCTCTTACCCCAGGAGTACCAGAGAAGAGATCCTTAAAGAATGAAAGCATGAGTGCCACTCAGATCCTGGACAGTATACAGATACCTTTTTTTAAAAAGGTAATACATGTTTGCCATTCATGCTGCTTGCGTTCATTGGGGGAGTTGGTACGTGCACATGACACATCGTGATTCTTTTCCATCCCCTGCTCCTCTCACCCCCCCATTTCTTGGCCCCCTTCACACTTGCAAAAGATCTCTATTCCTGTTTTCTACCATCTACATTTTATTTTGTTCTTTACTTATATTTTGGGCTTATTTTTTCTTCTGAGAAGTGTCTATTCATGTCAGGTGCCCATTTCTTGATTTGGTCTTTTATTGTGTGAAAACTAATTTCTTTGTTCTTTATATAATCTAGATATTAGTCCTCTATTTGAAGTGAAGATAGCAGATTTTTTTCCCATTCTGTAGGTTGTCTCCCTACTCTGTAGGTTGTTTCCTTGGCTGTGGAGAAGCTTTTTAGTTTGATGTGATCCCATCTGTGAATTCTTGACATTATTTCTCATGTACTTGGGTTCTGTTCAGAAAGTCCTTGACTCCAACCGGGACTTCAAGAACTTTATATATTTTATCCTCCCGCATGTTAAGATTCTCTTTTAACATTTATATACTTGATGTGTTTGATTTTAGTTTAGTACATGGTGAGATATATAGGTCTAGGTTCAATCTGCTGCATGTGGACAGGGAGTTTTCCCAGCACTGTTTGCTAAAGAGACTATCTTTCCTCCAGCATGTTTTGGCCCCTTTGTCAAACATCAGAAGGCTGAATGTGTCTGGGGTTTCTTCCACATCTTCTATTCTCTTCCATTGATCCACAAATCTGTTCTAGAGCCACCACCAGGCTCCTTTTATCACTGTAGCTTTGTGATATAACTAGAAATCTGGGACTGTGATGTCTCCTGCTTTGTTCGTGTTGCCCAGGACTGCTTTTTCTATTCTGGGTCTCTTCTGATTCCACATGACTTTTAGGATTCTTTTCTCTGGGTGCCCATTTCCTAGCTTCCCCAAAATTCCTCGAAAGCATGAAGACAAGGTGCTGTTCCCCACAGCCCCAGCAAACCCCATCCGTGTCCCCACCCCCTTTTCCTTTGAGGCTGAGGCTGTCACCACCCACTGTCTTCCTGTCTCTGTCCTTTCCTCTTCTGTCCCCGTCTCTCCTACCCAGATAAACAGCTGGGCCACCTCTTCCAGCGCCCTTGGGCTCCAGTCCTTGTCCCAGGGGTCTACCCCCCTCTGCACCCCTCAGTCACTTCCAGGTCTGCCCCCACACGCAGAGGCAGTGCCCCAGGCCCGCAGGGCTCCCTGAACTTGAGCAGTGCAGGGCCTCACACCTGGCCCTTCCCGCTCTTCCCATCAGGTGAGCACAACTGACTGCTCCCCTTCCTTGGTGCAGCCATGGTTTGTAGCCTTGGCTAAACTCTAGAGTCACCCAGAGCTTCTGCCACTCAGGATGACTGTGCCATTGCAGTCACCCAGATGCTGGGGCTCCCCTGGAGGGTCCCACGTGCAGCTGAGGTGGGGCCGCTCTGTGACCCGAGCCGCACCACGGCACCGCCTCCCTGAATCACCTTCCTTCCCATGCTCCTCTGGCCAGCAGCGCACCCAGACTCCCAGCCTGGAGCAACGGGCTGCAGCCATCCTGCGGGAAGGAGCCTCCCAGCTGCGAGCTCTGGGTGAGGACAGCCCTGCACAAGGTTACCGAACAGCGGGACTCGGCAGGGGCCACGGACTACTGTGTACTGAGGGAGGACGGGGTGGGGGCTTGAGTCAAGTGTGAAACTTCAGTGCTCAGTGGAATCAGGCTTGTGAGGTGTAGGTCTGGTTGGCAGGTTGATTCCTGGTCCAGAGTGGCCACCAGGGGGCCACCACAAACAAGGAAGTCAAAGGAGACGGGTAGACGGGCAGTGGCCACCAGCCCAAGAGGTATTTGCCAGGGTTGCTTTTCTTCTAGACAGGAGACTGGAAACCTGGAGAATGTAAGGGTTTGTTCGTCTTTGCAGTACTACAGATTGAACCAGGGCCTTCACACTTAGCTACCACCCATCTCCATCATCCCCATGCATCCCCAGCCCCCCTTTTTCTTTTTGAGACAGGGTTTCATTATGTGGTTCAAGCTGTGGCTACTCACTATGTAGCCCAGGTTGGCCTTGAACTCCAGCTCATGGCCATCCTCCTGCATCAGCCTCCTGAGTGCTGGGATTACAGACATAAACCACCACAGCCAGCTAATCCCCCTTTTTTGAGACAAGGCTTCAACTAATTTGCTGAATTGCCAGGCTGAGCTCATGATCCTCCTGCCTCAGCCTCCCAGAGTGGAGATTGCTTAGCTTTTGAGGGGCTAAGGGCTGCTGCAGTTAAGAAGGGATGAAGGAGCAAAACACAGCAAAGGAAGCTGAGAGAGCTCTTCACCCACCTACATTGAGCCAGGCAAGCATATTCCTTACTGGTTACCAGATCCTGCCTCCTGAAAGGTCACCTTGTGTCTGCAGAGCTCATGGCTTGGTTACCTTCTGAGGCCTCACAGAAATCCTTGGAACCCCAGAGCAACATATCAGAGTATTCTAGCTAGAAAGAAACAACAACAGGGGGACAATAAATTATCTGGAGGGACATCGGAAAGGTCAGAAAAGCAAAAGATCATTGCTGAGAAAAGCAATGGGAGGAAGAAAAAAAGTGCAAATCTCTAAAGATGTGGACAAGAAACCAGGATTCTGCCGGGCATGGTGGCGCACGCCTGTAATCCCAGCATTCAGAAGGCTGAGGCAGGAGGATCGTTTCGAGTTTGAGACCAGCCTGGGCTACAAAGTGAGCTCAAGGCCAGCCTGAACTGCATAGGGAAACCCTGTCTCAAAAAGACAAAAAATAGAAGAAGGATTCTGCCGACCTTCACCTGGAAATGCGGACAGCTCAGCTGTCAGAGGTGCTGGGCTGCAGGTCCAGTTGCAGCCATGGCTGAGGGCTGACTAGAGAGTGAGCACACTGGGCTGGGCTGCCTGAGTGAGGCACAGGCTGGCTGGAATGAGGAGAAAAACCGATTCCCAGTTCCTCTGCCACTGCCTGTGCACTGCGGGGGGGCCGGGAGCCACGCTTACATTTTCAGACAAAATAAGACAGGCAGCAGCGACCTCTCCTTGGGACCAGCGGCTGCTGGTGGCTGTGGGACGTGTGATTAGGAACAATGATGTTTATGTCACAGGAAACTCAAGCAGAAACATTTCTTCCAATGCACTCAGGGCTGCCTTCAGGGAGCCAGGCAGAGTGAGTAATGAATAAGCCTGCTCCAGGTCTGAGGTGTCAAGAAGGCTCCAAATTCCAATAAGCCAGTGTCCTGGGTAAGGACCGAGATCAGGTAGTGGGGTCCAGGCAGGGCAAGCACGTAGGCAAAGAGCCCAGGCAGGCAGTGTGTGCCGAACCATCAGAGAAAGAGGCCTGGGATGGAGGAGCACTGCCCCCCTCGGCCCTCAACAGCACTCCCACATGATGAAAGAAAATGTACTGACAAGAGTGCATCCTTCAGAGTCCCTCAAAGTCTCATCTGGAAGAGAGACTGAGGCACTGGCTTCCCACTCCCCTGGGGATTCCTGGTGCTGAGAAGCTTTTCCTACCACGTCGCTGTGTTTCTAGGAAAACTTTGTAGGGACAATGAGGACCCTTACTCCAGTTAGATGAGGGAGCCGGCCCCCTAAGAAGTAAAAAAGAAACAGCTTCTGCAGCACAGCAGCCAGCTGAGCTGACAGCCGGCAGATTGATGGCTCCTCTGCACAGCTGACACTGACCCACCTGAGCTCCCCTTGAGCAGGTTACCTCTGCCCTCAGAATTCCCCTAGTAGCCCTCAAACCTAGCCCCCAGGAATAAGTCCAATAACCAGTCAAGTAGCTATCCACAGAGGGAGGACATGGGACCTCTACCCCATGGACAGGACTGCTGGCCTGCGCTCAGCAGTGAGCGGCTCCGGGCCCGCCCTCGGCCAGAGTGGCTCTGTACCGAGTCTTGCACTGATCTCTTCCATCTCTTCTTCCTATGTCGCAGGAAGAGACAGGCCTGCTAAGGTGAGTCTGGGACCCCAAGATCCCAGACCCACTGGATGCAACACCTTTGGATTTCCTGGAACTATTTTGTATAATTTGACAAGAGCTTCCAATAATTCACAGGCCACAGACTCTGCAAATAAGAGAGGTGGAGAAGTATTTGGATACCCAGACAGCTTTCTGACAGACCTACAACTCCCTGGAGGAGCAGAAGGGAGAAAGAACCATGTTAAAAAGATACTAAGCATTGGAATGGATCGGGTATGGTAAACAAAACCATGCTTTTGAGAAGAAACTTTCCTGCCAGCCACACCATCCCTCTTGTCTATGACAGGCGCGACACATTACCACATCTGCTGCCACTTGTCCATTCATTTGGTGACTCAGTGGCATTGATTGTTGGCTTCTGTGTGCCAGGTGTTGGGGTGCAAGGAGGAAAAAATAGTGACAGTACCATCGTTTCCTGAGTGCTTATTACATGACTGTCTCATTGAGCCCCACAGCAAGAGCATGAGGCACGGATGGTTTCCATTTTCCAGAAGAGGCAACTGGGCTTGCCTGAGACCACTGAGCAAGAAAGGCAACTCAGGCATGGCCGGGCGTCTACTGCCTTTGGTCATTATGAGCGCGTCTCCTGCACTAAGCTCATAGGAATTGTTTTCCAGGTCTCTAGCCACCCATATATTCTTGGCACACAAATTCAATAAATATTTGCTAAGTGAGATAATGTAGCTAACTTTTAAACATTTGCTAGATTTAATAATTGAAATAAATTGAAAATATATTACATGCAACACTTCCTGCACTGAAAATGTTTGTTGAGACCAAATCATCAAGGTTCTAATTGGAGTTTATTTATTTATTTTGCTTTGTTTTTGTCTTTTTGAGACAGGGTTTCATATGCAATTGAGACTGACCTTGAGCTCACTTTGTAGCCCAGGCTGGCCTCGAACTCTCAGTGACCCTCCTGCCTCAGTCTCCTGAGTGCTGGGATTACAGGCATGCATCACCATGCCTGGTTTGGAGTTTATTTTCATAGACAAGTGTGTTACCTACTTATTCTACATGGTGGATGTGATTGTAACAGAATCTAACCTTGCAAACTGCCCATACTGGAAATGTCACTTAGTTGTCCCTGGTGCCAGCCTTGCAACACCTGGGTAAGCAGGCCCCACGGGGGTGGGCAGTGTTCTGAGTACATGCTGAGGGCTCTGAGCTCCGCACTCCCTTTCTCAGCAGGGCATGTTGTCCAGACTGTGGTCCGGGCCGAAGTCGATGGAGATTTACAAGCTGAATGAAATCATTTGATTTATTTAAAAGGAAATGCTGGTTCAGATACGAGCAAAGGGTTAGAGAAGGTATGTGGCGCAGGACACCTGGGCCCGTCCCAGGTCCCAGGCCATGAGCTTGTGGTGTGATCTTTGGAGAGAACAATTCCACACCTGGTTAGAAACAGATTCCAAATGCAACCCCACTGCCTTGGTCAGGGACACACAGAGGAAGTATAGGGGATGGCAACTCTTAGCATAAGATAGAATAATTCTAGTCTTATGCAAGCCTCAAAATGTGTTTTGAGAAACATCCCGGAGGGGTTGTAAAGAGTTAACTTTGCAGTCCTGACTTAGCCCTGGAGTGCTTTTTCAAAGACAAAGAACTCCCGGGCCCAGATAACCACCTATGACCCTGCCTGGGTTGTTTCACCCCTCCCCTGGCCCTAGATAAACATTGTAACCATGAAGGAAATGTATGGTTATTAAAGGGGGACATATAGAACAGAGTACAGAAAGTATATGTCATTGTAGTTGGGCTCATGACCGGAGCCTGACCTGGTCACGTGACACAAGGAAACCAACGTGTGACCAGGGCTACAACATTCCAATCTGTTACCATGGAAACCAAAAATGTATATAAGCTGGGAACAAAGGCAAGTCCATGCCCACTTCCATGACTTGCAAGTTGGGATGAGAGGTGACTGGTCTAAATTAAAACTCTGTCTATTCTCATAAAGTTTGGTCTCTTGCAGAATACAGCCCAAATTTTGCTGTAACAGAGGCCTTCCATCTGGAGTGCTGCTTCCTACGCTTCTCTGCCTGAAGATGTGTTCATGGTCCAGGTGTTGTGTGGGTTCTCTTGCTCCCTTTTCCTCTAATCATCTCTCTTTGTGGATTGGGCATAGTGGCATACACTTGTAATCCTGGCACTTGGGAGGCTGAGATAGGATGATCCCAGGTTCAAGGGTGGCCTGGACCACATAGTGAGATCCAGTCTGAAGTGGGGGGAGGAGAAGAGAAGAGAAGAAAAAAGAAAAGAAAAAAAAAGAAAAGAGGGGAAAAGAGAAAGTCACTCTTTGCCATTTAAGACACACAGAATGAACACATCTCACTCCTTCCAAATCTTGTGTGGTGCTGTGATGTAAAACCTGCATTGTCCTGGGTATAAAAACCCCCAGGACACCAAACACAGGAAGAATCCTAAATACTGGTGCTGAGAAAAAGAATGGCTTTGATGATTGATTAATTTTTTTTTAATAGTCAAGTAGTTCCCAATGATTTTGAAGTAAAACATACAAGCTGGTAGAGCACTAATAATGATTCTTAGTGATAAATTATTACATGATTTCTGATGTAAAACATGGAAGGAATTCAGAGAATTGAGTGATGTTGTTATAACAACATATTTGCCCCCATTTACTTATCTGTATGAATAAAATCTTTCAGACTCATATCTATAAACACATAAATAGGCATAGGCCAATTCTAAACTCTCATCCCAATAATAAATATTCAAATGTGTACAGAAACTAACTGAAAACATAGTCCCACATATCTAATTAAGAAATGTGTTTCACTGGACATAAGGATGCAGGCTTGTAATCTTACCTACTTGGGAAGCTGAGGCAGGAGGATCCTTAAGCTGTAGCTCAGTGATAGAATGCCCTGAATTTGACCCCCGATACCACAATCTATCTTTCTTCCTTTCCTTCTTTCTTTTTTTCTCTTTCTTTCTTTCTTCCTTCCTTCCTTCCTTCCTTTCTTTCCCTCTGTTTTGTTTTGTTTTTTGTTTTTTGTTTTTTGAGACGGGGTCTCACTATGTAGTCCAAGCTGGCCTTGAACTCACTATGTAGCCCAAGCTGGCCTCAAACTCACTATGTAGCCCAGGCTGGCCTCAAACTCATGGTGATCCTTCTGTCTAAACCTCCTAAGTGCTGGAATTATACGTGTGTGCCACTACTACTAATAACTAATTATAGAAACTTTTAACAACTTAAGAATTGAAATCATAAGAAACTTTTAAAATTTAAAATTAAATATACATACATATTTTGGTGCAGAAAGATAACAAGTCTACCCATGGAAGACTTTTGGAAATAAAAATATATGAAACTGGGAGGGGGAACAAGGGTGGAATGAAAATATAGATTTTTGGTCAGGTGTGGTGGTGTATGACTGTAACCCTAACATGCCAAAGGCTTGCTGCAAGTTTAAGGCCAGCCTGAACTGCACAGTGAAACCATTTCTCAAAGAGACAGAAATAAAGATTTTTGAGAGAAAAATAAACACTGCAGTATTTCCCACTGTTAATGGGCTCGTGGACATATTTTTTAAAGGAACAAAGGCAGGAGTTAGACTGAGTTGGTATTTCATCTCCAATGACTATTTTTAGCTTTGTAGAAGATTAAAAATTATATGCTTTACGAATATTTAAATTTCTCACTTCAAAAACCAATGACACGGAAAGGTATGAGGAGCCCATTGCTGTGCCCTTTAACGACGTGGGGGCCGAGGGCATGCGGGCATCTGAGCGCCGCTGTATCTGGGTCTGGCGTCCATCCCGGCTAGAGAAACCGGGGCCTCCAGGCGGGGTCAGCACCCCCGCGGGCAGACAGCAGCCCGGAGCTCCCGGGACCCGTGGAGCCCCTGGGCCCCGAACATCTAGAAAGGCTTTCCTGACCGCCCCGGCGAGGACAGCACTGCAGGGAGCGACCGACCGCTCTGAAGGACGAGGACTGTGCTTGGCAGAAGGCCCGAGGGGCCCGCACACGATGCGGGTGCGGCTGCTCCCTCAGGGACTTGGAGGTGGGTAAGCAATTGCTTCCCACTCTAAACGGAGCACCACCGTCTGATTCATGTTTAAAGATAGCGTTGATGTAATTTTGAAAAAGTCGAATATTAAAAATAGCCAAGCATGGTGGTGCACACCTGTAACCCCAGCACTCTGGGAGCCTAAAGAAGGAAAATCACGAGTTTGAGCCCCGCACGGTCAACTTAGTGAGTTATGGAGGGACCCTATCTCAAAACTAAAAGGGGCTGGAGAAACAGCTCTGGTTCAACTCCCGGTACACAAAAAGAACCTAAAAGCCAGGCATGGTAGTCCCAGCACATGGTAGTTCCATGCCTGTAGTTCCAGCACTCCGGAGGCTGAGGCAGGAGGATCATTGCAAGTTCGAAGCCAGCTTGGGCTACAAAGTGAGCTCAAGGCCAGCCTGAACTGCACAGGGAGACCCTGTCTCAAAAAGACCAAAAAAGAAAAGAAAAGAAAAGAAAAAACCTAAAGTTTTAATGTGTATATTGAAATATCATCCTATTCATAAGAGATTGAAATCATTGCTTTTTATGTGAAAAGCTATTGCCCTCCAGAGGTTAAGGGAAAAGAGAGAGAGGAAAAAAAAGAGCCATTCAGATAACATGTTTCTTAACAAAAGAAAAAAATTCAGTGGCCTTGACAAATATGTTCATTAATCAAACCAAAACCACAATTTCTATATATTATAAATACTAGAGCTGGGTGTGGTGGCCCATGTCTGTAATCCCAGCACTCGAGAGGCTGAAGCAGGGGGATTGCCATAAATTTGATGCCAGTCTGGGCTACACAGTGAGTCCGAGGCCAACCTGAACTATATAGCAAGACCCTGTCTCAAAAAGAAAAATTATAAAGTCTAAGGCCACAGAGCAGACATTGAGCCGCATGCTGGTTCCTGATGAGGAGCAACACACAGGTCTGTCTCCACTGTGGGCTCCTAGGTCCTATGGCCCCTGCTGCCCTTCCACCCTCCCTCATCTCTTCCTTCTCCCCTCTCCTCCCATAGTGTTCATGAAGAGACTGATTTGTGTGAGGCCCAGGCACAGAATACCCAAGAAAAGCATCAGCTTGCAGTTTAGTAACCAAGACACTGCCCTAGTGGAGTAGTCAGAGAGTGCAGCGCCTCCTGAGAATTCTTGGGTGTCAGCCAGCTGCACCTGTGCAGTGGGAGAGGTCACCTGATGAATGGCTTCTAAGTGAAACCCAGGGCCAGTAGGAGTGAGTGACACTAGGCTGGGGAAAGGGCCTCCCAAGGAGATGGAAAGGGGTGTGGTCTCCCATCCCAGAAGTAAAGGTGACCAGAGGAGACCAGGAGGCTGAACACGAAGCTGGGAAGCAGGAGGGTCCTGTCACCAAACACCTCACAGGCACCATAGGAACCTCAGACTCATCCTAAGATCAACAGGGAAGTGGTGAGCTGCAGGGCACTTTCTGTTCTGGAGTGACAGAGGCATGGGAGCTCCCTGTCACCCGTCCACTCTGCTCCCGGAAGGAGGATTACGAGGGTTCAGTAATCCATTCAGAGGTGGCCATGCACATGCACACCAGTATGTCCATCTTTTCATCTTACAATAACATACATAGTATCCCAACACAGTTTCTTTATAATACTGGGGATTGAACATGGGACCTCACACACCCTAGGCAACCACTCACTCAAAGAGCTATAGACCCTGGAGATCCATCACATGTGCAGGGCTAAAGCAAGGCCAGCCCAGAGAACCCAGGGCTCCCGAGGTGAGCCAGGTGAACAAGTTGCTAGGCAGAGGGGTCTCACCTGACATCAACCTGCTGAGTGTGCTGCAGTTGTTGGGTGGCTCATTTTCTCCCACCAGGAGAGGGGGCTCCATTTGACCTCTGCTTTCTGCATTTTAACTCTTGCCTTCATTTCTTCATGGTCCTCCCCCTGGGAGTTTCTCAAGAGCTGTACTGGATGTGGCATAAGAGGAAGTAATCTGTACTTTCTACCTGGCTCCCAGCTTGTGTTGGGAGAGAGGAGGATCAAATCCACAGAGACACAGTGAGGGCAGTGACTCCAGAAGCCTCCAGGGAGAAATCCACCAGGGGAACAGAGCAGTGGATGCTGTGAGCTACAACAGCTGGTGACTCCAGTCCACGTGACTGCTGTGTCCCCTGGAGAGGGTGCTTGGCCAGGTGCCATGTGAGGGAGGGGCCAACTGAACCTGGGACTTGGAGTAGCCATGGGTTGGCTTCATCTCAGGACTCCCAGTGTTGAAGTCCCCCAGTGATGGGTGAGGGACAACTGGGGGAGATGTCCAGGGTCAGGAGGCCAAGGTCAGGCCAGCTAAGGACACTCAGACTCTTGTAGGATGAATGACTCAGGCCCCAACCCATGGCCAGAGGCCAGCATCAGCCAAACTTCTGTGGATCTCAGAGTACCAGCACTGGGCACCCTGCCCTAATCCTACTGCAGGCTTGCTGGGATCATCAGGCACAAATCTGAGCTCTGACTGTGTCCTTTGTCTACAAGTGACAGCATGAATGTGCTCAAAACTGTAGGCTTGAAATTACAGAGAAACCAAAATATTTGAAATAATGCTTTCCTCCTTTAACTGGTGGCTGTCAGGTATTTTGTCTCAGTAATGAAAGAAGTAACTAAGACACTGGGTAATTTATCAACCTAGCAAGACCCTGTCTCAGAAATGCTGGGGATGTAGCTCAGGATGAGGACCCTGGGTTCAATCATCAGCACAAAAAAGAAGACAGAAAAAGAATTGGGCCCTTGACAAAGGAAAGTAAGAGAAAATAGGTAAAGGACTCCAACTGACTAGACAGAGGGGCACAATCTGAAGAAGAGGGTAAGACTGACCCTTTCACAAAAAGATGGAGGCTGGGCATGGTGGCGCACGCCAGTAATCCCAGCACTTGGGAGGCTGAAGCAGGAGGACTGCTGTGAGTTCAAGGCTATTCTGGGCTACAAAGTGAGTTCAACCCTAGTCTGAACTGCACAGTGAAACCCTGTCTCAAAAAGACAAAAAAAAAAAAAAAAGAA
Organism: Chinchilla lanigera; assembly: GCF_000276665.1. Taxonomy (NCBI): domain Eukaryota; kingdom Metazoa; phylum Chordata; class Mammalia; order Rodentia; family Chinchillidae; genus Chinchilla; species Chinchilla lanigera. The sequence continues at coordinate 21,947,181 of NW_004955425.1, read as the reverse complement.
TGGAGATCAGGTTTATGGGTACTATGGTGGGCTGAGATCTTACCAGTCATTATCTCAGTTTTGGTCTCATAGCTCTGGAGAAGTCCTCAGGACTTAGGGGGCAATCTTAGTTCTGTGAGAATTTAAGAACTGGACTCAAAACTGCCAACTCAATATCAAATAGACAAAAGTTAACTACATAGGACTGACCTGATAAGAATTCTGATTTTTGCTGATTATGGCAGGACACACCTGTAATCCCAGCACTCAGGAGACTGAAGCAGAAGGATGCTGTGAGTTGGAGGATGGACTGGGCTACATAGTGAGTTCACAGCCTAGACTACGAAACTCCATCTCAAAAAAAGGGGGTAGAAAAGGAAAGTTTTTTTATGATGAAATTTTTGCTCATTATTTTTTAAGATTCTATTATTTACAGTGGGCCCACATTTCACAAACTTAATTCTTTCCACAATTCTGGTCACAAACCAGATTGGATGAGAACGGAATCAAATTTCCCCATAAGGTCAACATTCAACCTAACCCCTGAATTTTATTCAGTTCTCATCCAATTCAGTTTGTGACCAGAATTGCAGGAAGAATTAAGTGCAGTGAAGTGAGGCACCACTGTACCTACAGTTCGAATTGTACCCTGAGTTCTTCCCTGGCCACAAGCACTCTAAACTTATAGCCCGGAAAGGTTTCTTTGGCCCACAATTTTGGAGAGTCCAAAATTGGCATGGCTGGTTCTGTCGAGGACTTCATGGTGAATGGCAGATGGCGAATGGTGAAAGCACATGTCAAAGCAAGCAGTCACTTCTTGAGCCAGGAATCAGAAAGAGAGAGGGCCTACTGTCCCTTCAAGGCATCACCCAGCTGTCCCGAGTGAGGCATCCCTCACTAGGCCACATCTCTTAAAGGCTCTGCTACCTGCAATGCCATCACCGTGGGAACCCAGGCTCCCGTCAAGTGGAACCCCAAACCACACCGTCACCACAGCCTTCCATCACTGCCCCAGTGGCAAGGATCCTACTGTAAAATGCACTCATCCTATCCCCAAGGGTCCAAGAGTCCCAACAGTTCTGGGGTTGCTCAGTAGTCCAAGTCCCAAGCAGCCTGCATATCTGGTGTGTCTCATCTCTTTCAAGAAACACTAGCAGGCTGCTCTCAGCACTGCCCAGGGTCACCGTGCCAGGGTCAAGTCTCCGAGAAGAGCCCTCTCTACTGCCAGCACTGTGTCTGCAGACCAGTGGTTCCAGAAACCCCACCACCATCACCACAGAGCTATACCACAAAGGCCGGGCCTGGTGTGAAGTGGCATGGCATTTGCACAAGCCTTCTGCACAACTTCCAGGTTTTAGATCAGCTCTAGACTGCTGTCCATGCCCGATACAATGGAGTGCTATGTAAACAGCTGTTAAACTGCATCGTGTAAGGAATAATGACAAGAGAAATGTCTGTGTGTGATCAGGACAGTTCTTTGTTTTTTTTAAATTAGTGCTTGGTTGAGTCCACAAATGTGGAACCCATGGGCATGAAGACCAGCTGTTCCTCTAAGCAGTAAGATCGTGAGTAATTTAGTATCTTTTCTACATTGGGGACTGAATCCAGGGCCTCACACATCCTAGGCAAAAGCCTACCACTGAGCTACATTCCCAGCCCTTTGTGTTTTATTTTGAAACAAGGTCTACCTAAGTGGTCCAGGTTGGCCTCAAACACCCAATCCTCCTGTCTCAGCCTCCTGGATATCTGGGCAACAGATGCATACCCTAATGCCCAGCTTCTCAGTTGAGTTATTCAAATTTTCATTCTCACACTCAATCGTGTTCCCAAATATTCTGTGAAATATTACATTTCTTCTACAGTAGAGGGAAATGTTTACCTGGCATGGTGATGCATGCCTGTAATCCCAGCACTGTGGGCAGCTCAGGCAGGAGGTCGTGAGTTAAACCCAGCCTGGGCAACTAAGCACCTGAGTGAGACCTTGCCTTAAAATAGAAAAGGGCTGGGGATGCAGCTCAGTGTAAAGGCCCTGGGTTCGAGCTCATGACCACAGTAAATACATCCATAGATGGATAAATAAATAACGGAATTTTAAAATCTCTTTTCTCATTGACTGAACTTCCGCACATGAAATACCAGTGTTAGCATCAAGATCATTAAAGAAGTCACTCCGTTTGACAGCAGGCAGAGGCCCGTCTCCTTCCTGGCTGAACTGAGCTTGGCGCCTGCTCAGCCTCTTCCCCCTTGGAACATCCCGGGGCACTTTACCCCCTTCGCAGCCCAAACCAACTCCGGGGCCTGGAGGAAAATGCTGCCTGTTATGCTCAGGGCCTTCCCAGTTACTTGTCTCCCTGTCTCCCCAGACCTCGAGAATCCTGAGGGTAAAACCCTCTCCCATCCCTGCTCTCACAGTGCCCAGCACCATAGTGGACACACAGCGGACATCTAAGAAACGCTTGTTCTTAAATCAGATAATAAATGAAAACAGCGCCTGCCACATAGCGCCTGTGGTACCTGAAAAGACACATTTTCAACTCAAAATTAATGAATCAGGGAAGAAATAACCAACCATTCATTGGTAGAAAGGGCAAGCACAAGAGCCCTCGGGTCCCGGGAATCAGGTTTGGAAGCTAAGAATTTGAACACCTAGACATGGAATAACACGGACACTTTACTCCCCCAAGCCAGGAGGGCTGTTCCAGGTTCACCCATTTCATGCAGGAAGTATCTGCAAATCACATCACATTGAAAGGACGCTTACATCATTTGAGTCTTTCTGTTTGCCACTCTGGGACTGAATTTAACAGACTTTGCACTTTACCTGCCCATCTCTCTGTCACTGCCTGCTTTTCAAGCAGATAACTAAAGTTGATCTTTACCAGTGATTCTTTGAAAGAAAGAGAGCCAGGTGTGGTGGCGCACACCTGTAATCCCACTATTTGGGAGGCTGAAGCAGGATCACTGTGAATTCAAGGCCAGCCTGAAGTACATAATGAGATCCTGTCTCAAAACCCAAAATATAAATTTTTAAAAATGTTCCAAAGCCACAATAAACCATTTTAGCCAGGCATAGTGCCACACACCTATAATCTCAGCACTTGGAAGGCTGAAGCAGGAGGATTGTCAAGAGTTCAAGGTCAACCTGGGCTACATAGGGATTTCAAGGCCAGCCTGAACTACACTGTCAGATCCTGTCTAAAACCAAACAACAACAACAAAAAACAAAAAGAGTCTTTAGGACCTAGTTAAAGTACATGGTTAACTTTTCAACAAGCCCACCAGGGTCCACCCATATGGTATAATTTAAGTGAAATTTCTGCCCAAATGAATAACTTTGTCCACACTGATCCAGGACCCGAGGGGTTTCTTCTGTAGTCAGATACAGAGCTTGAACAGCACTCCCAGCGGGAGGCCAAAGCACCCCAGGGGCTGGGCTGCAGCTCAGGGTCAATGCTTGCCTAGGTGCTGCAGGCCCTGGCTGTGCTCAGCACTGGAGTAGGGGTGGCCAGTGCTCATACCTTTTCTAAATGCTCTCCCCAGCTGTGCCGCTTCACGCAGACACCCCCCACAAATGTCTGTGTCTGAGTTAAGCTGCTGGCCGGGCAAGGTGGTGCGTGCCTATGACTCCAGCTCTCAGGAGGCTGAAGTAGGACGATCACAAGGGAGTTTGAGGCCGTCCTGGGCTACCTAGAGAGACCTTGGCTCAAAAACAAACAAACAAACCAAGCTAAGCTGTTTCCTCGAGGTTATGCCTAGGTAGCCTGGCTACGTGACTCTCAGAGGGGCCCTGAGTTTGACGTGAGCTTAGCCCTCTGACAGGGACACCTCACCTGCTGCTCTCTGAGAGTCCCTGCCCACAAGCTAATGATCCAGCTGAACAACCTCCCTCTCCTCTCACCTTCTGCCCCAGCAGTCCCTGATTCTGTCCAAAAAATGCTCCTTTTCCCTTCACTTTCTCGGTCACCTCCATCATTGTTAGTCAAAGTTCTCTATTCTAATAACCTCCTTGTTTAATTTTTGTTCGTGTTTTTGTTTTTGAGACTGGGGTCTCACAATGTAGTTCAGACTGGCCTTGAACCACTACGGAGCCCAGGCTGGCCTTGAACGCACTCTGAACTTCCTGCCTCAGCCTCCAGAGTACTGGAATTACAGGTGTGTGCCACCACACCCAGCTTTAATAACCTCCTAATCAATCTGCCCAGATTCCTTCTTCTTTTTTTTTTCTTTTTGGCACTGGGAATCGAACTCAGGACCTTCCGCTTGCCAGGCAAGTGCTGCGCTGCTAAGCTATATCCCTGGCCCCCGGATTCCTTCTGACTTCAACCAAACCTGTTCACCATATTATGGTGAAAGCAGAACCACAATGTGTAACACAGGCCTTGCCTCCGCACTCACAGATCCTTTGCATATGCTGTTTTCTTCACTTGAAACACTCCTCCCTCCTGAGTCATTTCCATTTCTTCACATTTCTGCTGAGTTAGTTTTCCTTTCCTTTCCAGCCAAGGTCAAATGTCCCTGTAGCTTACCACGTGCCTATCTCCGCCATAGCTTTTATCCAGCTGTAATCCAGCATAGATTTGTGTTTTTCTATTGTCCCACTCACTAGTCTAAGCCTGAAAGTCTAATTCTTTTCTTTTTATTGTATCCAAACACCTACCCCACTGTCTGGTATGTAATAACTGCTCAAGAAATATTTACCAGGTAAATAAGTCCATAAATTAAACTTCAAATAAGTAACGTCAAATCCTTTCTCCGTAGTAAGTTTTTATGCCAGGCATAGAGGTATACGCCTGCAATCCCCGCACTCGGAAGGCTGAGGCAGGAGGATCACTGAGAGTTCCAGGCCAGCCTGGACTACACATCAAGACCCTGTCTCAAAAATAATAATTTTTATGAAATATACCAACCAGGTGACTAATAAGGATTTTTTAAAATTTGAGGACATATGAAAAAGTGCACGGCATGGGCTAGACACCCAATTTTGCAAACATTTATCTACTTTATAACGTCCATAAAGCCATTATCTGTAATCTGTCCTTCTATGTACTTAGCAGGACCAAAGTCATGTAACTGGCTTCCAGGATGCTGACAGCACAGCGTCTCTGCTCTGCTCTGTTCTCTCGTGGCGCCGGGGCTGCCCTGCGCCCTCAGCCTGGGCGGAACCCGGCAAGCGCTCTGCGCTAAGGTATGGGCCCTGCCCGGGTCGTGGCTTCCGTCCGTCCCTGCTCCCGGACGCTCCGTCTGCGTGCGAGTCGTTGGTGTCACTTCGCCTGCGTGTGAGCCAAGGGCTCCTGCGCCTCGGGCAGGGCGTGCGGGTGCGCAATGGGGCGGCACCCTGCGCGGAGAAAGCCAGGCGGGGCGGCGCTCCGGGAAGCAGCTGTCTGCACGCGAGGAGGGCTCGGGCCCGTCCTCGCTTGTGCGCAGGCGCAGTGTCGGGCGGGCCCATCCTCGCTTGTGCGCCCGTCCTCGCGTGTGCGCAGGCGCAGTGTCGACAGGCCGGTCCTCGCATGTACGCAGGCGCAATGTCGGGTGCTCCCGCGTTCTGCTGGGCCGGGTGGCGCGTCGCTGGTCGTGTTCTGCACGGCGGAGTCGGCGACCCGCGTCATATGTGCAGCCGGACTCCGCCCGGAGCCCGGCGACGGCGGCACTCCCCCGGGCAGGACGGACGCCTCGGTCTCCAGAGGCCTGGTCCGTGGTGAAGCAGGAAAGACGCCCCCGCTGGAAGGCTTCTTCGACCCCGAGAGACGGGGTCCCCCAGGAGGAACTGGTGCAGCCGCAGTGAAGCGAGCCAAAGAGAAGCTTGTGCTACACAGGAAGGCCCTAACGAATGAAATTAAATTAAAATAGCCGTGGATGGTGGTGCATGCCTGTAATCCCAGCGCTGGGGAGGCTGAGGCAGGATTGTTGAGAGTTCGAGACCAGCCTGGGCTACAAAATGAGCACAAGGCCAGCCTGAACTGCATAGCGAGACCCTGTTTCAAAAAGACAAGAAAAAAAAAAATTAAATAAGAGACAAATTCAAGTTCCCTGAATCCGAGAAAGCAGGGAAGATGCAGTTCCTTCTCCCTTGCCCAGTGACACTCTGTCCATTCAGGCTTCCCCTCAGGCAGAAAGGAAAGTTTTGTTTGTTCAACTAACCCACTAGGAAAAAATTCTGAATTTAATTTCTTCGCCTTGCTTTGTGGATGACAACGCAAGACAAACTTTTTAAATATTATACAAATGTGTCAAAATAATTTTCATATTTAATACATACAATTCTACAGTCTATAAAAAGTAGCAAAGTACAATTTCTTGAGTAATATTGTAAGCTGAGTTATGTACTTGAGTCCAATGTTGTGTCTCTTTTTTTTTTAAGACAGGGTCTCCCTATGCAGTGCCGGCTGGTTTTGAACTCACTATATAGTCCAGACCTCGAACTCACAGCGATCCTCCTGCCTCAGCCTCTCAAGTGCTGGAGTCTAGGTGTGTGCCCCGATGCCTGGCCTATGATGTATGCCTTTTTTTTTAACCTTGCGACAGGGTCTTGCTATGTAGTTTAGGCTGGCCTTGGACTCATTGTGTAGCCCAGGCTGGCCTCCAACTTGCAGCAATCCTCCTGCCTCAGCCTCGTGAGTGCTGGGATTACAGGTGTGTGCCACCACCCCCGGTGTATATGTCGTTTCTTGAATGAATTTTTTGACAGCTCTTTCTTGAATTATGTTTGCCTGTGTCATTTGAGTCAGAATTTGGCTTTAATCTTAAGTGGACAGGATAAAGGAGAATTTTTCCATTGTCTTGGAAGCCCACGATATGAGCTCATTCTCTCAGCCTCCTGTCCTGCAAGCTCACCTGGAGTATTTTTAGCCTAAGCCAACCTCTTGATATTTATTTTATGTGTGTAGATAACACAAATTCCCCTGGCAGTGCTGCTCACTTGCTGCGGGTGGTGACTCTGACAGCGCTGTGATACTGGCCTGGCCAGCTCCAGGGTAGATCCCCCAGTGATCGCAGGCCCCACCCTCATCCCTCCAGATTCAGGATGAGCAAGGACAGAGGCTCCTGTGAGTCACACAGGAGCGTGATGCGGGTAATTAGCAAGAGGCAGAGTGTCCCCTTTGAAGTTCTCCAAATATATACCCATAGTTATTTATTACTTGGTCAGATTATAAATTTTAGTTTACAAGCCAGGTGTGGTGATGCACTGCTGTCATCCCAGTGCTCCGGAGGCTGAGGCAGGATGATCAGCACAAATTCAAGGGCAGCCTGGGCCCTACAGTGAGTTTAAGGCCAGCCTGAATTACATAGCAAGAGCCTGTCTAGAAAGAAAGGAAGAGAGAGACAGAACCTGTGCACATCAGCCCGGCGCCCTCTTCTTCAGGACGTTTAAGGTGAAGCCTCCTGACATTCTTTTGGGAGGCTGACTCTTCATCCTTCTGACTCTTCGTTCTACTTTTTATGTGGAAAATGGTCGACAATTTCATATCCCAAACTCTATGGCTATTTTCACCTATCTCCATAGTAACTACACACTCACAACACTGAAAAGACACTAAGCCAAAGGAAAAAATAACATCACTGAAAAGAAATCGGTCCCTAAGCACCCACTCTGAGCTGAGCTGGCTCAGCTGACTTGGGTTTCATCCTCAGTGTCTTCACAGTGGAATGAACAGTGGCTCGCAATTGCTCCTCTGGAGAAGGACGTGAATGAACATACGATGTAAAACCTCGCGTTGTCCTGAAGCAAAGGATGTACATTCAAAACGCAATGGTAAACTGGGCATGGTGGCGCACACCCGGAGGCTGAGAAAGAGGATCACTGTGAGTTCAAGACCAGCATGGGCAACATGGCAACTTAGGAAGGTCCTATCTCAAAGTTAAGTTTTAGAAAGGGTGGGGATGTAGCTCAGAGTGAAGGCTCTAGATTCAATCTGTAGTACCACCAAAAAAAAGAGTATGATAAAGAGACATAATTGCTCAGCCTGAAGTCTGAAGTCCAAGGGGAAGGCAAATTAGAGACCAAGTGGAGCTTCCCCAAGACTCAAGCAAAATTACTGCTTCTCTCAAGGGAGCAGTTCCCCTCCTCAGCAGGAAATCCAGTGGAACTCCTGATTCACTAACAAACCATGTTGTTACGAATGTGACATCAGCTCACATCCACAGCCAGAATCCCTTCATTTTTCAAAGTGAACTTTAAATCCAGGCAAGGAGCGGTAACACACACCTATACTCCCAGCACTCTAGGGGCTGAAGCAGGAGAACTTTGAGTTCAAGGCCAGCCTGGACTACACAGTGAGACCCTGTTTTAAAAAACCAAACCAAGGACCAGGGATATAGCTCAGCCGCACAGTGCCTTGCTTGGCAAGCGCAAGGTCCTGAGTTCGATATCTGGTACCAAAAAAAAAAGAACATATATATATATATATATATATATATATATATATATACATATATGTATATATGTTATACATGTATATGTGTGTGTATATATAGTTTGCTTATTTTATTATGTGACAGAGTCTCTGGGGCACTTAGCCAAGTGACAGCGAGCCTCAAGCCCCGTGGGAGGGCTGACCATGACAGCACGGAGCTGGGAGGGTGATGTGCCCGTGCCCCAGCAGCCACGCCACAATGTGCAGGTGTTATGACACAGCCAGTGTCCCAACACGAGGATTGCCAGCGGCTCTTGCAGACTACAAAGCCACATTCTCATTGGCAAATGATTCACACAATTAAAACGAAAATAACACCAACAACCTTTGTAAACTGAGCCTCACATTAAAGAGAACAAATGAAGCCTTACCATACGGAAACAAGATCGGAAGATCTGGCCTCGGATCACAGAAGCCCGTAGATGGCTGCCGCTTGGAGGTCCTCCAGCGTGGCCACCCCCAGTCCTGACAAGCGGCCACTCGGCCTCCTCCGCGCACGCCCGTGCCCAGGTGCACAACCACTGCTGAGTCACGGTTGTTTTGCTGAAGCTTCCTCTCACTCCCACCATCCCCTGGAGCTTTGAAACAGTCTCTCCCAATGGTAGTTCAGTTGGTTTTTAAAAACACATTATAATGATGACTGCAAGCATACATTATGTCCTTACTGTGTACCATGGACTAGGTGTTTTATATGAACTTTTATTTGTGGTGATTGTAAGCATAAACTCTGGAGCCACACTGTCTGAGTTAGAACTCCAGCTCTGCCATTTACAAGCTGTACACTTAACCTGTGTGTCTCAGTTCTTCAACTATCTAAAAGAAGGATGGTGATGATAAATCCTACTTCACAGTGCTGCAAAGATTAAATGTTATCATATGTAAAGTTTTAAAAACTGCACGCATGCTGGGTGTGATGGTGTACCTGTGTTTCCAGCACTCACTAGGCTGAGGCAGGAGGATCTCTGAGTCTGAGGCCAGCATTGGCTACACAGTGAGTTCAAGGCAAGGCTGAACTACATGGCAAGACCCTGTTTCAAAAAACTGAAACCAGTATACGATAAAAGATGTAAAAATATGCTGTTTAGTGTTGCTCTTTTTTTTTTTTTTTTTTTTTTTTTTTGAGCACTGGGGACTGAACCCAGGGCCTTGAGCATGATAGATGTTCACTCCATGAGCTACACTCCCAGTCCTATTGTTTGTATTACTTTTTGATTTTATACATGAGGAAGTTGAAGTTTGGTGAAGAGTTAGGCAACATGAGATTTTTCAAGTATCATTGTTTTTTGTTTTTTGTTTTTTTTTTTTAAAGAATAAAAGAAGGATAACATAATAATAGGGGGAACTTAGCAAATTACAGACAAAATGGTAGGAAATTATCAATGGTTATCATTTTACATATTATTATCTACAAAATAGTTTCTCAGGAAAACAAATA
>NW_004955425.1:21927479-21935321 GCF_000276665.1 Chinchilla lanigera | reverse complement strand
GACCGGTGCTCAAGTATCATTGTTAATTCATATCAGAAATCAATTTATTACCTAAAGTAGTTGCCTTTTTTTTTTTTTTTTTTTTTTTTGGTATTGGGAATCAAACTCTGGACCTTGCATTTGCCAGGCAGGCACTTGTACCACTGAGCTATATACCCGGCCCCTGCCATTTCTTGCATAGCTGCCATTCATTTAATTTTGCACATTAGCTTGGCGAGTTGGTCTTTTTGTGTGTGTGTGTGGTACTGGGGATGAAACCCAGGGATTACCCTAAGGTACATCCCTACCCCAAACCTTTTCTTTTCTTTTCTTTTTTTTTTTTTTTTTGAGACAGAGTCTTCTTAAATCTCTAAACTGCCCAGACAGGGCTTCTAACCTATGATCCTCCTGCCTCAGCCTCCAGTCAAGATGATGAGATTACCAGTATGTTCAGTCGCACCTGGCTTTGAGGAATACTTTTCAGTGTTTGATTTGTTCTATGAGTTTGAAACCAAAAGAAATACTCCTATTGTTATATTCTCCCATGAACAAAAATCTAGTATTTATTCAGAGACAGTAAACATGCATTTCAAAACCAACATTAGAAAATGTGTCAGGAATCATAAAATTGTTCCAAGTCTCTGTTTCAGGCATTGCACCTCTGAGAAGTTTCCTGAAGCAGGGATGGTGAAGCTTTCAGAGGCCAGCACCCAACTCCAACCCCAAAGCTACTCGTGTACCACAGATGCCAACACCCAATCAAACCTACATCCTGCCATGGTTAGGAAACAACTCATATATTAACATCTTTTGTCTTGAAAAAAAAACAAATAATGTCTGTGCCATAGGCTTGCTACCACTGGGCTAGAGAAATAACAAAAATGGTAAGCTACATACTTCCAAATCTTCCTGATGGCATTACCAACTCCATTTCCCCCAAAATATATTCAGGACAAATAGTAGAGACAGAGTTTGACAAATTAAGATAAATAAACATGAAGAAAAATATGTAGTTAAGTCATCTTTATGATATACAAAAATATCTAAAGAAGTTTATGATATGATGTTAAATATTGAAACATTCCCCCCAAACTGAGTTCTAAACTAGGTGTGCTAAAACAGGCCAGCTGGTGCACACCTGTAGCCCCAGCACTGTAGGAGGGTGAGGTAGGAGGATTGCAATTCAGGCCCAGGCAGTATAATTTAGTGAAATTTTTGCCTCAAAATAAAAGAGGGCTGGAAGGGCTGGGGATATAGCTCGGCAGCATAAGCACCTGCCTGGCAAGCACAAGGTCCTGAGTTTGATTCTCAGTACCAAAAAAAAAAAAAAAAAAAGAGGGCTGGAGATTTAGCTCCATGAAAAGGTCCTGGGTTCAATTCCCAGTATCAACCCCCCAAAAGGCCTCTCACGTGTGCTTTGTCAGCAGATAAACTTGGGCACAGTAAAACCTTAAAGAGTTGTTGTGAACATCCATGAATCAGGTGGCACCAGATTCTAAGAACTCAGGGCTCCGCGGGAGGCACAGGGGAAATGTGTTGAAGGTGTCTGGGAAGCAAGACAAAGAACATACTGGCTTGGTTGAGCAGGAAGTGCCTAGGGGGATGTTGCTGGCAGTTCCTGACGAAAATCTCTCCTTAGCGGCTAGGTGGCAGCTGCTGCATGGCCAGGTTCAAGTTGCTAATGCTCAGGTTTTCCTTGGCATCAGCCACCTGTTCTGCGTTTGCTTTGGTTTTGCTTATACAGGAACCTAAGAAATCAGAGCCATCTCAGCCTAATGGCCTCCAGTTTAAACTTTTTAATATCTTAAAAACAAAACTGGAAAAAAGAAATCCCCAAAATGGAAATAGTTTTATTAAAATAGGACTGAAAATTTTGAAACTGGGTGTGGTGGTGCACACCTGTAATTCCAGCACTCAGGAGGCTGAGGCAGGAGGCTCACCTCAAGTTCAAGGCTACCCTGGGCTATATGGTGAGTTCAAGTCCAGCCTGAGCTACATAGTGAGACCCTGTCTCAACAAACAAACAAACAAATAAATAAATAAGTAAAATCCTATCTGCAATTCCAAGAGCATTTGAGTTTATTAAAAGTTCCATGCCCCAGACTATGGATTTAGATTCAGTGATCTCAGCAGTCTGAAAGTGTCACAAATGATTCTCACAAGCAATCAGAGTTGAAAACTAATGCATTGTTTTATCTATCTAAAATACACTCAGTGAGGGGCTGGGGATTTAGCTCAGCAGCACAGCACCTGCCTGGCAAGCACAAGATTGTGAGTTCGATTCCTGGTACCAGAATAAAATAAAATAAAATAAAATACACTCAGTGAGAGACAAATTAGGGAAACAGCACCTTTCACAATAACATCCCCCCAAAAATGAAATACTAGGAATCAATCTAACCTCTACATTGAAAACTGCAGTACTCCAAAAAGGAGATTGAAGAGGATATCAGAAAATGGAAAGATATCCCTTGCTCTTGGGTAGGAAAAACCAATATAATGAAAATGGCCATAATACCAAAATTGCTATACAGATTTAAAACAATCCCAATAAAAATTCCAACAGCATATCTCACAGAACTAGAGAAAACAACTCTAAAATTCATTTGGAACCAGAATAGATCTAGAATAGCAAAGGCAATTCTGGGCAACAAAGGAAAGGCAAGAGACATCACAATTCCCAACTTGAAATTATACTACAAAGCTATGGTGATAAAAACAGCATGGTACTGGCCAAAAAAAAAAAAAACCAACAACAACAAACCTAAGGATCAGTGGAACAGATTAGAAGATGCAGAAACAACTCCAAACACACTTAGCCACCTTATCTTTGACAAAGGGGCCAAACATGTTCACTGGAAGAAAGGTAGCCTCTTTAATAAATGGTGCTGGGAAAACTGGCTTTCCACATGCCAAAGACTAGAACTAGACCTGTGTTGGGATCACATGCTCGAGGAACAACACAGCCACACCTTCGCTCAGGCTGAATAATGGACCCTGCCCGGCTGGGTCTTGGCCTCTTACTGCGTTGCTGTTGCCCATATTCTGAAGGCAGGAGCCAGGTGGCAGGGAGTAGGATCCTTGTGGCTCCTGTAGCTGTGGGGGCCATGCACTGATACTCCTGGGAGGTGGGCACCCCAGCCAGGGCTCTGGAGAGCGGCTACCCATACCCACCATGGTGGTCCTCACCCCTGGTGGAGTATTACCGTGGGCACAGACAATGCTCAGATAGCGCAGGGTGGGCAAGCACCTGCAAGGAGAGTCACCACTGGTGCCGTCCTCATGGTTACCTGTGAAAGGTGCTGGCTCGAGACAGCCAGAGTGGCCTGACTCCACTGTCCAGCACAGCCCAGGGTGCCCAAGCTCCGCCTCTCCCAGAAGGCAGCAGCTGCCTGCTGCGTGTGGGCAGAAGCTGAGCAGGAGCACAGCTGCGAGAAGGCCTGCAGAGCAGACCCTTGCCCTGTGCAACAAACTACAGCCGCAAGATCAGCCTTATGCCCACCTCCAGCAGGACAAGCTCCCTGTGGGACAGCACCTGTTGATGCCTTTCCTCCCAACTGTGCCTTGGCAACATAGTGAGGAATGTGTGGGTGTGGACTTCAGACTGGTGGGCTATTTACCATTCAGCCGAAGACACACTCAACCCATCCAGCTCCTGGGAAACACTGATGAAGAAAGGTGGCTCTTACACTTGTCATGAGTCCTGTCACTGTAGGTGTCACTGTGCTGTTCGAAGCCGGCCACACCCAAGAGCTCTGCATCGAATCTGGGACCCGCTGTGCAGCCAACCACCTGCCCACCATGGACTGACAGCCAACAGGAGCCGTCCCAAACCCAAGGAGTTATTTCAAACCTACCCTTGGCTCCCTCAGAAAAGGAGTAATCTTGCACGAAGTCCCTCCTGAGGCAGGCTACGTATCAGCGTGAGGGGCAAAGGCACCGTCCTGTGAGACCCAGTCACCAACCTGAGTGCCTGTGCTGGACTGCGCAGTGCGTTTTTGAGATTGTCTCTATGGTTTACTTTGGGAACCCAGAGAGCCTTGAACTGGGCTTTTCAGAGTTCCTGTCCTACTGAGGCTCTGCAAGTGGGTGAGACCCGGTAAAGCATTTCACCTGCTTTTGATAGTTCCCCGTTTATCAAATGAGGAGATAGACAGCATCATCTCTGACGCTCTTTCTAACTTACAGCTTCTAAGAGTTATAACAGATTCTATTGTGATTGCATGCTGAGAATTTATCATATATTATTTTTTAGCTGTTTTTTTCCATGTGTAAAGTAATAGTTCTCTTATGTTTTTGTTTGTTTGATTTGTCTTTTTGAGGCAGGGTCTCATTATGCAGTTGAGGCTGGACTTGAGCTCAGTTTGTAGCTCAGGCTGGTCTCGAACTCCCAATGATCCTCCTGCCTCAGCCTCCTGAGTGCTGGGATTACAGGCATGCACCACCATGCCCGACTTATGTTTTATTTTTTAAGAAAGGATGTGGGGGTGAATCCTTTACGTTCACACTACACTTTGTTTTTCCAAGGAAACCAGTGTCTTTTGCATTGTTTTGATGAACCCCACATGAGCCACTGATGGTATGCTAAAGTTCAGTGCTCTGAAGAGAACAGGGATGCCTGTGGGGTGACTCTGCTCTGCTGACCCTCTAACGTTAAGTGCCTTTGGCTCAGAGGAGCAGTTGTAAGCCCTATCACCCTCTCTCCCAAAGCCTTCTGTGAATGTGAAATGTGTACTAAATGGGGAAACCTGTTTAATCTATGTGTAGAAGAAAAGGAATGAAGACTGTGAATTAACTATATTCAGGGTACCCAGGATTTTGTAATAGAGAAGTAGGAAATGTTGGCTAAGGAATGTCAGATACTTTGAATCATGAACTATGTCAAATTAACTGGTATCTGTAAGACAAAAAATAAATAAATAAACAAATAAAATAAAACTAGACCTATGCCTCTCACCATGCACTAAATTAAATCAAAATAGATCAAAGATCTAAATATCAAAACAGAAACACAAAATCTTTTGGAAGGGAGAATAGGTAGAGTTCTTGAAGATATAGGTATAGGCAAAGACTTTATGAATAAAACCCCACTGCATGGAAAAATATTACAAAGTATTCAACAGCTGGGATCTCATCTTATTTTTTTTTATTTTAGAAATAAAAGGAGGAAAATACTAACAGATCGACAACGTTTTACAAAATAGCAAAGGATCAGTACAGACATTACAGAGTTACAAACAGAGTGGTAGGGAATTAACAATGCTTATTGTATTACATATTGATATCTTCAATGTAGTTTCTCATGAAAACACATATAGACATACAAAGCTAATCAACCAATGCCTCACTGACAGTTTCTTTCAGCAAGGAAATACAGGACAGTAGAACACCTGTGTTAACTATCCTACATATACATATATACAAACTTTCTCCTTCTTTCCCTTCTCTTTTCCCATATTCCAGTTATCCTTTACCTATGAGTGCTTTCCTATCAAGCACTCATCTTATTATTGGGATCTCATCTTATTAAAGAGCTTCTGTATAGAAAAAAAAATCAACAGTGAAGATATGACCCACAGAGTAGGAAAAACTTTTAGCCAATTGATCTTCAAAGAAAGGACTAATATCTAGAACATAAAAGAACTGAAAAAAATCAGACTCCCCCACATTTAAAGACCCAGTCCAAAAATGAGCATCTGAGATAAATACACACTCTCAGATGAAGAAATATAAATGACAAATAAATGTATGAAAAAGTGTTCAACATCACTGGTCATTCAAGAGCTGCAAATTAAAACATCACTGAGATACCACTTCTGCCCACCCCAGAAAGAATGGCTATCATCAAGAAATCAACCAATAACAAATGCTGGAGGGGCTGAGGGCAAAAAGGACCCCTTCTCCACCGTTGGTAGGAGTGTAGACTGGTACAACCACTGTGGAAATCAGTGTGGAGATTCCTCAAAAAAACTAGGATTGCAGGTTCCATTCGACCCAGCTATTCTCGTGCTGGATATCTTCCCAGAAGAATTACATTTTTTTTTTTTTGCACTGGGAATCGAACTCAGGACCTTGTGCTTGCCAGGCAGGTGCTTATACTGCTGAGTTATATCCCTGGCCCCTTCCCAGAAGAATTAAAAACACCATACCACAATGATATATGCACATCCATGTTTATAGCAGCACAATTTGTCATAGCTAGATCTTGGAAACAATCAAAATGCCCATCAACTGAGGAATGGATAAAAAAGATGTGGTCTTTTTACATAATGGAGTACTACTTAGCTATAAAGAAGGATAAAATGGAGACAGTTATAGCTAAATGGATGGACCCTGAGACTGTAGTCCTAAGTGAAATAAATTGGACACACATGCATAAATCTTGCATTGTCTCTTTGATATGAGCAACTGAAAGTGTAAATAAGAACCAAAACGTGGGCCAAGCATGGTGGTGCATGCCTGTAATTCCAGCACTCAGAAGGCTGAAGCAGAAGGATTTCTGGGATTCAAAGCCTGCCTGGGCTACAAAGTGAGTTCAAGGTCAGCCTGAACTGCATAGTGAGACCCTGTCTCAAAACAACAACAAATAAAAGAACCAAAATGTGTAATAGAAGCTGTAAAATAAGAAGATATTGTTCAAATGGAAAAGAAGGGAAGAAGGAGCAGAAAAAGAAGGAAGGAAAAAAAAGAAAACATGGATAAAATGGAAACAAAGCTTTGTAAAGGAGGGTAACAGGGGTTGAAGGGAGGGCAAGGGAATGGGGGAAAGAAGGAGTCAAGCTGGGGATATAGCTCAGTGGCATAAGCGCCTGCCTGGCAAGTGCAAGGTCTTGAGTTCGATTCCTGGTACAAACAAACAAAAAAGAGGAGTCAAGATATATCATGCACAAGTACAAATTTCCTATGATGAATGTGATCACTATGTATATCTAAATTGTACCAATAAATTTAATTTTTAAAAATTAAAATAAAATACACTCAGACTGGGTGTGGTGGTGCACGCCTGTAATCCCAGCACTCTGTAGGCTGAGGCAGGAGATTGTCAGGAGTTGGAGGCCAGCCTGAACTACACAGTGAGACCCTGTCTCAAAAACCGAAAATCAAACAAACATACTGAGGAGGCTGAGACAGGAGGATTGCTGTGAGTTTGAGGCCAGCCTGGGCTACATAGTCAGTTCAAGGCCAGCTTGTACTACACAGTGAGACCTTGTCTCAAAAAACAAAACAAAAAATAAATAAATAAATTTTAAGTAAATAAAAATAAAACTCATAAAATGATCAAAGTTGGCCTTTCATGTTGACATATGAGTTTGGCGATAAAAATACAAGATGCAGAAAATGACCGGCTGGGGTCTGTGCTGACGGAGCTCTGCCAGCAGTCGGCTGGGTGCTCCGCGAGGGCAGGGAGGGCAGGGAGGCCAGAAGGCCCGATTCCCTGGGCCCCCAGCCAGATGAGATCCCCTGAGACAGCTAAGGCTCCCTGCAGCCAGCAAGGACGCCAGCCTTGGGACTAGGGCGAAGGGCCAGAGGGCTCCTCCTACCAGCGGCTTCTGTTCTCACCTGGATTCACCTCCGAGGAAGGGAGAGGAAAGTCTCAGACAGACAGGATCAGTGCAACAGAACCCTCACTGAGCCGGGCCTGCTGCACATACCTGGAACCCCAGCCCTCTGAGGCCAAGGCAGAAGGGTCACATGTGCAAGCAAGCTCAACCTGAGCACCTCAGGGACAGAGGACACCGTGTCATTTAAAATAAAAAATTCGGGGCTGGGGATTTAGCTCAGTGGCAAAGCACCTGCCTGGCAAGTGCAAGGTCGTGAGTTCGGTTCCCAGTACCGGAGAAAAACCAAAAAAAAAAAAAAAAA
>NW_004955425.1:21904693-21927379 GCF_000276665.1 Chinchilla lanigera | reverse complement strand
AAAAAAAAATAAAAAATAAAATAAAATAAAATAAAAAATTCCAAGGGCTCGGGCAGTAGCTCAGTGTGAAGGCCCTGGGTTCAATCCCAGTAGTGAAGGGGGAAAAAGACTAAAGAAATCACTAACATATGGGAATAATTGGGAAACAGCCAACTTAACAAAACAGCATTTAAGGACTGAGTTGTTTCCCTGTCTCCTGTGGTCTCGGTGACCCCTCTCACTGCACACTTTCCACGGTGGCAGCTCCGGGACCACACAGGAGGGTGACATCTGAGGCCCTGTTGCAGAACCCCAGAAGAGCAGACCTGAGGGATGTGGGATCCAGTCACAGAGGGGTAACCACAGGATCACCAAAAGGGGGAGGAAAACAGCATTGCTAAAATTCATTTTTATTAAAGAACCTAAGATGTTGGTTTTGTTTTGTTTTTTTTTTTTTGGTTTTTCTCCGGTACCGGGAACCGAACTCACAACCTTGCACTTGCCAGGCAGGCGCTTTGCCGCTGAGCTAAATCCCCAGCCCTAGAACCTAAGATTTTGACTTATTTCTGAGTGGGTTTGAAGGCAGGGCCAGCTCTGTACCACGAAAGCACACAAGGCGCTCAGCGTTTTTAGATGTGGCTATGTCAGTAAAACACTCTGGCCAAAGGAGTAAGGAATGTCGGGTTAAAAACAGTGACTTTCCCTGTCTCAAAAATGGAACTTTGTCAGTATAGTTTCCCTTGGTCTCCGGTTAGAGATTCATTTTTAAAGTCTCAGAGCAGAGGCCTGTCCTTACCCTTCCCCAACAGGAGCAGGAGGACCCTGAGGGTGGGCAATGAGCGTGAACTCAGGGCCGGAAGCGGAAGCTCAGGAACCAGAGGGGCGGAAGCGGAAGTGCTCAGCTCCGCGGCCATTACAGTGTCCAACCGCAGAAACCAAGGCTGAGGGGTGAAACTGTTCCAAGGGTGGTTTTGCTGATGTTAATTACATTGATAAACACATTGAGAACAACAAACAAAAATAAATCAAGTCTATTTCTGTTTTACTGTAAAAACACTGTGAGGTGAAAAAAGCTTCAATAATAGAAAAATTATTTTTAGTCTTCCAAAGGAAAACTAGCCAGAAAGACCAAAAAGACAAAGTACAGCTGTACAAAGGAAAGACAGTAAAGCCACTGTTCTGTTTTATAAAACACTGTGGTCACTTCAAAAGAAGGAAAAAAAACATTTTAATGACCTGTTCCTACCAGTAATTCTCTGGAACCATGCAATGAAGTCTTCTAACAAGAATGTGCCTCAAACTCAATTAGTCACCTGTGCAGTCATCAAGCAAGGAACGCAAAATTTTATACAGCTTGATGTCTTTGGACACAAAGACAAGTCAGACAAGTTTCCAAACACAAATAAAACTAATTACAGAAAACAAACAAAAAACCAGCACAGACTGTCATTACATGGAGAACTTGTCAACAAAGAGAAGCTGGATAATTCTTGGGCTTGTATGAATCTAAACTCACTGTTCAATAAAAAGCTCAAATTAGCCAGACATGGTAGTGCATACCTGTAATCCCAGTGATATAGGGGAAAGAAACTCCCAATCTGAGAGATATCTGGGACGAGTTCCTGTTCTCTAAAACCAAAGAATGAATTTTAGGAACAACGGAGGTTAAGAGCAGAATATATTTATTGAGCAAAAGAAAGCTTCGGTTAGAGAGAGGGACAGAAGGGAGGCCCAAGTGGGTTGCCCAGGACTCTGTCTTTTCTAGGGACTTTTTTTTTTTTTTTTTTTGGTACAGGGGAATCAAACTCACGACCTCACACTTGCCAGGCAGGTACTGTGCTGTGAGCTAAATCCCCAGCCCCTATTCTAGGGAATTTATACAGCAAAACCACGAGGTGAGACAGGTCCAAGGTAGGGGAAAAATGGGAAATCACAAAGTGGGCATGAGGTGGGACAAAACTATGGTCAGCCAATAAGAATTGTTCAGGTAAAATTGATTAAATCGGGATCAATTGGGGAAGTGAGTCACGTAGCCAGCAGGCATGAACACAGAACAGGGCCTTTTCCTGTAAGGGGTTGGGTCAGTGACTCTTCAAGGTGATCTCTACCTATTTAGAATATCAATCCCTGATGTCCATGCCTAGGGAGGTACGTGGGTGCATTTGTTTAACCTTTTGTCTTGAGGTCTGGCTGCAGCAAGTACCAAAGTACTGTCTCTCCATTTGCAAGGTATGATATTTTGTTTTCCATACTGGCTCCTTTGAGGGCCTGACCCTGTATAACTGCCTATAATATCTCCATCTAACTAAGTTGCCTACAACACCAGCACTATGGGAGGCTGAGGCAGGAGGATTGAAAGTTGGAGCACAGTGTGGGTAATTTAGGGTCCTTACTTTTGAGACTTTGTCTCAAAAGGAAAAATATAAAAATGAAAAAATGAAAAGGTCAAGGGATATATCAGTGCCTGGATTCAAACGTCGGTACCACAAAAAAGAAACCCAAATTAGTTAAAAACTCAACAAATCAACCAAATGACTTAAAAACAATACAAACTCTCCATTATCATTCAGATGTGTAAATATATTGTTTAGATAGATAGATAGATAGATGATAGATAGATAGATGATAGATAGATAGATAGCTGGGGGTATAGCTCAGTGGCCCAGCACCTGCCTGGCAAGCGTAAAGTCCTGAGTTCAATTCCCAGTACCAAAAAAAAAAAAAGTGTTATATGTATGGCTTCCACAGATCATTCTGGGTTAAATACAATGATAGCTCAATATATGAATTTCACATTGAGATGTAAAATGGCTCAGAGACATTATCTCCCTAATCGCTGTGGAGAATAGGTGGTATAAAAATAAAAAGCTTAAAGTCAGTACTATTGATAGATACTTTTTGGCAGGGTTGATAAGTTGCCTAGGCTGGGCTTGAACTTGGGATCCTCTCGCCTGCCTCACCTTCCCAGAGTGCTGGGATTACAGACATGTACCACCATGCCCATTCCTCCCCATTCTAATGCTGCTAAACTGGCTGCATGCTTCAAGCTCTCTTCGGAGTAGGTTACAGCTGGGGAAAGGACAATAGGAGAGTAGTAAGAGTTTCATCAGAAGCACATACAACACTCAGAACACCTAAGCAGTGGGCCCGATTCGCAGGTCAAAGTTGTCTTCCCTCGAGGACGCTGAGTGCATCTCTTCATAATTGTTAGAGTGCGGACTCCCAAACCTAGGCGGGTCAACATGACATGACATGTTAAGATTCCACTTATAGAGAATATACCCCTCAGAAGTCTCATTCTGAGAGTCCTTCCTTATCTGGGATTGCTTGGTGGTTCCATTACAACAGTGGTAATGACCTCTTAAAACGGTGTCATAATCGAAACTTCTCAGGAGGCAGAAGCAAGCAGACCAAACGTTAAAGGCCACCCAGCAATTTAGCAAGACCTCATCTTAAAAGAGAAAATAAAAAGGACTGGGGATGTGACTCAGTAGTACAACACCCCCGAGTTCAAGCCTCAGTACTGCAAAAAACACACAGATGTACAGACAGATGCTAAAAGTGCCAAACTAACCATGAGCGTAGAGAGGCAGATCTGTGTGATTCACTTTGGCAAAGGGCTTGCGTTTCAGGCCTCAGAAAGTGACCTCCTGAGACTTCGAGTAGTGTGACAGAGAGGTAGGTCCACAGAGGTAGGTGGAGGCACCTCTTTAAATAACAAGTCATATGCAAAAACAAAGCAAAAACATTGGCCTCCTATGAAGGAAGCAGAGCAGATGAAACCCAGTCCTGTTTGGAGACTCTGCAACTCCTACTTTGCTTCCCCACTTAACTGGTTACTGAAGCAGGAAGCACAAAAGGAATTTCCTCTCCTTCACACAAGCAGGCTGAGGGGGCTGCATCTCCAGGACTCATTTCTAATAGGGTGTCCCACAGACTATTTATCCATAGTTTTCCTAATTTCTTCTCCCTTCACTGTTCAGGGAATGAGAGTTGGTTGTTTTGTTGTCCTTGCATTTGCTGTTTATAAAGATTTGTTCTAACTTCCCAGGACACTGGGAAGCTGAGGCAGGAGGAACTCGCAGCCCAGCCTAGGCCCCATACGGACATACTGAGACCCTGTCTCAAAACAAAGAGTAAGGAGGAGATGAAGCTCAGTGTGAAGGCCCTGGGTTCAATCCCCAGGGCTAAATAAATAAATAAATATAAAAACCATAGCACACGCAATTTTTTCTGCCTTATGATTTTTTCTTTTTTTGAGATGGATGGCCTTAAGGCTGGAATGACAGGCACAGCCCACCACGCCTGCTCGGCATTAAACCATTCAGCAGTACATCTGTGTCGTCATCGCAGATTAGCACAAATCTGCTTTTTTAACTTAGGCTGGGCTGTGCCCCAGCACCTCACGCATAGTAAGTAAATGCTCCATCACTGAGCTCTACTCTCAGCTCCTCTTCATTCATTTTAAACGTTGCCCGGTGTGTCTTCTCACGGTGGACAGTCTTTCACTCAGTCCACATTGGTGGACGTTTAGCTTTCTTGCTTTGCTGTTCCTTGCTACCCGAAAAGCAGCCACTGACTTGCAGACCCGGCTGTTGAGAACGGATTGCTGGCCAGGTGGTTGGAGCGCAGTCATATTTAGGGTTTAGGGAAGGCTAGAATCTAACTGAAGTCAGATAAACTTTTCCTCTGTGGGCCTGGGAATAGAGAACAAAGCGTTTCAGGCAGGGCCACACTCCTGAGCTGTATCCAACCCCAGAGCTCCACTAACAAGCAACCCGTTCCAGCTTGGATCCCATGGCTGCAGCAGTTCGGCAAGTCAGTGCTGCTTTTATAGACAACTGAGCCAGAGCTAGTGGTACAAATACTGTAGGCAGTCAGACAGGGCTGGGCCCTGGAGAGGTCAAAGCAGAAGACAACTGTGGTCCCCCTTTGATCCCCATTTAATCAGTATTACCCAGGTGGCTATATGCCTAACCTCACTGGTTCACCATAGCCTTGTCCCACCTCATCCCTTGTGATTTCCCATTGGATCGATATTACCTAAGCTTACTTGTAATCTTATTGATTGATCATAATTCTGTCCCACCTTGAACTCACCTCACCTACCCTTGAGAGGCAGGGTTGCTGGGCAACCCACTTCCCCAGCCCACTTCTGTCCCTCTTAGACAGAAGCTTTCTTTCAATAAATTCTCCCTACTCTTAACCTCCTTCACTCCTAGAATTCATTCCTCAGTTTTAGAGAATGTGAACTTGGCATTTCGCACACCTAGCAGGTTGGGAGTTATATTTCCCTACATCACTGCAGCAAAGGGTGGAATGTGAAGGCAGTCTCTCGGTAACAGGAGAATTATCTAAGTCGTTGGAGAAGGGTGGCTCTTTGAAAGGACACAGGAACGGGAGCATTTCTTTCCTCATCACTGTTTCACAAGATCAGAGGGCTCTGGTAACATTCACCATGGTGACCACGAATCTGAGTTGTGCACAGCCACCGGATCTGCCCGCCTCCACCTCCATCTGGACCTACAAGTACTGTAGGGTGATGAAAGGAGCAGCAATACCACAAATTTGGGCAACCACCTCTGTTTGTTTTCCATAAAAATGGGTGAATCACTGAGGGCCAAAGGAGCTGACACACAGGAAGTGCTTCCTGCAGCCCTCGGGTGTAGTGAGCGTCCAGGGCGTGACCTCAGGGAGGGAACCTTATTAGTCCTGGTTTTCTGATGCAGGCCCAGAGCCCTGGGAGGATCAATAATTCACCCAAGTAAATAAAGACTCAGACTTTCTCAGAGCCAGAGCTAGTGGTACCTGCCTGTAACCCTAGCTTGCCCAAGGCTTGGGGGTGACAGAACTGTCAGTTGGAGGCCAGTTCAGTTACACAGCAAAGTCAAGGCCAGCCTGGGCTACTTGGGGAGAACCTGCCTCAGAAAACAAAATGAAGCAAAATGCGAACAAAACCCCCGCTCCCAGGCAGGCTTCCCTTCTCTCCCCACTTCAGTCCCTGAGAGGTAGGTGTGGGGGTCAGTGGAAGAAACAATGGCCACAGCCTCGATAGGTACTCCAGGTTCTCCAGAGCTACTGGTACAATCTAAGGAAAAGAGGAAGAAACTGACCCCTTTGAAAAATTCTTCCCAGACCTTAGGATCATCTTGGCAGTTGCAGAAAGAAAACATTTTTCCCTCTGTCAAAAGACAAAATTACAACAAATTCGGTTTTAGTGTCCTAATTGGCCTTTGCCTGCAGCTGCAGCGTCAGGCCATGTGTCAGGATGAGCCGGGCACAGGTTGGCTTTAGAGACCGAAAGGAGCTGAGCAGAGAACACAGGGAGCCAGTCATTGCAGTGACCTCCCCGGGAAAGAAGGAGCAGAGGGACTGTCTCTGTCAGGCTGGTAAAACAGATCTGCTTCAGAGGGGCAATTCTTAGATGCCGTGGAAGGTCAGATAATCTGCTCCATCTCCGCTCGGGACTGTGGAATCTTAGCATGAGTGAATGAATCCATTTTTATTTTTAGCGAGTCTGTTGGAGCCTTATACAGCTGAGTTCAAAGCAATGTCCTCCTGTAATTTTTACTTAATAGAGGTAAAACTACTTTCCCAGTGGAATATTGTTTATAGTTTTATTTGTTTGCTTTTTGTTTTTGTCTTTTTGAGAGAGGGTCTTGCTATGTAGTTCAGGCTGGCCTTGAACTCACAATGATCCTCCTGCCTCAGCCTCCCAAGTGCTGGGATTACAGGCATGCACCACCACGCCTGGCTGGGTCTCCCTGTATAGTTCAGGCTGGTCTTGAACTCACTAGGTAGCCCAGGCTGGCTTCAAACTTGTGACAGTTCTCCTGCCTCAGCTTCTCAAGGACTGTGATTACAGGTATGCACCACCATATCCAGCTATAGTTTCTAATCTTAAACAAGACTTTCCTTATATATCTATTTCACTTAAGTAGCAATCCTTTAAAACTCAGTTCAGAAGTTGTCCATTTATTTATGTCCTTTTTATATAGCAGGTGTTTGTCATATTAATTTGAAAATCACTTCAACCTAATTTCTTTCTTCTAACTTTATTTTGGAAGCTGAGAACACAGCTCATTGGTAGAGCGCTTGCCTAGCATGTTTGAGGCCCTGGGTTCAATTCCCAGTACTGCAAAATAACTTTATTTTTTAATTACTAGCCCTCATTTTTTAGACTAGTTTTAGGTTTACTGCAAAATTAAGCACAAAGTAACATTCCCATAGGTACCCTCCCCTGAACAACCTCCTCCACCATCAACACCCTACGTTTGTTACAAACCATGAGCCAAAACTAACACAGCATTATCAACCGCAGTTTTATAGCTTATATTAGGGCTTCACTATCAGTGTCACTCATTCTATGGGTTTCAACACATGTGATTACAAAAAATATTCACCATTCAGTATAATACAGAACAGTTTTGCTTTATTCATTCATTCATTCATTCATTCATTCATTCAGACCCGGTCTCACCATGCCTGGCCTCCCCAGCCCTGAAGCCAGACTTAAAGACAAACAAGCTGTCCCAGCCCCAGCAACCCCCTCAAGTCCCTTCCTCCCCTATAGCTTTAACTCCTCCTCTGGTGCATATAAAATAGGCGGCTGTGTCCCTGTCAGTGGGTTTATGTCATCTTGTTCTCACAGGATTCACCAGGTTCTGGCTCTGCCAAGGCTGAGTGATCAATGGCTTTGTCTCGCTTCTGTACCCTCATCTGCCCCAGTCCTTCCTTCAGCATTCGCTCAACCATGTTGGACACCATAAGGTCACACTGAGCCAGGGTGCACATAAAACCCAATAAATCCTCCTGTTTCCTGTTGGTCTTTCCGCTCTCTTTCATCCCACAACAGCCTTTCAAAAAATTATTTATTTTTAAAGCCAGGGGTGGTGGCACATGGCTGTGATCCCAGCGCTCTGGAGGCTGAGGCAGAAGGATCACCAGGAGTTTGAGGCCACCCTGAACTATACAGTAAGACTGTTTCAAAAAATTTAAAAAAAATTATTTTGAGATAAGGTCTCACTAAGTTTCCCAAGCTGGCCTCAAACTGGTGATTCTCCTGCCTCAGCCTCCCAGAAATGATTTTGCAGGGAGATAGATCTTTTGCAAATAGAAAAAGGATCAAGTGATGGAGGGAAGCGGGGGGAGCAGGGGGGTCGGGGCCATACAAAGACTTGAAGTGTGTTATTGTGACAAGCACACACCAACTCCTCACAGTGAATGTGGTCGTTATGTCCTGCAAACATGCACTAATAAAAATAAAGAGAGAGAGAGAAAGTTTTGCTTTTGCTGCCCAAATTCCTGGGCGCAAGTAGTTCTCTTGCCTCAGCTTCTCAAGCAGTTGAGACTACAGGCGCAGGTCATTGCCACTGCATCTGACACATTTCTTGTCTTTAACCTCATATTTCTCTTTTTTCTTTTTGAGACAGGGTCCTCCTGTGCAGTCCAGGCTGGCCTTGAACTCATTACATAATCCAGGCTGGACTCAAACCCATGGCAATCCTCCTGTCTCAGCCTCCTAAGTGCTGGGATTACAAGAAAGCTGATATTTTCTATGCTTTACTTTGTTCCTAAGCTTTAAATAAAAATGAGACTGTTGGAAAGCAACTTCATCATTTCTAGGTATGAAAAGAGAAGCCAAGAAAACAGAAACACATAGAATAGTAAAACACTCCCTTTTGAATTAAGTTCTTAGCTTTAGGAGAGACAGACTTGTTAGGTATATTATTCATTTGTCTAATTTCTCTAATTTGATAGATGTCATAGTGAAAGTCTATGGTTCTTCCTTCAAAAAATTTTAATACTAAAAAAAAAAAAAAATAGTTATTCCTATGGGGAGGCTCTCTGGAGCCCAGCCCAGAGTGTGAGCCCAGCCTGGGCATCAGGGTGGGAATGTTGCCAAAACAAGAGGGATCACTCAGTTATCAGTACATTGAAAGGTTTTGCTTGGACAAAACTGAAGTTATGACTTTTATTTTTAAGAATTAATGCACTTATCTTGGTGGTGTGGGGCCTTGAATTTAAGAGCTTGATGGCCATACTGGCAAACACTGCCACTGAGCTGCACCACATCCCTGAGGATTTGTATCACTGGTTATTTTTTATGTTCCAGTCAGGAAAGCTATTGTGCTCAGTGTGCCAGGCCATGTTTCCAAACAGTAGTTAAGAAAAATGTGTCTAAAGCAGCGTGCACCAAAGTGAGTACTGGTGAATATATTCTGCAAAACTTCCCCCCAAATGAGACACAGGGCACATGGTAGCACATGCCTGTAATCCCAGCACTCAGGAGGCTGAGGCAGGAGAATTGCAGAGTTCAAGGCCAGCCTAGGCTACACAGTGAGACCCTGTCTCAAAAAACAAAACAAAAAAATAAACAAAAAACAAAAACAAAGAAAACCCCACCAAAACAGACATAGGGTCACTGGGCATGGTAACATGCCTCATCCAGCTCTGCACTCAAAATTCTCTGGGAGGAGGACAGGGGAGGATGAAGAAATAAAGACAAGAGACAGAAAACAGAAAGCTGAGGTCAAGTGGAGCCCTCTTTCCAGATGGGAGAAAGGAACTGCTCAAGGACTGCTGTGCATTTATTTATACATTCTACAGGTTGATGTCACATGACACCCTCTGCCTAGCAACCTGTTCGCTTGGCTTGCCTCAGGTGCCTGGTGTTCTATGGGCTGGAGCAGCTTGTTCATGTGGCCCACCTCCACTGCTCTTTGTTCTTGGGACCAGCCTTGCTCCAGCCCCACACGTATGATTGATCTCCAGCTTCAGCTGCTCCCCACAGTGACACACATCTGAAATCCCAGCACTCAGGAGGCTGAGGAAAGAGTATAGCCACAAGTTCGAGGCCAGCCTGGACTACAAAATGAGACTCTGTCTCAAAAAAAAAAAAAAAAGAGAGAGAGAAAGAGAGACAGGGTCAAACAGGGTTAGATATCCCAAAGACACTACATTCCCCCTGGAGCATACAGTGTGCTTTGCATGTTAAAGGGTCTAGGAAGTCCTGCAGTATAGAAACACCTCTCCTTTGTCTAGCACACTGTTTCCCAAATGTATTTTCTTCTGTCATAACAATGATTTCCTGCTCAACCACATTTGAAAAATATGCTGGCAGGCCAGGTATGTAGCACATGCCTATAACCCTGGAACTAAGAAGGCTGAGGTGGGAGGATTGAAGTGAGTTAGAGGTCCATGGGGGCTACATGGTGAGTTCAAGACCAACCTGAACAACATAGCAAAACCTTGTCTCCCTTGTCTCAAAAACAAAAACAAAAGAAAAGAAAAATATCCTGCTGGAAAACGCTAACCAGAAGAGTGACTAGGGAACTGCTGGCATCTGAGGAAGTCTGAGGAAGTCTGGACTGGGAGGAACATGAAACGTGGACCCTGACCTGTCTTCTGGGGCTTTTTTTTTTTTTTTTTTTGAGACAAGGTCTCACTATGCAGTCTAGGTCGGTCTTGAACTCACTTTGCAGTCCAGACTGCCCTCAAACTTGCAGCGATCCTTCTGCCTCAGCCTCCTTCATGCTGGGGTTATGGGCATGCAACACCACACCCAGGTTGTGTAGCTTTGGCTTTTTGTTTGTTTTTCTCTTTCTGGTGGCACTACTGGGTTAGAGCCCAGGGCCACGCACTTGCCAAGCAAGCCTTCCACTAATGAGCTACACCTTCTGCCCAAGACGTGTTTTCTATGCTGGTCAGCCACTTGGGAGTTTCTCAACCTTCCTCACCTAGAAAATGTACATGAAAACACTGGTCCCATAATGCCTTTTCTCCTTTTTGGCAGTAATGAGGACTGGCCCCAGCACCTGGCTCTGCTGCTGAGCTACCTCTGCAGTTCTCCATGTATTTGGGTGCACAGATGACCCAGCCAGGGTCTGGCTCAGGGTGGGCTGATGAGGTGTGAGGTCTGTCTTTTATTGTTGTTGCTAAGTGCTTCACCGAGACAAAGGAACCTGGACGAAAGAGGAAGGATGATATTAAGAAGGGGGAAATTGACTACTGTAAGTCTGTCCAGATGGCAGAAGAAGAATTGCTAGGGTTTGGGACACACTAACTCCAGTTAGGATGCCTTGGAGTTTGGAGAACAGCAGATGTAGGAAGATCTCTCTGCCCTCTCATCCTGCTCCCCTAAGCAGATCATACAGCCTTCCTTCCAGAGGGGCCTCCCAAACCTGGCAGGAGATGAACATGCTTATCCTCAAAGACAGGAGGACACTAAGAACCATCTGCCCAGGCAGGCTGGCAGCCTCCATCTGGCTCGGGGCTCTAGGCGGATGCTCCCCTACCCTGTGCCTCTGCACTGCTGCCTTCATTGCGCCAGAGCAGGAGCACACAGGACGCCTTGTTTTTTTGAGTCTAATGTTGAGGCCCTTGTGTGGCATAAAACTGCATTAAATACATTTGCATGTTTTTTCCTTTGTTAACCTGCCCTTTGCTGGTGGTGAATCTTGCAATAAATAAGGAAAATGCTACTTTGTTTCTCCCACACATGGGATGGGCAGACATTGAAACAATGCCAGCTGTTTAAAGGGCTGGAAAGAAGTCAAGCATGGTGCTGCACACCTGTAATCCCATCACTCGGGAGGCTGTAGCAGGAGGATCTTTGCAAGTTCAAGACCAGCCTGGGCTACAAAGTGAGCTCAAGACCAGCCTGAATTGCATACTGAGACCCTGTCTCAAGAATTGTTTATCCCCTAGTTAATTAATAAAATAAAATAAAATAAACGGCTGGAAAGGTATGTGACAGGCATGGTAAATCCAGTTGTGAATCAGTATTTTACGGTGGTGGAGGAGCTGCCCCAAATCTCAGGTTCTGGGATTCTAAGGTCACAGAGCCGCCTCCTGGCCACAGGTCCACATCTCAGAGCTTCCTGGTTGGGAAAGTGGACAAATCCTGGGTACCAAGCCTTCTCCCCAAGAGCCCTGCCGCCTCCCAGGCTGGAGAGGGGCCATCTGCCAGCAGTGCTCAGCAACCAGGAGCATTCGGACAACTGATCAAGCACTTGTTACTTGTGTTGAAAACGTTCACACATGCGGGTGTTTTGTTTTGTTTTGTTTTTTGTCTTCGAAATATTGGGGATGAACCCAGGGCCTTCACACTGAGCTGCAGAACCAGACTTTATAAAATTTTTTTTGTACTGAGACAGTCTCGCTAAGTTGTCTGGGCTGGGCCAGAACTCTCAATGCTCCTCCCTTTGCCTCCCAGAGTGCTGGATAACAGACCTGCACTGCGCTATAGGCCCACCCATGCGTCTTGAATGACTCTCCTGCTCCTGGCCTGTTCTTTCCTTCTACCCACTTTGGGTCTAGAGCTCAAGGGCCACTTCTGTCTGTGACCCTTCTCCAGTGCCGCACTGTAGGCCTAGGACAGTGGTGGCAACCCCGGGCCGCAGCAGGCACACAAAGCCCTCTGTCAGCCCACGAGCCAAGTTGCCCAGCATCACCCCAGCAGCCCAGCACGGAACAACAGCACACACAGGGGCCGTGTGGGAGCTTGGGGATAAACAAGTGGGCTTGGGGTTGCAGTTTGGGCACTCATCTCTAGAAGGTTCGTCATCACTGCCCTAGGACGTCCTCATCTTTCCCTAACTCTGTCACCTAAGCTTTTGCTAGTCCATTTCACCCCACTCCTTTTTTGTTTTGAGGCAAGGTCTCACTCTGTAGCCCAGACTAGCCTCAAACTTGTCTCAGTGTCCCAAATGCTGGGACTACAGATGCTCACCACCATGCCCAGCTATCTCTACTACTTTTGAATAAAATCACCAAGAATATAGTTACATTTCTTTTTGGTTTTGTTTTTTGTTTTGTTTTTTGTTTGTAATCCAGATTGTTTTTTGTTTGTAATCCAGATTGGCCTTGAACTCGTAGCAATCCTTCTGCCTCTGAGATTACAGGCATGCACCACTGTGACTGGCTCTAATTCCACCATAGTAAATAAGCTATGTCTCACTGACTTCAAAGCAGCATTTGGGGGGCTGGGGATTTAGCTCAGCGGCAAAAAGCGCCTGCCTGGCAAGCGCAAGGTCGTGAGTTCGGTTCCCGGTACCGGAGAAAAACCAAAAAAAAAACAAACAAACAAAAAAAACAAAGCAGCATTTGTTTGTTTGTTTGTTTTTGTTTTGTTTTGGTACCAGAAATCAAACTCAGGACCTTGCACTTGCCAGGCAGGCCCTGTGCCACTGAACTATATCCCCAGCCCTTGTTTGTTTGCTTATTGCAGTGCTGGGAACCAAATCCAGGGCTGTACATACTACAGGCAGCTAAGTTAGATAGAAATTAAAAGGCAGACAAGGGCTGGGCCCTCGAGGAATGCACTATAGAAGATGAGACATATCAAAATTGGGGCTGGAGGAAAAAACAAACACACAAAGCTGGAGGCGCATCTGAAGAAGGAAGACCTCAAGATTAAAGTCACCACGGTCAGGGTTCCCAAACTGTGCTTCCCTAAGGGATGGATGGGATCTTGAGATCACATGGTGATTGGCACCACCCTTTGGGGATTGCCCATGCACAGAGACAATGATCTCCCAAGGGGTGGGCCACTCTTCTCACCTGCTAAGACTAAAGACCAGACAAGACCACAGGTGATCGGATTCCGCATTTCCACCTCCCCACACATAAAAGATCCCCAGTTCCCAAGGGTGTGGGCTCCATCCTCTTGCGTATGTCCTATCTCTCTCAACAAACCTTTCCCACCCTTCACCTCCATTGTCCCCGGGACCAGTTCTTCCTTACAGGGGGCTCCAACTTGACACACCTGACCTCTAGCAGGGTGGGAGTTGCGTCTCCTGGAACCCTGCACACTGGGCAAGTGCTCTGCCCTGCGCTGGGTCTTGCAGAGTGTTTCGGGATAAAGCTGGCGTATGGCGTGCACCTGTGGTCCTGGCCACAGCACTCACTGCAGCTGTCTTGCCCCTGACTTTCCAGATGCTCAAAGGTTTCTGTAGTGAAGGTCAGTGTCTCAGCTGGCACCTTTCTCACTGTTGGTCTCCTTAGTCACTATAAAGCTACCTGAGAGGTTAGGGCAGGAGGACTGTGTAAGAGTTCGAGATCAGCCAGGACCCTGTCTCAAAAAAGAAAATTCCAGGATCCCCTTGTGCAGTGTGGACAAGTCACAGCGCCAAGTGCCTCCCAGTCCTCTGTACCAGCCTGTCCCTCACTTCACCCCAGCAGGGACCTTGACCTTACTTTAAAGAAGTCAGTGGTCACTGGCCTCTGGCTTCCCTCAGGCCTTGGCTAGCAGGGAGCAGGCGTCAGAGAAGGGGTGAGGAGCAGGGGCCTCCCACAGGCCCCCCAGGATCTCAACTGCAATTATATCCAGAAGTAATACTAATGGATCAAAATTATAGGACAATAGTTCCAACATTCCAGAGTGCACAAAAATCACCCCAGATGCTTGTTAACAATATAGATGCTGGCTCTTCCTCCAAAGAGGCTTTTATCAAATGAGATCTGGGAACCGCATGTATGCTGCATCCACCACAGCTCTCAAAATTCTTGGGGAGAAGGGCAGTAAAGGATGAAGAATAAAGACAAGAATCAGGAAACAGAAAGCTGAGGTCAGGTGGAGCCCTCTCTTTGGATGGGAGAAAAGAACTGCTCCACGACTGCAGCATGTTTAGTTATATATTCGGCAGGTTGATATCACATGATGCCCCTCTGCTAGCAACCTGTTTGCTTGGCTTTTTTTTTCTTGGTCTTTTTGAGACAGGGTCTCGCTATGCAGTTGAGGCTGGCCTTGAGCTCACTTTGCAGCCCAGGCTGGTCCCAAACTCGCAATGATCCTCCTGCCTCAGCCCCCGAGTGTTGGGATTATAGGCGTGCACCACCATGCCCGGCTGCAACCTGTTTGCTTGGATGGCCTTGGCCTCTCTGTGTTCTTGGGGCTGGAACAGCTTGTTCACGTGGGTCGCCTCAGGGGCTCCGAATGTGTGATGGATCTCCAGCTTCAGCTCCTCCCCACACGTGTGAAGTGAGCTCTCCAGAAGATTCAGATACAGATCACTTGTATTAAGTATCTATCGCTGTATAACAGATATCCCAGATTTACCAACTTCAAAGAGCACAGAGTCAGTGTCTTGCACAAATCCAGAGGGTCAGGATCGCTGGCAGGCTCAGCTGGATGATGCCGACTTGTCCCTCACAAGTTGTGGCTGTGCTGTGTATGCTACTCGCAGAGCTCAGTGTATCCCCAGGCTCCAGAGAATGGGACTTCCAAGTTCCTCTCGCACTCGTTGCCCAGAACCCGCAGCCTCTCCATGGGGACCTCTTCCCACAGCGGCTTGCCTGTCATGGAGAGAGGCTGAGGGGAGAGAGGGGGATGCGACAAGAGGGTAGGAGGG
Source organism: Chinchilla lanigera (assembly GCF_000276665.1). Lineage (NCBI taxonomy): Eukaryota > Metazoa > Chordata > Mammalia > Rodentia > Chinchillidae > Chinchilla > Chinchilla lanigera. Next base: position 21,912,047 of record NW_004955425.1, on the reverse strand, counting down.
AGGGTCCCAGATGAAAGCCCCTGCCTTCCAGAGCCCAGCCTAGGAAGGACATGCTGCGTTCTTGCCTTTTACCATACAGCATGAGAGGGACGCATGGGGACGGGAAATCGAGCAGGTCCTGGCCCCTGGAGGCCGGCTCCTCATCACATGCTGAGCACTCTTAGGAAAGAAATAATTATCATCAGCTCATACTAAGAGCTGCTTCCTTCTGCAAAGAAGGGTGGACAGGACCAGCATGTGGGAAGGAAACAGAAGGGCCTGAGGTGGGGGGTGCAGGGGTTCCGAAGGAGGAACAAGAGCACCCCCACTTCCCACTTCCGCCTGGAGAGTCCAGATGCACTGTACCCCCAGCTGCGAATACAGACATTGAATGTGCGGCCTCATGGGGGGCAACTTCAGTGTGAACAGCACAGTAAGAGCCATAAACGGTGACTCATCAGGCAACTAGGACAGCACAGCCTGGGGCTTTGTGATAAGGTGCAGCATTTGTGTCAGTCCAAGATGAAACCCAAAAGTGGGAGCTGAGCATCACCGCCCTCTGGCATTACTGATCAAAGGGAGGACAAGCGCTCCTACTGGGGCTGACTTGTCAAGAACTGTTGCCTCTGGCTTCCTTATTCCTATACTCCAGCTACTGGGGCATGGTGGCGTGTGCCTGTAATCTCAGCACTCAGGAGGCTGAAGCAGGAGGATCACTGCAAGTCTGAGGCCAGCCTGGGCTATGTAGTGAGTTCAGGACCAGGCTAAACCACATATCGAGATCCTGTCTCAAATCACAAACCAACTTTGGTTGGATTCAACCAACCTTGGATTCAAAGTATGAAAAACAAACCAATACTCCAGCTATTACAGTATTCCTTTTTCTTTCCTAAGACAAGGTCCTACTTTGTAGTTCAGGCTGGCTTTGAACTCATTAAGAAGTGCAGGCTGGCCTTCAATTCAGAGATCCTCCTGCCTCAGCCTCCTGAGTGCTGGGATTACAAGTGTGTGCCACCACACCTGGCTGTTCCTTTATTTTTATTTATTTATTTTTGGTACCAGGAATTGAATTCAGGACCTTGTGCTTCCCAGGCAGGCGCTTGTACCCATGAGCTATATCCCCAGCCTTGTTCCTTTATTTTAACACCACATTTTTGCCCTTCATTTTATAAACTAAGCTAATTTATGGGTTTATAGTATCATTAAGGGATTGGGGGGCGGTGATAAGCCCGGAAGAAAAGAAACATTAGCAAATTTAGGGAGTAAAAAGATGGATAAACTTGGGCAACCTGTGTGTGTGTGTGTGTGTTTTGACACAGGGTCTCCTTACCCAGTCCAGGCTGGTCTTGAGATTCTCCTGCCTCAGCCTCCCAAATGCAGTGATTTTATGTGTGCACCACCAACCACATTATTTTTTATTTTGGAAGTCTTACTAAATTGCTACACTGTCCTGGCTGTCCTTGCATTTGTGCTTCTCCTGCATCAGCTTCCCAGAATACTGGGATTACAGGTTAACACCATTATGCTCTGCTTATGACACATATTTTAAGAATGCTGCTGGGCATGGTGGTACATGCCTGTAATCCCAGCACTCGGGAGGCTGAGGCAGGAGGATCGTTGCAGTTCAAGACCAGCCTGGGCTACAAAGTGACCTCAAGGCCAGCCTGAATTGCGTAGTGAGAACCTGGCTCAAAAAGACCACACACAAAAAAAAGAAAAAGCTAAATCTTTACAATGGTCTCCACAAATGTCCTCTTGGGGAGGAATAAACAAGACTATGTCTAGTGAACATGTGTCAGAGATTGTGGCTTGTGACCCACAGTCAGTGCCAGGGCTCCTGAGCCCACAGGGTACATGGCATGGGTGGCTCACCATCAGCCTGGGCACAGGGCACTGTCTGGGGAGCCGTGGGGTCTTGAGGTTGGAAGGCAAGGAGGAGGGCCAAATTAGGGAGGGGATGCCAAAGCAGGTCTACGCCCAGGAGAAGATGCACCCTGAGCCTGACTGCTGCAGCCCGGGATTGTCCCTGCTGATGGCTTTGTACTCTGTAAGGTCGGCCACGGGGCTTTCTCTGTGCCCCAAGACCAGAGTAAACAGTGCTCTGAACCATTCAGTGTGTGGTCATTTGTTACCGCGCCACATAAAATTAACACAAAACAACTCATACAAAAGAAGGGGTAGGTGCAATGGCACAGGCCTATAATCCCAGCTATTCAGGAGGCTGAGGCAGCAGGGTTGCAAATGTGTGGCCAGTTTGGGCCATTTAGTGAGACCCTGTCTCAAAAAAAGGGCTAGGGATGTAGCTCAGTGGCAGAGCACTCTTGGGTTCAACACTCAACAAAATAAATAAATGAAATAAACTAATGAAATAAAATAAAGAGAGCTGGTGATGGTGGCACATGTCTGTAATCCCAGCACTCTGGGAGGCTGCAGCAGGATTACAAATTCAAGCCCAACTTGAGCAATTTAACAAGACCCTGTTTCAAAAAAATCTCAAAATTAAAAATTACAAAAAAGGCTGGGCATGTAGCTCAGTGTGAAGATCCTAGTTTCAGTCCCCAGTACTGGTACACATATGGTATAATCATACACATGTGGTATAATTATACATTTATATATGGTATAATGATAGGGAAGTAAGCAAAGAGTTGTACTTGTGAATATGTGTATATTTTCTCAAAACCTTTTTTTTTTTTTTGGTATGGAGGTCATACCTAGGGCTTTTGAATTGAGCTACAACCCCAGCCTTCTTTTTTGTTTGTTTGTTTTTGTTTTGTTTTGTTTCCGGTACAGGGAATCGAACTCACGACCTTGTGGTTGCCAGGCAGGCGCTGTGCCGCTGAGCTAAATCCCCAGCCGCCCCCCCCCCCCCCCACAAGCCTTCTGTTTGTGAGACAAAGTCTTGCTATGTAGTTCAGGCTGGTGTGAACTCCCTATGTGGCTTAGGCTGGCTTTGAGCTCCCAGTGCTTCTCCTGCCTCAGATTCCTGAGAGCTGGGATGACAGGTGTGCCGCCCTAGGCCCTGCTCTAAACTCTCTGTGGAGTCAGTACTGTCGCGGTTTGTGCACGCTCCTTGCCCTCCCTGGTCTCCGGAGGCTTCTTGCACCTTCTTCCTCATCGCGTTCCTCAGACTCTCCCGCTCATCAAGGTCCGCTTCTCCGCCAGCTTCTCAGAACATCTTAATTAGCACAGCAGTCAAGTGCATGGGCCTCAAGGGTTCCCCTGGATGGAACATTGTGTAGGGAGCGGCTGAAACTGGAAATCAGTCACACATTCAGGGCTAAGACAAAGCTGGCCCGAGAACTCTCCAGCCATGTAAACAAGCTGTTCCAGCTTGCAAGCTGGTTGCTAGGCAGAGAGGTTGAAATCCACATCAACCTCCTGAGTGTACAAATAAAAGCTCTGCAGTTCTTGGGCAGTTCCTTTCCTCACATCAGGAGAGAGGGCTCCACCTGACCTCAGCTTTTGCCTCCTGTCTGCATTTCTTCATCCTCTTGCCATTTCCCCCACCCACCGGGACCATGGAGAGCTGCTCGGCACTGAGAACCGAAAGAGCTATAGGGGTGGCTTAGGGATGTGGTCAGAGACTTAGCGCTAAGGTTGTAAGCAATATAGTCTGAAAGTAGTCCTGAAGGGGTAAGTAAATTATTGTCAAAAAGTGTAATGGAGAGTTGGGCATGGAGGCTGAGGCAGGAGGATCACTTTAAGTTTGAGGCCAGCCTGGGCTACATGGCAAATGCAAGGCCAGTTTAAACTCAGAAAACAAAAACAAACAAATAAAAGATTTCTTCAAAAAGATCATTAGCCAAGTACTTGAACTTGCTGGGTGATGAGAATACTTAGATATTTTAAGGACTCTAGGCAGACGTCAGTTTAAGGGGCCCATGAAGTCGCTGGTGCCACCTCCCCGTCCTCTAACACAGAGCTGCAGTGGACATGTACAGCAGGCAGCTGAAGCCACCCACATGCTGGACAAGGTGGTGAGAGTTGCCACAGTGGGGAGAACCAGGTCGAAGCCTCCACTGCCCTCTTTCTGCCAACCACAACCCTTCGGAGGACGATGGAGACCACACCCCTTACAGAGCCCCTTTCTGATTAGTTCACTGGTCTGGTCTTCGCAGAACCAGATGGGCCTCCAGACGGTTGCTAGCTCAGCCCCAAGACAGTCTGACTCCAGCTGCTTAGCCAGGTGCCTGCCATGTCCAGGCAGCTCTGGAAGTTTGGAGGGTGGTGGGGACAGGAAGAGGCTGGAGAAAAGAGACAGAAACAATTTACAGAAAGCTGAGGTCAGGTGGAGCTCTCCGTCTGGATGGGAGGAAAAGAAACTGTCAACCACTGCAGTGCCTTTATTTATATGTTTAGCAAGTTGATGTCAGGCGAAACCCCTTTGCCTAACAACTGGCTCACCTCTCACGCCCTGTGTTCTCAGGGTTGCAACCTGTTTGCCTGGGCGCTCCGTGCCCTCAGGGCATTCCTCAGTTGTTCCCTGCTCTCAGCTCCACCTGTGAATGATCACTAGCTCAGCTGCTCCCGACAGCTGCCACCTCTTTGCCAGGGCAAATCATATGATTTCTGGTGTGCAGACTGAGGCCATTGATGTGGCAAATTGTTTGTGCCCACCTTAGCCAGGAAAGAAGATAGGAAACAGTTTGCTTCCAGCCGTGTTAACTCTCTGGCCATCTGTCACAACACTGCCCATGACATCTGGGCCATCTGCACACTGAAGATCACATTGATCCACTGTGCTGACACCATCCGGCTGGGCCAGTATCAGGTTAATAACATCCTTCGTTATTGTGGGCTGACCGGGTCTGCAATCTCCCGAATGAGCGTAGGGCGAAGGCTAAATAAAAAAGAGGCAAGTGGAATGATTTCAGGGCTCCAGGAGGATCAAACCCTCTCACAGAATTTGAGATTCACTCAGGGCTAAGACCAACCTTCTCCGGGTGGCCTGTATTTATGTGGTTATCAGAAGAATGGAAGGGAGTACTCAAGAAAGGTGAAATCTCTCAAGGACTTCTCCAAGTAAGGTATTAAATTAATCCTTAATAAGATTAAATTAATCTACCCAGGAATGAGATGCCTGAGGCTACAATCTTTATCTAGTTGAGATCAGATCCAGGCATTCTTGGCTGTGATCTTGTTTTGTCCTTTGAGGCTTTCTACTCTTGTCCATCATTATAGGTTTTAGTAGGAATTAGTGACTCACAGAGTTTCACTTACTATGAGCCTGTTGCCCACTTCCAGACAAGAGGCCAAGGCTTTGGACAGATTCACAAGTCAACATAAAAAGCCAATTGGTTAATTTAAGGCCTGCTCTGGGCTGCTTCACAGTGGTCTCCATCAGTCCAGATGGACAAGGAACAGGTGCCAATGTGCCAAGTCTTTGATGAGGCTCAGGAGTTCTCAAGGGAACATAACCAGGCACTTAAACACAGTGCTTTGTGCATATTCCCAGGAGAAGAATCAAACGCCAGGCTCCCGGGTTGTAGAGCAAGGCCACACCACGGCACACACCTATAATCCCAGGGCAGAGGCAGGAGGGTTGCACTGAGTTCGAGGTCAGCCTAGACAACTAATCGAGACCCTGTTTTTTTTTAAAAAAAATTGTTCTTGTGGGTTCCAGAAATCAAACTCAGGACCTCATGCTTACCAGGCAGGAGCTGTGCTACTGAGCTATATGCCTGGCCCTCAAAAAACTTTCGAAATTTTTTATTCTTTTTTTTTTTTTTTTAAGACAAGGTCCCATTATGTAGTGCAAGAGGACCTTGAACTCTATGGAGCCTTAAATTCACGGTGATCCTCCTGCCTCAGCCTCCTGAGTGCTGGGATTATAGACACACCACACCATCACAGCCAGTGAGACAGGTTTTGCCAAATTGCACAGGCTGGCCTTGAATGTATGATCTTCCTCTTCATCCTCTCAAGCTGCCGAGATTACAGGTATGTACCACTGTACCTGGCTTGTGAACACTTTTTAATCACATGTTAATGCCCACCAGAAAGCCTTGCATGGCCTGGGTACCAAATAGCCAAATGAATAAAATAACTTGGTCAATGATGGGCATCAGGAAAGGCCGAAGACAGGGCCATGGTGGCAGAGCAGAAGGCTGCTCAAGATGACCAACAAGGCCGATCCAGCATTTCCTGGCTTTTGAAAGTTCAGTCTGCTGGCATCAGACAACAATGCTGAGCCTCTAACAGAGTGCTGTCCCTTGAGAAGACCCATCAGTCCTGGGGACAAACGACTGCCACCCAGTACACTATTTCCTCCTGCAAGACTCAACACTTCCCTTGCAGGAGCAGCTATCTCCTGTAGTCGTTTGCTGTCCCATCTGCCAGGCTCAGCCAGCAACCCAAAGCCACTTAGCGAAGGTTTTGACAACTTGAACCAAGGTGGCTCCCCTCACAGAGCCCTGCACAGACCTCGGACTGTGGCACACACACCATTGCCTCTCAGAGCTGCTGGCCGGACCCAGCCTGCAGTGTCCCTGGCAGGGAGAACTCGAGGCATGGGGACAAGAGGTGCGCGCAGACATGGCCAAGGCCGGCACTCGCAACGGCTCCCTCCACTGGGCTCCCGAAGGTTCAGACCCTGAGGGGAGAGGTCCTGACCCCCAAGTGGGCGGTTCCTGCCAGGAGACGTGGCAAGGTCTCCTGGACTGGTCACACTTTCCACTTGGACGTGTGGGGCTCTCTAGCCAGTGAGAGGGGTCATCTCATCAGGACTGGTCAGCCTGTTACTCCTGCTCCTTTGTCTTTTCTGTCACTGATGTCCCCACTCACAATAAACTTCTGTACATCTAACTTGTTTTCTATGTCTACTGCTACAACATGTACCCAACAGGGCAGAAGATTTGGAATCAAACTCCTGCCCTCATATATGAAGTTAAAGATACTTATTCTTTTCATACATCACATGGTTACTGTTATAATACTATGAGCATATTCAGGAAACTGCTATGCAATTTAAAAAGACCTAAGGTTTTTGTTAAAAAGTTTTAATATAAAGTCATAAAGGCCAGGCATGGTGGTGCATGCCTGTAATCCCAGCACTCAGGAGGCTGAGGCAGGAGGATCAATGCGAGTTTGAAGCTAGCCTGGGCTACACAACGAGTTCAAGGCCAGCCTGGTCCACATAAGGAGTCCTCAACAGTTTTAAGAACTTCAAAAGGATACTAATTTTCAAGCCCTTTCAAAGGGCTGGGCACAGGAGTGCAGCCTCCAGGCACGGTGTATATGGTCTTCTGTAGCTTTACGTATCGCCAGGGAGGAATTTATACACTTAGACATCTTTGACAATCAGATAAAGACCCAAAATATTGTAGAGTACCTCAGTAACTTGCCCTAGGAATTTTTTTTTTTTTTTTTTTTT
>NW_004955425.1:21865685-21902889 GCF_000276665.1 Chinchilla lanigera | reverse complement strand
GCCGGGCGAGGAGTGCAGCTGGGCCGGGCTCTTCTCCTTCCAGGACCTGCGCGCCGTGCACCAGCAGCTGTGCTCCGTGAACTCGCAGCTGGAGCCCTGCCTGCCCGTGTTCCCCGAGGAGCCCTCGGGCATGTGGACCGTGCTGTTCGGGGGCGCGCCCGAGATGAGCGAGCCGGAGGTGGACGCGCTGTGCTACCAGCTGCAGGTCTACCTGGGCCACGGCCTGGACACCTGCGGCTGGAAGATCCTGTCCCAGGTGCTCTTCACTGAGCCCGACGACCCCGAGGAGTACTACGAGAGCCTCAGCGAGCTGCGCCAGAAGGGCTACGAGGAGGTGCTGCAGCGCGCGCGGAGGCGCATCCAGGAGGTGAGCCCGGCGCGGCCCGCGCGCCTGCCCTTCTGGTCGTGTCTGCGCTTTCTGCCCAGCCGCTTGCTTCCCTGTCTGTGAGAACCTTAAGTTTTTAGACCCCCACCCATCAGATGGGTGTTGCGAAGTAGGTGCACTTCTGTTTACTACTTAGTGCCGGTAAAAAGATTTCTCAAAAAAGCTATTCTGTAAACATAGGCTGAATGAACACTACTGTCTGTCCCTGAAGGTTTTTCCACCATAACCGCCCAGACATCAGCTCTTACTGATTAGTGTGGTGTTTATCGACCCGAAATAGTTTGCCTTATGAAAGAGCAAGGTTGATTGTGTTTATGCTCCTTGTGCAGTCTAGCAACGTGGCCACATTTTATTTCGTCTTATTTTACTTTATTTTTTATTTTACTTTATTTTATTTTATTTTGTCTTTTTGAGGCAGGGTCTCGCTAGGCAGTTCAGGCTGGCCTTGAGCTCAGTTTGTAACCCAGGCTGGTCTCGAACTCGCAATGATCCTCCTGCCTCAGCCTCCTGAGGCTGGGATTACAGGCATGCGCCACCACGCCGGGCCAACACATTTTAAATTTACTAGTTTTGGTTTTGGGGACGTACTCTCGGAGGTGGAACCCAAGGGAAGAATTGCTAGGATTGCTAGGCAAGTGCTCTACTCCTGAGTTTCAGCTCTTAGGTTCTTTTTTTGGCGGGGGCGGGGAAGACAGGTTATGTAGTTCAAGTTGAACTCACTTTCGGTGTTTTGTTTTTTAGACAGGGTCCCACTGTGAAGTTCAGGCATGTGCCGAAGCATCTCGAGTGCTGGGATTACCGGCCTTGGCCTTCACCATCACTTTTTTTTTTCGGTCTCTTTGAGACAGGGTCTCGCTATGCAGTTGAGGCTGGCCTTGAGCTCACTTTGTAGCCCAGGCTGGTCTCCAACTCCCAAGGATCCTCTTGCCTCAGCCTCCCCTGTAGTGGGATTACAGGCGTGCGTCACCACGCCCGGTTTTGAATTCACTTTATACATCTGGGTGGCCTTGAACGTACTACAAGCTTCCTGTCTCAGCTTCAGGAGGGAGACAGTTTTTTGCATGCAGTTAAGGCTGATCTCTGAACTCACGAGGATCCTCCTGCCTCTCCACTGCTGGGATTGCAGGTGTGTGCCATCATGCCCTACTAAAATTTGATTTTTGAGATAGGTTCTCCCACAGTTGCCCAGGCTTGCCTTAAGCTAGAGATCTTTCCTTAGTCTCCAGAGTAGATGGGATTATAGTTGTGTACTACCACACCTGGCAATACCATAATACATTTTTGTTTTTGAGGCAGGGTCTCACTGTATAGTTCAGGCTGGCGTTGACTATCATGGCTATCCTCTTGCCTCAGGCTCTTGAGTGTTGTGATTATAGGTGTGCATCTCCACACCTGGCAATACTACAGTATATATCTTTCAGGTGTTTTTTTTTGTTTTTTTGTTTTTTTGTTTTTTTTGGTGCTGGGGAATTGAACTCAGGCCCTTGCCCTTGCCAGGCATTTGCAGTGCTGCTGAGCTTTACTCCCAGTCTGCAGTTCTTTATTTTGGTTTACACTACTTAATGCTAAGTGTCACCCACTGTAATGTGATCCTGGATCTATCCCCCCCCCCCTTTACAGTAGGGATTAAACCCAGGGCTTTCACACTGATCTATATCCCCAACCATTTTTAGTTTTTGAAACAAGTCTTGCCCAGTCACTAAATTGCCCAGGTTCTCTAACTGCCATCTCTTTGCCTCAGCCTCCTGAAGTGTTGGGATTATAAGCATTACACGATCATTTATTTCCCTCTGGGGTCTTAAATTCGTTTTGGAAGGAAGGGACAACTCACATGTACTCCTTGTAGTGTTTTGTTAAAGTTGACTATTTTTTCCTTTGTTTATATTTTTGAGCCAGGGTTTCACCATGTAGCTCAAGTTGGCCTTGAACTACAAATCCTCCCGCTTCAGCATCCAGAGTGCTGGGATTACAAGCATTCACCACCATGCCTGGCTCCTGCACAGTTTTCTTTTAAACCGTAGGAACAAGATTAGTGATTCTTTTTTTTACTCAATATAAAACTAGTTTTTTACACAATGGCAGTATTTTCATCCATTAATGAGTAGAACTTTAATTTTTTAACTTTAATGGTATTCAGAAAAAGTGACTATCCCTGGTATTTGTAGTCAGTGGGTCAGAAATGAGGTGCTAGAGCTAGAGATGTAGTTCAGTGAGACCCTGGTTCAATCCCTGTTACTGCAAACATAACAAAACTGCCAAAAAATACGGTTAGTTTCATAGAGCTCACTAATGGGGAGGGCTACTTTTTTTGTGTATGTGCTAGGGATTGAACCCACAGTCTCCCACATGTTAGGCAAGCACTGTACCACCAACGTACATTCCCGGTCCGTTTAAATTTTGAGGCAGGGTCTCACCAAATTGTCCATTGCTGGCCTGGAGCTTGTGATCTTCCTGCCTCAGCCTCCAGGGTAGCTGGGATTATGTACAGGTATGTACCACCACACAGCGGGAGGGGGAATTTATGATGTTGTTTTGAGTTTATGATTTTTAAAACAGTAACTTTTCCTTATTAAAGTTCTTTTGACCATATTGTATTTTCTTTGAGAGAAAAAATTTAAATTTTAGCAGTTTATTGCATTTGGAAAACAATGTTCATTATAAATGTATTAAACAGTAAATGTATATGTTTTTGGTTGTTCATATAGTTGATTTGAAGACTATTTGGAAAATAGTCATCAAAGACAACAGATAAGTTTGCTTATAATCCCTGGCCTTGTTTACTGGTATTGGGAATTGAATCCAGGGTCTTCCCACTGAGTGACAAGGTCTCAGTAGTGCAGGCTGGCCTCCTTGAACTCACTGTGCAGTGCCGGCTGGCCTCAAACTCACTGTGATCCTATCTCCCTGCCTGCCCCAGCTTGTTCTGTACTGGGAGATGATTTGAGAAGTTGACTGTGGAGAAAGTGTGAAGTGATTAGGAGTGATGTCTTCCATGGGTGAGTAAGATGATGGAAGTGCTTAGGGAACCACATGTTTTTGTGTTCTCTAACTGCATACTTTCTTGGCTATCTCAATAGTTCGAAGTTTGGCCTGGTGTGGTAGCACACACTTGTGATCCCAGCACTCAGAAGGCTGAGGCAGGAGGATTGCCGTGAGTTTGAGGCCAGCCTGAACTGCATACCAAGTCTCAAAAGGACCAAAAAAAAAAAGTCTACAGTAACTTTTTTTTGCAGGGGTGGGGGTGGAACCAAGTTCCTTGCACATTACTCCAATTAGGGGTTTGATCAGAGTGTTGAGCTACGTTTACAGCCCCTCCTGCCTTTTTTAAATTTTATTTTGAGACAAGGTCTTGGTATATTGCTCAGCATGGGTTTGACTTTGGGATCCTTGTGCCTCATACAACAGCTTGTTCAATATTAGATATATCTGGTAATCAAAGACATTTTAACAGATTATATATATATATTTGTATATATATTTTTTTTGTTTTTTTTTTTTTTTTGTCTTCGTGACACGGTTTCGCTATGCAGTTCAGGCTGGCCTTGAGCTCACTTTGTAGCCCAGGCTGGTCTCAAACTCGAAGCAATCCTCCTGCCTCAGCCTCCCAAGTGCTGAGATTACAGGCATGCACCACCACACCTGGCATTTAACAGATAATATTACAAATACAGTCCTGCCATCACATCTTTTCCATTAATTTCTGTGGTTCTATTTTTTGGTCTTTTGTTCTATAGGATTCCTTATCTGTGGAATTCAGACCTATTATTATTGTTGTTTTTTCCTCTCGAAAAGGGTCAATAATTGTTGAAAGAATTAAAATAAAAAACAGACTATACAAGTAGATTGTAAACATATTAAGGTCATTGGCCTTTATAGTATCTTGGAATGCTCTCTTCATACTTTACATGTCTATGAAAATAGACACCCATTTGGTTTGGTTTGGTTTTTTGAGACAGGGTCGCATTATGTAATCTAGGCTGCCCTTGATCTTACTATGTAGCTTAGGCTGGCCTCAAACTCACTGTGATCCTCCTGCCTCAGCCTCCCGAGTGCTGGGATTACAGGTGTGTGACACCGTGCCTGGCAGCCACCATTTTGTAAGCATTCTTAGTATTGGTATATAAAGGACACCAGAGTTTTTACTGCAATAAGAGTTTAAAGGGTATGGGACATGTTTTATGTATTTTTGTAATGCTGGGGATTGAACCTAGGGACCTCATATGTGCTTGGCTGAGTGCTTTAGCACTGAACAACTGCACTCCAGCTCAAGATGTGTACTTTTAAGGTATAATTGTCTATAAATACAATTTTTATAAGTTCGTAGATGTAAATGTAAGGGAACCGTGCTTTCAAAAGGAGAAAAATCTCCTGTAATTGATAATAACTTTAAAATAAGAAGTCTTTATTGGGGCAGTGAGTTCACTGTGAGAAGAGTTACGCATGGGTTTTCATGGGGTTCCTTAAGTAACATGCAAAGTTTTATATGTGGGCAAATTTGGAGAAGAAGGCTTTTATCAAACTTTTGTTTTGTTTTTTGGTTTTTTGGTTTTTCTCCGGTACCAGGAACTGAACTCACCACCTTGCGCTTGCCAGGCAGGCGCTTTTGCCGCTGAGCTAAATCCCCAGCCCCAAACTTTTGAAGGTGTTTCCAAAAAGTTTTAGAGCTGCCATAGTAAATTATCTTTATGAGGTTTTAAGACCCTTAGTGTTTAATTTTTGGAGCGGCCTTAAGATTTAATGCGAGGTCATAAATTATTCCCATATTTTTTTCTCCTAAAGGTTTGTGTTAATGGTTCGCTATCCAGGCATGGTAGCACATACCTGTAATTGAAGCACTCTGAGAGGCTGAGGCAGGAGGATTGCTAGCTCGAACCCAGCCTGGGCAAATTATCGAGACCCTGTCTCAAAGTACAAAATAAAAAAGGAGTAGAGATGTAGGTCAGTGCTGAGGCCTTGGGTTCAGTCCCTAATACTACAAAAGTAAGTAAAAGATCCACAGCTTTGATGAGTTCACTGGGAATTACTTAAGCTTGTGAGAACTTAACCATACTAATAAATTATGTCTCTATAACAGAAGAATTGTAAGATTATATATTATTGAAAGCCTCAATCAAAGAAGACTGAAATTTGTTACTGGCTGGTTTGCTTTGGACTTCTACAAGGTTTAGTGTAGGAAGTGCCATTTATAAAGCAGACACTCAGTCTTGTATGAATGCAAGCCTTATTGTGTGTTTTTGACAGGGTCTCCCTATGTAGTTCAGGCTGGCCTTGAACTCAGCAATACTCCTGCCTGGGCCTCCCAAGTGCTAGGATTATAGGTGTATGTCACTTTAAACAGTGCCAGCAGTGGGCCTTGGTTGTTGGTTAGAGCAGGGGGTTTTGTATCACAGTGTGTGTGTGTGGAAATGGTCCATACTGAAGCTTACTTTTGTTGACCTGGATTTTGTAAATAATGGGTTCTGTATAAGGACAGCTATTTTTGAAATGATTAATTATGGTGCTTTGGCTAGTAAACCTTAATTATGATGGTAGGCTTGATTAAGACCTAAAAGGTCAGTACTTTGGAATTTATTATGTTTACAAAAATGTGCTCAATTCCAACTTCTTTCCCATTTAAACCAGTGTTTGAGAGTCTTGTGTGCTTTCAAAAAGGCACACTGTAGACCCTTTACCCAAGTGTTCGAAATCAGAAAGACCTGGAATTGAAAATTAATTTCTGATGATCTGCTCAGTTATTTAATTAAAAAAAAAACACACACACACACAAAATGTGATTTCTGGGCCGAGGATATAGCTCAGCAGTATAGGTGCCTGCCTGGCAAGCACAGGGTCCTGAGTTCAATTCCCGGTACAAAAAAACCAAACCTCAGTTATTTAATCTCTTTAAATAGGGAAATGGGGAAAAATATCAAAAGGCTTTTATCTTAAGAATTAAGTAAGACCATGAAAAAGTACGTAGCACAGTGCCTGGCCTTTACAGAAGTGACTCTGAGAAAGTATTGTTTTTGTCTTGTTTTGTCTCGAACTCGCAATGATCCTCCTGCCTCAGCCTCCCGAGTGCTGGGATTACAGGCGTGTGCCACCACACCAGGCACTGTTTTTGTCTTTCATAGAAGTAGAATTCTCCAGTTTTTCATTCTACCGTTCTTTTGGAGGTTTTAACTTGTATTGATTGGCACCCTTAGGTACTGGGCTCTTCATGTTCCCTATTTTGATTCTCTCCTCTGTCTTCCAATATAGGCTGTTTTGTTTTTTTTTGTAGTTGTGGTAGGGTCTGGCTATGTAGCCCAGGCTTGCCTTGCCACTTCCCCAGCCTCCCTGTTCTGGGATTGCAGGTGTGGGCTTAACACAGGTTTCGTGATTCTGTGTGCGTGTTGGTTTTGTGGTTTTTTGGTTTTTGGGTTTTTTGCTGTGCTGGGGAAGGACCCCAGGACTTCAAACATGTCAGGTTAACAGTACCATTGAGCTACATCCCAGGTCCAAATGGGTGTTTGATACCTGTTTTATTGAAGCAGAAGTTGAAACTTCAGGAGGATACAGAAACTAAACTCAGTCAAACCTAGATTTGTCTTAATTCAGATTTGTTCCTTTCCTGACAGGCCTTGCCTGTTGGCTGTGTTAAGGTAGAGGATCTAGAGGCTTACTATTTTTTCCTGTGAAGACATTAGCAGACATGTCAGTCTCTTATTTCAAGTCAGGTAGGTATACTTCGGTGGTAGAACACTTGCTTGGCATGAGAGGCTCTGGGCTTGACCCTCAGCACTGGGGAAAAAAGCTTACTTTTAAGATAACTCATTTCAAATTAATGACAAGGTGGGGGCGGTCTGCATGTTGTGTTTTAGAAGAAGGAGGTTGTCTGGAGATGTAAGGGCAGATTTGTATTAGACGAGAGTGCCCAGGCAGTTTATTGGTGCTCCTCCTTCTCCTTAGTGGTGGCTGGGAGCCTGTCTCAGGCTTGATACACTGTATGTTAGGCAAACGCTACTGCTGAGCCACACATCTGGCCCTTAGTCACATTTTGTATCTTCAAATGACTCAGCTAGGCTGGTGTGTTAGCACCTGTAGTCCCGGCTCACTAGAGGCTGCTGCTGCAGATGGATTGCAAATTTGAGGCTATCCTGGGCAATTTGGCCATCTTAAAAAAAAAAAAAAGGCCTGAAGATAAGGCTCAGTGGTAGAGTTAAATCCTCATACCTCAGGCAAAAAAGCTCTGCCAGAAACATTTCCTGACTTTGGAGTATACTTAACAGAAGGAGCAAGGAGAGCTGTTAAGAGGACTATTTGCTAACTAATTCTTTTCCCAATTCTGACTTTCCCGATTCTCTTGGAAAATTAAGGTTAGTTTTACAGATCTAGTGCCCTGTTGAAATTCTGTATGTATATCAGAGATATTGTTAGCAGTTGATGGGTCCCCCAGGGTATCTTTTTCAGGTTCTTTGTGTGCTGAAGAAAGAATTAGACAAGACACACAGAAAAGGTAGTGGGGAATATGCTTTCTTTTTTTGGTTGTTTTGAGACAGGGTTTTGATACGCAGTTCAGGCTGGCCTTGAACACCAAACTTGTGGCAGATCCTCCAGCTTTAGCCTCCCAAGTGCTGGGATTACGGGTGTGTGCCACCACGCCCAGCCTTGGGATGTGCATTTATTGAAGGTGGAGAGGTACATAATGCAGGATCAGAGTAGCCCTGGAGGGTAAAAGAAAGGGTCTTCTGTATCTGGAATTCCTGAACTGGCTTCTCACTCATGCAGAGAAGGCATTGGGATGTTAAAACTCAGTCTGTTTCCAGATTTAGAGTATCCTGTGCTTGGTTTTGTATCAGCCCTCATTTTCTGTCTCTGTAACAGAATTTTAGAAGGCCTCGGATACCGTCTCATTGGGCACCCAAGCCATGACCCATGATTAGGTATAGACAGGTAGTAGAAGTAGGCTCAGGGTATGACAGACTGGTTACAATGGAAGAAAGGTTTTATCTGACAACTTCTGTCTGGAGGCATCAAAAGTCAGGACGGTACATGTTGGGGGTGAGGGAGCTGCATCCTTTTAGGACCTACGTCCTAGGGGAAGTGTCAGCCTTGTACCTGGATCCCTTGTCTAATCATATATATCCCTGTGAAAACAGTGCAAAGTGCTGTTACTATAACACAGCGATGAAGTTAAGTGAATTTTTAAAGATTCTTAACTAATAATGAAAGATTTAAGTTGGAAACTTGAAATAATCGTTTTAATGCTAATCATTTTCTTCATTCCTGTGTACAAGTAAATGTTTGGCCATTTTTCATCTCTGAGGAAAAAGTAAGTGTAGGAAAAAAGATGGCTGTGCTTCTAGGTTAGCACTTCAGTAAAGTGAAGACGTGGAGGCTAGCAGCAGGATGGCAGCTTCCTGATAATTTATATTATGTGGTAGTTTCTCTGCTTGTGGCTTCACATCACATGAAGACCAGTCCACCAGATACTTCAGACATGAAATCTGGCCATGTGTCTTCCTTGCTAGAACAGGCCAATTTAAACACTTTAATACTGTGATTATGGGTGTGTGTGGGAGAGGGAAGATGGGTGGGAGGAGTAATTTTCAAATCTGACAGCTGGGCCGGGCATGGTGGCACACACATGCCAATAACCCCGGCATTCTGAGAAGCTGAGGCAGGAAGATCACACATTCGAGCCTGGCCTGGGCAACTTAGTGATTTAGTGAGACCCTGTGTAATAAATAAAAAACTTCTTTTAAGGCTTTGTTTCATTCCCCAGTACCACAGCAGAACAAAGTATAGCAGCTGTTATGTTTGAAATTAGCTGCCATGATTTCCTGATACTTCATATGTAACCTTAAGTAATTCATCAGTCTATTCCTTTTCTCTCTTGTTTTATTGGCCCTTTTGTTGACTATAAAATACTGTGTTGTTGGCTTGAAAATACAAGTTAGGGCTGGGCGTGGTGGTGTATGCCTATAATCCCAGAACTAGGGACACTGAGGCAAAATGAATTTAAGACCAGCCCTGAATATAGTGAGACTGTGTCTCAAACTCCTCCCCAAAGTATAGGTATTTTAACCATCAAGGAACTTCTCACCTTGTTTTTTGTTGTTGTTGTTGTTGTTCTGTTTGAGACAGGGTCTTACTACTAGCCCAGGCTGTCCTTGAACTGAGTTCATTGTCCTGCCTCAGTGTCCCGAGTGCTGCAGTTATAAATATGCGCCACTATGTCTGCCAACCTTGATGGTTGAATGAATACTTGTTGTGTTTGTATTTTTTAATTTTGTTTTGTTAGTAACAGGGACTTTTCCTGTGGCTCTTTTCACTCTGATAGGCCAGCATCTGCTTTTTCAGTGTGCCTCAAATTTAGTACCATTAGTTGTTAATAGGAGAAAAATTAATTTGCATAAGTAAGAGGCATAGGCATTGAAGACTAAGTAATGATTCTTGGTGCTTTTAGTTTTTTGTTTTTTTTTTTTTTGGTTTTTTTCTCTGGTACCGGGAACCGAACTCACAACCTTGCGCTTGCCAGGCAGGCGCTTTGCTGCTGAGCTAAATCCCCAGCCCCGGTGCTTTTAGTTTTTGATAGAGATAGTGAAGCTAGTTTGACTTTTCAGGCTTCTTGTAACATAGTAAGTTATTAAAATAGCAGACACAGTGACCAAGAAGTATTTGTTCACCAATAAGCTTAGAAAAGTTTGAGGATTTTTTAGGGTTCTATTTTGCATTGCTGGGAATCTACCAAGAGCTCATGCATAGTAGGCAAGTGCTGTATCCTTTTTTTTTTTTTGATTTTTCTCTGGTACTGGGAACCGAACTCAAAACCTTGTGCTTCCCAGGCAGGCACTTTGCCGCTGAGCTAAATCCCCAGCCCCGAAGTGCTGTATCCTTGACCTAGGTCTTCCAGGCCCGGAGATATTTTCTTAAATGTGGAGACTTGCCTTTTTGTGCTTATCCTTGAGGTGTTTGTTTCTATTTTTTTTTAATTTTAATTTTTTGGTTTTTGATTTTTTTTTTTTTTTTGAGACAGGGTCTTGCTTTGTGTTATAGGCTGGTCTTGAACCCACTGTATAGCCCAGGCTGGCCTTGACCGTGCAATGAATCTCTTGCCTCAGCCTCGCAAGTGCTGCAAATACAGGCATGTGCCACCACACCCAGCCAGAAAAGTTTTTTTTTTTTTTTTTTTTTAATTTTAAAGAGTAAAAGAAGGATAACATAATAATAGGGGGGACTTAGCAAATTACAGACAAAATGGTAGGAAATTATCAATGGTTATTGTTTTACATATTGTTATCTACAAAATAGTTTCTTAGGAAGACAAATAGACAAATAATAGTGAGTTAGAGACAAAAGAGGTAGGAGATTATCAATAGTTGTTGTACTATACTTTGGTATCTTCAAAGTGGCTTCTAAAGAAAATAAATAGAGCTATACATGAGTGACCTATTGAAAAATCATTAACTATTCTCAATGGTTGTTGTAGGAAACACATAATAATAAACATACATCCATTTATGAAATAGGATAGGAACATTACAAACTTTAGACAGTTATGGATAGATTAGTAGGAAAATATCAATGGCTGCTGTAATACATGGTGGTATCTTCAGAGTGGTTTCTCAGGAAGACAGAGATATGCAAGAAGGATCTAATAAGTAGTTACAGCCTAAGGGTTGTCAAAAATAGCATTTTACCTCCTCACCAGTGACTCCTTTCACTGAGGTATGATGGCTGGAAGGAAGGCCAGGATTGAAAAGAAGGACCGAGAGACTTGCACCTGTGTCTAGCAACAGGCTGTTTTCTTGTTCCTCCATAGTCACAATTACCCAGGACTCCTCGATGGAGATGACAGTCTGGCCAGAGGGAGAAGGCAGAGCATGCCCCAAGCCCTCTCATTCCTGTTGGACTAACTGGTATCATGGGTCTGAGCTCTGGGGCCTCCACCTCAGAGGGCAGACCGATCTCCAGTGGTCTCCTTTGCATCCAGGGCATGGCCCATGGGGCCTCTTAGGGCAGTTCCTCTTGAGGTGGCCTGGCTTTTAACAGTGGTAGCCGATGAATGCAGTTGTCGAGTTCTTCTTGGGGCCCCGGGAATCAGACCTGGGATCTGTTTCTCTTAGTGGTGCAGCAAAAGCAGCTGCTTTTTCTCGGTTTCTTTGTTTTCTCTCCTTGGCCTCCTCCTCATCATGGCTATAGAATACTGAGGAGGCAATTCTTACTAACATCTCAAGTGCTCTGTCTGGGGTGAATGCCATTCTTTGTAGCTTTTTCTCTCCAGCTTCCCATTGCATTGGGACCCCACAACCAGTTAGTGTCCTCTCCCCAACTGTCAGCACAGGCAGCAGGAATCTTGCTGCAGACCTCTCCAGAGCTCCACCACAGCCTGTACTATCAGGGGAAGGATGGCTTCCAGAGAGTCTCTGCAGGTTTTGTGCAAGGTCCTCCTGGTTTACAGCTTCCAAACGGCTTTCATGAACACAGTCCAGAGGACCTCTGACTCCTCTGGCTTAGTATGTATTCTCATGTTCTCCAAGTCCTTGTTCACCAGCTGCTCCTCCGCTGACTCTGGACCTTTCTGGTTCTCAATGTCAGGAGCAAGAGTGACCTGTTGTATGACAGGTATTCCCAGGGGTTTCTCCATGTTTGAATGATTCAGACACATCTGTGGGTGGGCATCTGCAGTTGGTGCATGGTGGGCCAATTGTGTCAATGTTACTCTATGTCATGGTAGTTCTCATCGAATCAGTGGTGGCCGGCCTGAGGGCTGGCGTGCAACAGCGCTCACCACCGTGTGGCTTCCTGTGTACCAGAGCCCCTCCTCCCAGGTGCCCCTTAGGCTGGGGGCTGGCCCAAGGGCCGGTGCTCCCTGCCCGAGGCTCCCCATGCGCCCGGGACCCTCCCTCCGGGAGCCTACGAGGCAGGAAGCTAGCCAGCTGTAAGACCGGCGCTCCCTGCCTGTGGCTCCCTGTGCGCCAGAAGCCCTCCTTCCGGGGAACTCGACTAAAAAGTTGTATTTTTAAAAATGAGTTTTACATGTAAGAAAGGCATATGTATTCTGGTTCAGAACTTTATGGATAACATAAGGAGGCACAAATTCAAAATACCCTCCTTTGGAATTACAATAATCTATAAACCTAGACAAAACAGACAATTATATTATATGTACATGATCAAAGTTTTCCAGAAGCCACAGTCATCAGGCAAGTACTTTTACTGGTAGACACTAGTTGGACATATTTCAATTTGACATGAACTGATAGAGAAATATAGATAAGGCTCTTCTGTGATATGTCTACCCCCATCAGACCTATTGTAATTGCTTAGTATATTTTACAATACTTTACTACAGCTTGAAAAGTCTACTACATAAAATTACAATCATACATAGTTTAAAATTCAAGGACAAGCTGGGTGTAGTGGCACACACATATAATCCCAGTGCTCAGCTGCTTCCCATTTAACTCTGTTTGAACAAGTAGAAAGAGCACACTATGAATAAAGGAAAGTATGGTGTAGTATAGCAGTATGTAAACCAGAACAGTTACCTGTCCTTGAGTGTGTGCTGTACATATCAGAATGCTATACTTTTATACAGCTGGCAGCACAGTAGGTTTGTTTACATCGGCATCGTCACAGATTCGGGACTAAGATGTGTTGCACTATGGTACACTTCTGCTGTGACTTCATGAGGCAATAGGAATTTTTCAGCAACCTTATAATTTTAAGGGATCACCCTCATGTGGCCTGCAGCTGACTGAAAGATTGTCATGTGGGACATGACTGTAACATGTTTTGGGGATCTTTTTATTTTTTGGTTTTTTTGGTGTTACTGGGATTGAACCCAAACCTTTTTATTTTATTCAGAGACAGCGTCTCACTAGTTGCCCAGGCAGCCTGGAACTTGTTACATCATACCCCTCAGCCTGCTGAAGGGGTGGGATTGCACATGTGTGCCATCTCACCAGGCTTATAGTGTGCATTTCCATTCTGATTTTTTGAGATAGTCTCTCTCACTATGTAAATCAGGCTGGCCTCAAGTTCACAGTGATCCTCCTGCCTTCACTTCCTGAGTGCTGGAATTACAGGTGTGTGCCACCATGCCCAGTGCATTTTTATGTATAGGCATAAACTAGATTTTGTAAATTTTTATTCCAGGAAAGGCCAAGGTGGTTAATGTAGCTTTTGCTTCATCTCAACCCTGAATTGCATGTATAAATATAGGTCAACTAGTTAACTGAAGTAGTCTCTTAATGTTTAGTTTTGAAATGTTGAAGCCATTATAGAAGAGTATGTGTCACGTTTAAGGGCTCATTACCCCCAAAGAACAACACTAGGTATACTGCTGTGCTTTTAAGAGGAAGTACAGTTATTCCATCTTCCAAACTACATTTATGTGTATGTATATAGTCTGCCAAAAAATGTATACACACTTGAGGAAAAGAAAAACTTGTATAAATATTTTAATACTAAATGTATTGAAGCATCATGAGGTTAATACAAATTACCTTTGTCTTCTACTATCACAAGAGGTGCTCAAAATGGTGGCCATTAGCTTCCAGATGTTTATAGTAGTACGACAGATTACTGCTTGGTTAACCTTAGTCATTGAGATTGCTGCGCATGAATTTTCAATTTCTTCTCTAAGGGCCGGCAATGTAGTAGATTTTCTTCAATATATAACATCCTCTAGGGTCCCCCATATGAAGGTAACACCATCTGTTGGAAAAAATGTACTGTTTTTTTTTTTGCCCCTGTGAAGTGTGTAGACTTTTTTTGGGCTAACTCTGTATATGTATATGTGTATGTATATGTATGTATATACAGTGGTGCCTCAGTTCATGAAATTAATTCTTTCCACGGTGCTAGCCACAAACCAAATTGAATAAGTACTGAATCAAATCCAATGGTTAGGTTCACTGTTGACCTTATGGGGAAATTTGTATGTAGTTTGACTTTTCTTAAGTTGCTGAGTTTTGTCAGTATGAAAGTTTAACATATTAAGTGAAATTTTTTTCAGCTCTCAACTGAAATTCCAGGCTCCTCCTGCTCTGTGGTCAGAGTTCTAGTTCTGTATTTCCAACTTTCCCTTGCACCTGAATGGTCCTGCCTTTTCTCTTTTCCAGCCTGCTTTCCCCCAGTGTGTCCTCCACCTGCCACTTCCGCCTTGGCCTGTGGCTGCCTTTAGTCTGAGTGCACTGTTTCCATAGATTTTTCTGATCCCACTCATTCCTAGAATTACTTAATCCTTCCAAATATGGTATCCGATTCTGAGAAGTCATTCATTATGATGTGGGACTGGTTTTACAACAGGTTTGTTTTTCAGTGTGGACACATTGATTTCAAAATGCATACTTACTCAGAAATGTTAATTGTGACATTTAGAGCTGGAGGGATGTGGAATAGCTCACACTTTCCCTTGTTGTCTCTGTACTCACCTTAGTCCCATCTCTCATGACAGGGACTCCGGGCTGGTTTTTCCTCTCTTCTAATTTCTTTGCAGGGTAGCCTTTCTATACTGAGCTCCCTAACCACTTAGTGTAGCTTTCTGCCTACCTGTCCAGCACCAGCAAACACACACCAACAAAGGACAGCCTTTCCCTGACAGATCTTGTCTTGTAAACGGAGTCCAGACCAGATCATGGTTAACCTGCTGGTCTTCTCTTACTCTGTTCTCTATGCAAACCTTTTCATTGTAGCCGAACTATTCTACCCATCACCCATATGCTCTTGTTTTCTCTGCATTGTTCTGAGTTCCCCTCCCCAGTCCTTGGAGTGAGGGCACCCAGGTTCTACCCTTCTTTCCACGCTAGATCCAGTCAAGAGGCTCTCTGGTAAAAGGTCATTTCTATCCACTGAGAGAAATTGGGAATTGTTTTAGAAATTCACAGATCACATTTCTTTCAGAAATCAGAGCGGCCTTAGTTAAAGCTTACATTGTTTAACTGCTACCTTGGGTTTTCTCTTTTTATGCAGGGACACTGCCTTTAAAATGTAAATCTCTCAGAGACAAAGACAGATTTTGTTGTTTTCAAACACCTCCTCTCTCCCAGTGTATTCAGTATGCCTTTAGTAAAGGCATACTGTTCTTCGATCCATTTTAAAGTTTCTGTAGATAGGCTGGGGATATGGCTCAGCCGCACGGCGCCAGCCTGGCAAACACGAGGTCCTGAGTTTGATTCCTGGTTCCCAAAAAAAGAGTTTCTGTAGATAACGTTTATGTGATAGAACATGTTCATGTCTTTTAACAGAAGATGTGTGTTTCCCTGGGAGTAAAATGTAAAATTTATCACTTATCTTTAAAGTACAGACCCTCAAAATCATTTTTTAGTTAGCAGTTTGGTTCATTAGTAGTGAGGCCAGTCTAGCTGGGCAACCTAGCAAGACCCTGTCTCAAAAATAAAAAGAGCTGGTGGGAGGAGTACAGTGGTAGAGCACCATTGGGCTCAATTCCTAGCCTCACACATGCAAAAAAGAAAGGCAAATCTAGCTAAATTAGAGAAATAAAGTTATGAAACTATGTATAGAAAATTGTAGCTTCAAGTTTATATTAGGACCTTTGAAAACTATTACTCGAAGATCTCTTAATGATAGCGCTACTATGGTTTGCATTGTGAGTACCATGGAAGCCCCACGTGGTAAATTCATGGGGACCACATGGTGTTGGGAGGTGGAGGAGCCTTTAGAATGGGGCAGGGTAGAAGGTGCCCGGCCCAGTACTGTGGGACCACTGACCATGGCCTGAAACCATGAGCTGAAGTACACTTTTCTCCTTTAAGTTTACTTTCCCTGGTGTTTTGGCACAGTGATGGAGAGCAAACACAGTAGTAACAGTTTTATAATCCCAAAGTGAAGTGATGACTCTAGCTCCATCTCCCAAGGAAAAACTGGTACAGGGTCACTCAGTGGTCTTCTCTTTTTATTTTTTAATTTTTATTTATGTATGTTTTTTTGGTACCAGGAATTGAACTTGAGACCTTGTGCTTGCCAGGCAGGCACTTATGCCACTGAATTAGTTATACCCCTGGCCCAAGGTCTTCTCTTTTTAGAGTTTGAAAAAGAAAATTTATTGAGTGGTAATAGTTGTAGGTGTCTGTATGATAATTTTAATATTTTGGTTTATTTAAACATTGTATTATTGATGTGCTTAAAACATTTAGGTTATTTATCTCAAACATTTGTCATTTCTTTGTGATAAGAGTTTTCAAATGTTCCCTCTCCTGGCTGTTTTGAGTCTATGATGCAGTATTTCCTAACTGGAATCACCCTTTTGTCTGTCTGTGACTGTATTACACTTGCTCTTAGCCAGAAGGCCAAGAAGTGATGACTGTGACTTTGTTATCCTGTTAGTAGTTTCTTTCCATTTCCTCTTCTGTCTCCTTCCCAACTGTTGTAGTTACTCACTGTTCTGCTTACTGGTTCTAAGAGCTGAGCTGAAAGGAAAGATTTTTGAGTTGTAATTTCCTTGAGAACCTAGTGAAGATTATGAGTCCTTATGCTAGAGAACTTTGTGTATTAAGCAGAATTTTGTTTCAGATACCAGGTAGTTGAGAATTAAGAGCCTATTGAGCATGGTGGCGCATGCCTGTAATCTCAGCACTCGGGAGGCTGAGGCAGGAGGATCGTTGAGAGTTCGAGACCAGCCTGGGCTACAAAGTGAGCTCAAGACCAGTTTGAACTGCATAGTGAGACCCTGTCTCAAAAAAACAAAAACAAAAACAAACAAAAAAGAGCCCATTGAAATTTGATTGCAATGGGGAACAAATAAAAAAAAAGTATCAATTAGGGAAGCTAAAACGAAGGAAAAGAAATTCTACTTCATGTCTTTCATGGGATTCAATAGAGCAAAATAATTTTCAGAAATTTCACAAGAGGTTTTATTTTTTTGAGACAGGGTCTTGCTATGTAGTGCTGGCTGGCCTTGAACTCACTATGTAGCTCAGGCTGGCCTTAAACTCGTGGTGATCCTCCTGCTTCAGCCTCCCTTGTGCTGGGATTGCAACACAAGAGATTTTAATGCCAAAATAATCTAAATCCAAAACTTTACATGCTGTAATCCTAGCACTCCGGAGGCTGAGGCAGGAGGGTTACTGTGAGTTCAGAGCCAGCCAGGGCTACATAGTGAGTTCAGGGTCAGCCTGAAGTACAGAGAGAGACCTTTCTCAAAATCAAAAATAAAAACAGACCAAAAAAAAAGGCAAATAACCCAGAACTTTACTTTGCAATCTGTACTTCCCATCTGTTGTATGGCTTGTTCTTTGCCCTTCTGAACCCTTTGTAGGCCTATTGTATTTACTTACATTCAGATCCATTGACATTGCTACTCAGTGTCTTAGGGAATCCTCCCACTCTAGCAGACCTACAGCTTCCTCTTTTAGATCCATCTTCTAATTGATATTAATAGTAATAATAATGTTTTCTTTGAGACAGGGTCTTGCTATATAGTCCAGGCTGTTTGTGAACTTGCAGTGATCCTTCTGCCTCAGCCTCCCAAGTACTAGGACTATAGGTGTGTGCCATCAGGCCAGGCTACCTCTCCCCCATTTTAAATGCAAGTTCTTTTCCATCCCTTTGAACCTAAATAATCAAATTATCATTATATTTTCTTCTGCCTTTTATTTCTTGGGTGGTGCTGGGGATTGAACCCCAGGCCTTGTGCATGCAAGACAAGATCTCTGCCACTGAGGCACATCCCTAGCCCTGCTTCAAAAAAAAAGGGCTGGGCATGGAGGCGCACGCCTGTAATCCCAGCCCTTGGGAGGCTAGGCAGGAGGATCATTGTGAGTTCAAGACCAGCCTGGGGCTACAAAGTGAGCTCAAGGCCAATCTGAACTGCATAGCAAGACCCTGTCTCAAAAAGTTGAAAAAAAGGAGGCTGGGGATTTAGCTCAGCTGCACAGTGCATGCCTCGCTAGCACGAGGTCATGAGTTGGATTCCTGGTACTGGAAAAAAACAAAAACAAACAAAAAGACCAAAAAACAAAACAAAACAAAAAAAAACCCAGCAACAACAAGAACAAAACTAGATTTCTTTAAATCAGTAGTTTAAAGAAACTACTACAAACCATTGTAGTTTAGAATGGCCTTCAATTCATTATGTAGCCTGAAGTTGCTGTAATCCCCCTGCCACAGCCTGCCAAGTACTGGCATTACAGATGTGTGCCACCATGCCTGGTTTCTGCTTTTTTGTGTGCTTTATAGCATCTTGTGCATTTCTCACAATTCAGAACTTGTGAATGTCCAAAGCTCAGTTTATTTATTCCCTTTACTTTGTCAGCATTTGCTTAGCAAAATAGAAAATTAAGTTAGGTAATTATAGCAGGTGATTATTCTTTCCCTTGTTAAATTCTTTTTACCCCCTCTTCTTTTTGCAGTAATGGGTATCAAACATAGGGCTTCATGCATGCAAGCACTGTACCACTAAGCCACACACCAGCCCTCCTGTTGAAGTCTCCTACATTCAGTTGTAGGAAATAGCTTAATGTCTGTGTAGTAATTGCATCTTTTGAAATGTAACTTTAAAGTGCATTTCATCTAAGATTATTTTCAGATACTTAGATTAAAATAGATTGACCAAGTGAAGTTATAATTGCTTTAAAAGTAGGGGGCTGGAGATATAGCTTAGTGATGTAGCACCTGCCTGGCAAGTGCAAGATCCTGAGTTCTATTCCTGGTACTGCCCCCCCCCAAGAAGATAAATAAAAGTAATCTAGTGTTGGAAAAACAGGAAACTTAATAGCAAAGACAGTTGAATAAATTAGCAGTGTTAGAGATGTCCTGGGCTTCTCTGCCAGAGTATTAAGTTTGGTTGGTGCACAGTACTTTGTTTAGTACTCTTTTGTCTGGAGCAAAGCATGTGGAAAGTACTTTGTTACTATTTGAAAACAACAGATTTTCTTAATTATTGCATATATTTGTGTAGAGTTTATTGTGATTAATAAGCAGAGAGTGACTTGATGTTTTGGCAGAAAATAGTGTCGAAGTTTTTGGTATAACATTTACTTTAGTGCTTCTGAAAGAAGAGCTTTGAAAGGGCTATTATCTGAGGGTCTCTTTTGAATTGTGGCATTTGATCACTTCTAAATGACTTCCAGCCTGGCGTGGTGGTGGCGCATGCCTGTAATCCCAGCACTTAGGAGGCTGAGGTAGGAGGATCGCTGCAAGTTCAAGACCAGCCTGGGCCACATAGTGAACTCAAAACTAGCCTGAACTGCATAGCAAGACCCTGTCTCAAAAGGAAAAAAACAAAAACAAAAATACTTCTAAAAGAACTTTATTATTGGAAGATGTTACTGGCTTTTTGTTGTTTTAACAGTTTTATTTTCCCTGAAATGCAAGAAACCATCAGAAAGTGCTTTATTTTCAAGCAGAATAAAAGATAGAGGACTTCTGTAAATACTTTTTCTTGCAAGGAATTACTGTCTTTAAAACTGAAAAGATAGTTTATGATACATTGTAAAGGTTCATTTTTGTACTCATATTAATTTTCTTTGACAGTTTACTTGTCCTGTTTATGGGTTTGGTTTGGTTTGGTTTGGTTTTGGTGGTTCCTTGTACCTGTCCAGCAAATGCTGTACCACTGAGCTGCAGCCCTTTTTGAGACTGCCTTGCCAAGTGGCCCAGGTGGGCCTCCTTATGGTCTTTCTCTTTCCCCTCTCCAACGGATTGGATTACAAGCATGGGTCAACACTCCTCTATCAGTCCTTCATATAGTTGGTCTGTTTGTGATGTGTTGTGTGCAGTCTTGAGGTTGAGTAGCCATGGTAAAGGTGAGCACCCTGATTTCCACTTGGAACTGATTTCTGGGACCAGAGAAAAGCTTTATGATTAGAAAGTGATCACTTTGCAGTAGGCATCCCTGGTTTCCAGATTCCACCTCTGTTGAGCGCCACTTCGGAATAATATGTATAATCCTGTCACTTTTGATAGCAAGGTGGAGGCACAGGAAGGGAAAGATCTGTAATTTTTCAGACTTCTCATACCTCATCTTTTGGAAAAGTTGTATGTGTAGTTTTAGATACCATGGCAAAGGAGGTAATTTAATTTCTCTTTTTTGGTGTGTAAACCAGAATACTTTTGGGTTGGGGAAGTAGAGAAAAAAATGTATAAAACCTTTCTTTTGAAAAAAAGTATATGCATTTATTTGATGGGTGATGATATAAAAAGTATAGGTAAGCCAGGTGTGGTGGTGCGTACCTGTAATCCTGTCACTGTGGAGATTGGGGCAGGAGGATTGCAAGTTCACATTCAGGCTGTGGTACCTAGCAAGTTTGAGACCATTCTGGGCTACATTTCAGGTTTGAGGCTAGTGTGGGCTAAAGAGTAAGACCCTGTCTCAAGAAAAGAGACAGAGAGTACAATATCTGTTTTTATCTCTCCGTTATTTGTGGATTCCACTTCTTAAAGGCAGCCGTTCATTTTTTTTGTATTTTTTTGTGTACTGTATCTTTCAGATAAAGTCACAACTACAGAGACCTATAGATAAAACTTTGGGTTTTTTGGAGACTGGCCTCACTGTGTAGTTCAGGCACCTAGAATGCATTATATAATCCAGGCTGGCTTTGAAGTTTTGATCCTCCTGCCTCAGCCTTCCCAGTGCTAGCCAGAATTAAGGGTGTACACCACTATGCCCAGCATTGTTGATTTTTTGTTTTCGTACTGAGGATTGGACACTGAACTCCATTCCACAGCCCTTTTAAAATTTTTATTTTGAGGCAGGATCTTGCAGGCTGGGCTCAAATTGTGATATTTTGTCTCAGCCTCTTAGCATGCTAGTATTACAAGTGTGTGCTATCAGGCCCTACATGTGCTGCTGTTTTTAACAGTTATTTTAACTGTTATCAGTCAGTTAAGGAAAAGCAAAGTTATGCTCATTTTGTTCCTCTTCTAGCCTTTCTTCATCTAAATCCAAGTTTCTGATCTAACTTTTCTTTTTTAAAATTTTATATTTTGAGATGGAGTGAATCACAAAGTTGAGTATTTTTCTTTTTATCAAAAATTTTACTTATTAGGGCAGGGGATATAGCTCAGCGGTGTAAGTATCTGCCTGGCAAGTGCAAGGTCCTGAGTTTAATTCCCGGTACCACACAAAACAATTTTTACTTACTCATCTGTTTACTTATTTATTCATTGAGGATTGAATCCAGGATTTTTTTTTTGAGACAGGGTCTCACTATGTAGTTCAGGCTGACCTTGAACTCATTGTGGAGGTTGGCCTCGAATTCATGGCAGTTCTGCTTCAGCCTTCCGAGTGCCTCTTGCCTCGGCCTCCTGTCTTGTGGAGGTTTTAGACCATAATTAGCTGGCTCCAAGGCGAGGTGGTGTGGCAGAGGAGCAACAGTTCAAGGTGGAAGACAGCAAAAGCAATGAAGGAGGAGAGAGAAAGCAAGCTTCTTTCCCTCCCTCATATTGTGTGCAGGCTAACCACCCCAGGGCGGGTATGGCACTCACTTCCATAACCCTGGCATTAGACCATCAGTCAATCACAAACTCTAGATTCAGCTGCCTCTGGAAAAAGCCTACCCTCCCTAACTGCATGAGGCTTTGAGGGGACATCTAAACACAAACTGTAACACTTCCCAAGTACTGAGATTACAGGTGTATACCACTGTACCCAGCTGAATCCAGGATCACATGCTAGGCAAGCGCTTAACTACTGTACTACATCCTCACCCTTTTAAAAACATTGTTTTTAGATTTTGAAATTGGATTTCACTAAGTTGCCCAGGCTGGGCTGAACTTTTGATCCTCCTACCCCAGCCTTCCCTCCTACCAGTACTCCAGTACTGGTTCACCATTATGCTCAGCCAGAAGTATTTGTTTGTTTGTTGTTTGAGAAAGGGTCTCATTATGTAGTCCAGACTGGCCTTGAACTCACCGTGATCCTCCTACTTTGCCCTCTTGAGGGCCAGGGTCACAGGTGTGCACAACTGCACCTGGCCAAAACCATTTTGAACGTGTCTTTCAAAGCAAATTTACTGACAGCAAATCCTCTCAGTTTATATTTGTCTGAAAAAATTCTTAATTTTACCCCTTTGGAGGCAATTTTGCTGAGTGTAGAATTCTCGATTGAGCATTCGTTTTTCATTGAATACTATTTTAATTTCCTTGCCTGGATTCTGAGAAGAAACCTGTTTTTTATCTTTGCTGTTCTATACACAAAGGGCTTGTTTCCCTCTAACCTAAGAATTCGCTTGATTTTATGCAATTTAAATCTGATAAATGTAGGTGTAGGTGTTTTTTGGGAGAGGGTGGGGTTACCTTGCTTGGTGTTCTTTCCTCCTCTAACTTAAGGTGTCCGGTATTTTTGCCTTGGCAATGAGAAAAGTAACATAAGACAACATAGTAAGCATTCTACTACTAGCTAACACCTAGACACTTTTCCTTTGGGAGATAAGGGTCTCACTGTGTTGTCCAGCTGTCACTCTATCCAGGGTGACAGGTCCCAAGAATGAGGTGCCCAAGGATGAAAAGAAAAGTAAGAGAGACAAGAAAAACAGAGGCAAAAGTCTGGGATCAGAGGGCTTACAGCCTTTGGGACTGCAGCCCTGATTACCAATCTCAATCACCTCTTATTGAGTGATAACCAAGGGCATAGCTAATACAAATGGGCGGATAACAAACGTTTTAGTAATTAAAGCATTATCCTTCTCTAATTCTGCCTCATGGTGCTGGCAACAGTCTCCAGGTGGGTCTCCAACACCCAACACCGCGCTTACTCAGTCCAGCTGGAGGTTATAAATTGACCACCAGTTATCAATCACAGTCCTTACTTCCCGTTAAATTTTACAGTGCATGGCATGACTAAAAAATAGGGCTCTCCTGAAATTCAAATACACTCTTATCTTCAGGTGAAAGGTTTCAGTTCATTTTTGCAACAATAAACAAATCATTGTGTATCCTCAGTGCTTTCTAATCAAAGAATGTTCTCCACATCCAGCGTGATCTCATTCTAGTTCAACCTCCCACCTAGCCGGGAGTATACACACATGACATCTCTGTCTTTGTTCTTTTCTTCCTTTTTTTCCCCCCCATGAACAGGGTCTCACTAGGTAGTTCAGGCTGGCTTTGAACTCACTATATGTAGTCTAGGTTGACCTCAAACTCATGACAGTGCTCCTGTCTCAGCCTCCTAAATGCTAGGATTATAGGTGTACACCAGCAGGATCTCTCCATACCCACCTTGTTTTCATTCTTGAAGGATATTTTTTTGTTAATGAGATTTTGAGTTGACAGGTAGGTCTTCTTGTTTGTTTTACCACTTCTTCAGTACCTCCTCCACTATGTTTCTGGGTTGAAGTCTGTATGCCTCTGCATAATTCTTCCTGTTTTGTTTAAGGCCAGGTCTCACAGTGTAGTACAGGCCAGACTCAGACTTTCCTTGTACTCTGGGCTGGCCTCAAACTCTATCCTCCTGCGTCAGCCTCCCAAAGATTGGAATTACAGATAAGGTCACTGCACCTAGCTATTGCTTCCCCTCATTGTTTCTGTCTCTGGCTCTTTTGGGATGCCTTTTACCTTATTTCTAACTCAATTTGACTTGGCTGTGGGTTACTTTGCATGCATCTGTTGGAGGTTCCCAGAGTCTCTTGAATATGTAAATTCATGTCTTGTATCACATTTGGCATTTTTCCTAAAAGTTTTTTGCCCCAATTTTCTGTTCTGCTGGCATTCTGATTAAAAAACGTTTTAAAATTATTGTTGCACTCAGGAGGCTGAGGCTGGGAGGATCATGGTGAGATAGAGGCCAGCCTGAACTGCATAGCGAGACCCTGTCTCAAAAATTAAAAAAAATATTGTCGGCAGGTCCTGAATCCTTATTTGTTTCTTCTCTTTCAGGTTGCATAATTCACCTTGAGGTTCACTTACTATCATTACTACCATATTCAGTGAATTTTTAAAATTTCAAGTATTAATATTTTTCAGGTCTAGAATGTCATTTTCTTTCTTCCTCTCTCCCCCTCTCCCTTTCCCTTCTTCTCTCTCCCTCTCTCTCTCTCCTTCCCTCTCTCCCTCCCTCTTCCCCCTCTCTCCCTCCTTCCCTCTCTCTCCACCTCTCTCCCTCCCTCTCTCTCTCCCTCCCTCCCTCTCTCTCTCCCGCTCCCCCCTCTCCCTCCTTCCCTCTTTCCCTCCCTCTCTCCCTCTCTGTCCCTCCCTCTATCCCTCCTTCCCTCTCTCTCCCTACCTCTCTCCCTCCCTCTCTCCCTGCCTCTCTCACTCTCCCTCCCTCTCTCCCTCTCCCGCCCTCTCTCCTCATCCCTCTCCCTCCCTCTCCTTCCCTTTCTTTCTCTCTCTCCCTCTCCCTTCCTTCTTCACTTCTCTCCTCTCCCTCTCTCTCTCTCCCCCTGCCCCTCCTTCTCCCTCCCTCTGTCTCTCTCTCCCTCCCCCTCCTCTCCTCTCTCTCCCTCTTTCCCCCTCCCCCATCCTCCTCCCGTTCCCCTCCCCTCCCCCTCCCCCTCCCTTTGCTTTTTGAGACAACATCTCAACTTGTAACTCCAGGTTGTCCTGAAACTGTACAGGCAGCCTAGCCTGGCCTCAATCCTTCTGCTCAGACTCTTGAGAGCTGGATAAAGGTGCATACCCATCCTCCTTTTTCAAATATACTGCTCACTCTGCCTCTAATCACAACTTAGAGTGACCACAAATTTTCTCAACTACACATTCTTATGTAATGTTCCAACTCAGCCCATATGCAAAAACAAAAAGTTAATGTCACAGTTTCTTAACACTTCCATATGGATGAAGCACAGAAACATATTCTGTCCTCGAGAGTCCCCTGTCTCAGCCTCCCAGACTGCTGGAGTTACAGGCTTGCACCATGATGCCCAGCTATTGTTTTTAATTTTTAAAGTTTTCCAACCTTCATCTTATGGGAGGTGATGCATGTACACTGAAGAAAGTGACTTTTTTTGGTCTTTTTGAGACAGAGTCTCGCTATGCAATTCAGGCTGGCCTTGAGCTCACTTTGTAGACCAGGCTAACCTCGAACTTGCACAATCCTCCTGCCCCAGCCACCTGAGTGCTGGGATTACAGGCGTGGGCCACTACACCCAGCTCTTTTTTTTTCTTTTTTTTTTTTTTTTTTGGTGCTGAGAGTTGAACTCAGGATCTTGCACTTGCCAGACAGGCACTTGTGCCACTGAGCTATATCCCTAGGCCCTGAAGAAAGTTATTGAGGGAAAGTGCCAAATTGTGGTGAAGAAAGGAGTGACATGATTTGGGAAATTATTAAAATAACGTTAAATGGAAGAGTTGACGCGTTACTTTGAGTGAGTAATGAAGTGGTTAAGTTGTTTGTCTTCTGTGTGTTCAGAAAAATTTTAGAGGGTTAAACTTGGCCTGGAGAATGGAGCATGCTCGCACTTAAGTGAGGCAGGCTGGGTTTGGAGTAGTGAAACACTCAAAGCATGGAGATGAGTGGTGAGAAGCAGTCAGTGCTTTCCATTCCCCCTGAATTCTGTGTGGTAGAGGCCAAGGCCTAAAGGACAGCGGGGGAGTTCAAAGCAAGAGAACAGTATTTCATCAATTACAAAACCCAGTTTCTTATCATTGCACCTTTCCTGTTTTTCAGCTTTTGGATAAGCACAAGAACACCGAGAGCATGGTGGAGCTTCTGGACTTATATCAGCTGGAGGATGAGGCTTACAGCAGCCTTGCAGAAGCCACAACCGAGCTCTACCAGTATTTATTGCAGCCCTTCCGAGACATGAGGGAGCTTGCCATGCTGCGCCGGCAGCAGATCAAGGTAGGGTTTTGTAAACCTAAAGAGTAGCCTACCAACTCAACGGTTCTGGGCCTGGTTGGCCACGTGTCTTAGTTGCTAAAGGAACTTTACAACCTTTGGACAGGTACCTAGGCCTTATCCTTCAAAGATTGGGTTACAGCTCCAGGACCTCACTTTAAAGCATCTCAAAAAGTGATTCTGCCAAGTAGCTCGGATTGAGACCAGCCTAGAAAGTAATTGTTGTTTCTAGTACAAAATTGTAAATACTTGGAAGATCCCCATCTTCCTCTACTACTTCTGTCTCCTTTTTAATGTTTTGGCTTCTGACTGCTTCTAGACTTTATCAGAAGTTTGGGAACATTTCTTTTGGGAAGAACTTGTTATGAAAGTTACAGTAGTTTAATGGGAGAGCTTTAAAATTCACATTTAATTTTCATGTATGAAGAAGTATGTATTGCTTTTCCTGAGATAAGCATTTTAATGTTGGCTCTTACAGCTGGCCTTACCAGTGTTTCTGTGCTTCATCCATATGGAAGTGTTAAGAAACTGTGACATTAACTTTTTGTTTTTGCATATGGGCTAAGTTGGAACATTACATAAGAATGTGTGGTTGAGAAAATTTGTGGTTACTCTTAAGTTGTGATTAGAGGCAGAGTGAGTAGTATATTTGAAAAAGGAGGATGGGTATGCACTTTTATCCAGCTCTCAAGAGTCTGAGCAGAAGGATTGTGTGAGTTTGAGGCCAGGCTAGGCTGCCTGTAGTTTCAGGACAACCTGGAGTTACAAGTTGAGACGTTGTCTCGAAAAGCAAAGGGAAAGAAGGATGAACAGAGGCTAAAGCATGCCTTTGTCTTTTTTCACATAATCAAAGAATCAGAATAGAGAATAGCAAAGACACACAATTGACACGTACCCAGTAGTTGAGTAAATTTTGTTATTTAGGTATAAAATGAGTTGGGTGATGGTGTATACTTTTAATCCTAGCATTTGGGAGACTGAGCAGGAGGATCACTGATTTCAAAGATAAAGCCTCTCAAAAAACAACAAAAAAGAATACAAAAAATCAATTCCTAGAGTCAGAAACATGTTCCACCCTAACATGGTATGGGTTGTGTTGTATACAGAGATAATCATCAATTTAAAAACCTTGAAGGATTTGAAATTTTTTAATTTATTTCCTTACATGGGTTTTTGTTTGTTTTGTCTTCTTGAGACAGGGTCTCGCTGTGCAGTTCAGGCTGGCCTCCAATTCATAATAATCACCCTGCCTCAGCCTCCCAAGTGTTAGGATTAGAGGTATGTGCCACCACGCCCAGCGTTTTTTTTTCTTTTTTTTTGCCTTTTTGAGACAGTGTTTCACTATGCTGGTCTTGAACTTAACTATGTTAGCCCAGCTTGGCCTCACACTCATAGCAGTCTTTCCTGCCTCAGCCTCCTGAGTGCTGGGATCCCAGGTGTGTACCACCACACCTGGCCTGTCCTGAATTTATTTTAGTCCTTAACATGATAAAAGCAGATAGCATCCAGTAATATATAAAAAGATGAGGTGCTGTGATCAAGGGTATTTATCTTAGACATGCAAGGTCGGTTTAATATTCAAACATAAGTCAGTGTGCTAGGCACAACAGTGAAAAAGTATAAAACTTTGTTGAAATTATAAGGTGCCCAATAAATAGAGATGGAGCATATTAATAGTTAGGAAGGAAGACCAATAATGTTTATATATCAGTGTGGTTGGGTTTGTTTTTTTTGTTTGTTTGTTTGTTTAATGTAATGCCTCATTCATCACCAGAGATCCAGGTATCCAACACAGTATTGGGTGAATACACTTAAACCGTGTCCAAGCCATTGTAGTCTGTAGTTGGTTCTCATTTATTTGGCCTATTAATTAACATTCCAGAGGGCTTTTATATAATTTTAATTGACAAAGTATGTGTTTTATCTTTTTTGTTTGTTTGTTTTTTGAGGCAGGGCCTTGCTATACAATTCAGACTGGCCTTGAACTCACTTTGTAGCCCAGGCTGGCTTGGTGCTCATGGCAATCCTCCTGCCTCTGCCCCAAGTGCTGGGATCAGAGGCGTGTGCCACCATGGCCTGTTTAGCATTATGTGTGTGTGTGTGAGATGAGAATGCTTAAAAATTGCTCTTAGTGACTTCAAGAATATAGTATGTTATACTTACCATGTTGTAGAAATCTCTTGAGTTTATTCCTCCTAACTGCAAATTTTGTATCCTTTAACCACATATTTTCCTGAGGCCTCACACCACCCATCTTCCTGAGGCCTCACACCACCCATGCTGTCCCCTCCAACCCTAATAAGCCCCTTTTTATATAGACATTTTCTGCTTTTAATGAGTTTCACATTCTAGGTTCCACATATATAAGTGAGATTACATATTACCTGTCTTCTGTGTGCCTGGTCTGTTTCCCTTGAGGTAATGTCCTTCACATTTATTCTTGTCACCACGAGTGACAGGATTTCTTCCTCCTTTTAAAGAGGGCCGAATGGCATTCCACTGTGCACACAGACCCCTTTCCTTGGTTGCTTCATTTGTCTGTGGGCACGTCCATTGATCTCATTTCTTTGCTGTTCACTGTGTGCTCAGCAGTGAACATGAGAATACAGAGTTTTCATGTGCTGATTTTGAGTTGTTTGGATATGTTCCTCAGAAGTGGGATCGCTGGATCACATGGTAGCTCTACTTTTAATTTTCTGAGGACCTTCAATACTGTTTTCATTTTTTGCTGTACCAGTCTGCATCACAGTGTACAGACTCACCTCTTTCCAACAGTTACCATTTGTCCGTTTGATAATAGCCAGTCCAGTAGATGTAAGGTGATAGATAACTCTCTGCTTTTAACTTGCCTTTCTCTGATGCCTAGTGATGTTCAACAGTTGTCATATACTTGCTGGCCATTTGTATGTTTTGTCTGCTCAAGTCCTTTGTTCTTTTTAGTCAGGTCCTAGTATTGAGTCCTTTTATCTGTTTTGGTATTACACAATCATATTAGTGTGTATGTATTTTTTCCTATTCCATAGAGTGTGCCTTCACTCTCTTGGTAGATTCCTTTGCTGTGCAGGACTTTTGGGTTTGGTATAATCCCTTTTGTCTATTTTTCTTTTAGTTGTCATGTTCAAAGTGATTTTCCAACTTGTGTCATAGAGCTTTTTCTTTTGTGTTTTCCTCTAGAATTTTATAGTTCAGTCTTTTTTCCATTTTGAGTCGATTTTTCTGTATGGTGTGAGAAAAGAATGGAATTTCATTCCTCTGATAGATCACTCTTGCTTGTACCATTTATCGAAGAGGGTGCTCTTCCCCGTTGTGTGTTCTTGGCACTTCTGTTGAAAATCAGTGGATGATTAATGTACAGATTTATTTTGAGGTTCTTTCTCTGTTTTCTGTTGGTCTGTGTGTCAATTTTTATGCCAGTACATAGTGTTTTGGTTACTGTACCTTTTTTGTATACTTTGAAATTTCAGCATTGTTGTTTGCAGGATTATTGTGGCTATTTGGGGACTTTGGTTCCATTTTCATTTATTTTATTTATTGATTTGTTGTTTTGAGACACTATAGTCCAGGCTGGCCAGGAACTCACTGTGTAGCCCAGGCTGACCTTGAACTGATGGCAGTCCTTCTGGCTCAGGCTCCTGATTGCTGGGATTATAGGCATCTACCACCATGCCCAGTTTGGTTCTGTGTTAATTTTACCATAGTATTTTGTGTTTCTCTGTTTCTGTTTTGTGTGTGTATATGTGTTTGTGTGTTACTGGGGATTGAACTCAGGGCCTTGTACATGCTAGGCAAGCACTTTACCACTGAGCTACATCCCCAGCCCATTTTTCTATTTCTGTGAAAGTATCAGTTGGAGTGTTTGATGAGGACTACACTGAATCTATATCTCACTGGGTAGTATGAACACTCCCCACCTCACCCCTGCTGATTCTGGGGGT
Source organism: Chinchilla lanigera (assembly GCF_000276665.1). Classification (NCBI taxonomy): domain Eukaryota; kingdom Metazoa; phylum Chordata; class Mammalia; order Rodentia; family Chinchillidae; genus Chinchilla; species Chinchilla lanigera. The sequence goes on along the minus strand of NW_004955425.1, from coordinate 21,872,861 downwards.
TGAGCCCAGGGCCTTAAACGCTGAGCTACATTCCCAGGCCTTTTAAGATTTTTTATTTTGAGACAGTGTCTGGCCAAGTTACCTGGGTTAGGCCCAGACCTTTTACCCCAGCCTTGCAGAATGCTGGGATTGCAGGTGTGCGTCAATACATCTGACCTACATGAGTGAGCATTTTAATTATCTTCCCTGTCTTCCTTATGCCACTGGACAGGGTCCAAAGTGGTAATCAAAATGGACATGGGAAACCTTGACATATTCCACCCATAGAACAGGCTGCAGGCGCGCTCACTTGCATCCCAGAAAAGGGATTTTCAGGAAGAGACAATGGAGAGGCACACGTGGGTATGTTAGGTAGAATTTTAGTAGCGCTTTTTTTTTTTTTTTTTTTTTTTGGTTAATGGGAATCAAACTCATGACCTCATGCCTGCCAGGCATAAACTCAATAAACTGTGCCTCTGAACTATATCCCTAACTAGGCAGAATTTTAAAAACACACATTTTAAATTTTAAAAGCACACTTTCAAATGCAGAACTGAGAGAGACACAGTCAGAGGCAGGGAGGCACTATAGTCTGGAGCTGGGGATATTTATGTGTTTTGGGGTCCAGTCCTGGAATTTGAATCTGTGGAAAGTGTGGCTTAGTTTACAGGAAACTGTGATGGCCCACTCATAGAAAGATGGCCCATTTTACAGGGGAAAGGCAGGGCCCAGTCCAGTTTTTGTTTTGTTACAATGAGTGATCTAAGATGTTTTGTCTAAAAACTTCTTTGAAACTATTTCTCTATTGTAAGGTCAGGTTTTTGCCTTCTACCAACTAAACTAATTTATGAATTTAAAAGATGTTTAATGGTTAATGGGATTCAGGGTATGATGGGCCTGGAATAAAGGCAGCACAAACAAGCCTGGGAATACAGGTATAGGTAACATTGGGTAACTTCTGTTGTGTGCCCTGAAGTTGCAGTATTCAAAGTACTTTGGTTTTGTTTTTTTTTTTCTTTTTCTTTCTGTGTGTGTGTTTTTGTTTGGTTTGGTTTTTTTGAGACAGGGTCTCTGTGTAGTAAAGGCTAGCCTTGAACTTACTGTGTACCCCAGGCTGGCCTTGTACTTGCAGTGATCCTTCTGTTCCAACTTCTGCAGTGCTGGAGTTACAGGCTTGTACCACCAAGCCTGGGTGAAATTGGGGTTTTTATAAGGGGTTGAGGGAGTGTGGCAGTGGTCTAGGCACCAAATATGGTTATCCAAAGAATGTCTTCCTGGATCATTTAGAAACTTCTAGATGCAGGGAGTACCTACATTGTGTTTATGGTTTTGTGTGTGTGTGTGTGTGTGTGTGTGTGTGTGTGTGTGCGCGTGCATGTGTGTCATTTTGAGACAGGGTCTCGCTATGCAGTTCAGGCTGATCTTGAGCTCACTTGGTAGCCCAGGCTGGCTCCGAACTCGCAATGATCCTCCTGCCTCAGCCTCCCGAGTGCTGGGATTACAGGCGTGCACCACCACGCCCAGTGTGTTTGTATATTTATAGTTGCATTTCCTCTAGCTTATAAAAGCCATTGAGCTTTAGATAAGGAGATGTCTACATGTTATCTTTTAGAGAAAATGGAGAAATGAGTGAGTTTTCCATCAGAAGGCTCATTGCTACCCAGAGCAGAATGGTTTTCATGGAGTTCTGCTGTGAAGGCTTTTTAAACCCTTTTTTGCTGATGGTTTCATTGTGTCCTGGGGTGTACTGTGCAGCTCCACCTCCACCACTTTCCCTGACTAAGTGAATTAAAGATACAAATTTAAGTAAAGGAAGAAATTTTATTGAATACTTTACTGGAAAGGGGGCAAAAGGAGGAGCGATAGCTACCCTGATAAATTTGGGTGGAGAATCTGGAAAGATGGCAGGCCTTTGTTCCTGGTGCTTTCTTTTATTGAGTGCCAGGGCCCTTACCTCTATCTGGATTGATCCTCTGGGTTGTGATAGATGGATCCTGTGCCCCCAAACCCTAACCCCAATACCTTCATCTACATGCATTGTCCTGCATGGTCCCCTTGTCCTTTTCAGTGCTTTATCTCTGGAATTCATGGGTTGATTAGAAGAGGCCTTACAGGTCAAGTTAGCAATTAAGTAAGGGAGTAGTACACTGATACAAAGGCCCTAGAGTGGGAATACATACTTACGTATGTATGTAGATGCATAGGTGTGTGTTCTTATATACTAAATAAGGGTCTTAAGTGGCCACCCCTTGTCTCCTTTGCATTTTATTGAAGGTGGGGAGGGGTGGCACACCTGCCTGGCTTTCTGTTGCTGTTTATCAGCCCTCCCTTATCTTGCTGATTGTTTCTTCCAATGAAGCTTTTAACTCTTTCTAATCAGGATTAGCCAGAAAACCTAATGAGGCCTTTCACTGTTTGCATATGCATTTCCCCTATAGCTTTAATCATGATTATTAAACTTATTAAGGGTTTTTTATCAGATTGTTCCCATTGGGCAGCCACTGTATTCTGTCTCTTCTAGACAGTCGTCTCATTTTACCAGTTGGTCTACTACATTTTGCCAATCCTCCCTTTTTTAAATCTTGAATATGGGCCGGGGATATAGCTCAGTGGCATAGCGCCTGCCTGACAAGCATGAGGCCCTGAGTTTGATTCCAGGTACAAGGAAAAAAATGTTAAATATGTTTACCCTCCACCCTATCCTAAGCAAGTCTGCTACGATATGGTGGGTCTTAGAGAAATTCTTTTAGGGTTCTTGGTGTCCTGAGGAAAACACTGGACAAGACACACAAAAGAGGTAGTGGGGATGTACATTTATTGAAGATGGAAAAGAAGGACACAATGCAGAGTGAGAGCAGGCTGGTGAACAGACTCATAGCAGCCCCATCTGACATTCCTGGATTGACTTCTTCATCATGCAGATAAGGCATTGGGAAAATTGTTCTGTCAAAAACTCACTTGGCCTGAAATGGTCCTATTGAAAGACTCAGTTTACACCTTGGCTTTCCCCTAGATAGATGTAAATGAAGAATTGAAAATAGCACTTCTCTGATTGATTCTTTGTTCTGCCTATGTGCCCTGGATCTCCATGACTTTGACAGATTCTGCCTGGTTGTTGACCAGTTTTGCCCCAGTCCTAATCTACTTCACCATCTCTCCAAGTTTTAATGAGTAGTTTGGTCTCCAGGGCTGGCACCAGGTGGTCCTCCTGGGCCACAGTTGGCAGGACTCTGTTCCCATATAGTTGAGTAGCTTGTTGTATTTGGCCCAGATTCATAGTACTGTAAGAGTCTTGTGGCCTCTGGATCCACTATCATATCAGAAGGTAGAAAAGACCTGCCTTAAAACATCTTGAATGGATTCATTTGTAGCCCAGTTTTAGGGATGTTTCACATCCTCATTAAAGCAGTTGGCAGTAATTGGAGCCAGGACTCACATCTCTTGGCTAACTTTGGTCAGAGCTCACTTTAGTTAGAGCCTCTTGGCTCCCTTGACCTTTCCAGGGGACTGAGGTCTCCATGTTGAATGGAGATAGTCAATATTCCTAAAGCCTTTGCTACCCTGTGAGTTATTTGAGGGGTAAAAGAAGGCCATTGTCACTCTGAAGGGACTGGGCTAATCTAAACTGAGAACCTTTGTTAGTAGCCACTCAGATTCATACACTCAGGTTCGATTGCTGACAACTGACCAAATCAAAGGAAGCCATTTATTTTGGTAAAAAAGAAAAAGGATTTATTTAAAGCTATCTCTGAGGAGTGGAAGGGGCCCATTTGCCTTAAATCAACATCTCCCCAGTACAGGTGTGGAAGGGTCTTTTCAAAAATTAAGTTTATTGGTACCTTTTAGGTATACGTAATGATCACATTTATCATAGGGAATTTGCACCTGTACATGATAGAACTTGACTTTTTCCCCCCATTCCCCTACCTTCCCTTCAACCTTTCTCCCCTTCCTCATATCAAGGGGGGTGGGGAGCATAGACAGACAGCGCAGATCTTCATGCTCATTTTGTCACTTGCAGCCATCTTCAGCTCATTGTCCCCTTTCTGTGGAAAGGAAATCAGGTTCCTGCTTCCTGGGGCCCCTGGGTTTCTGCATATTCTGTCACTTCATCTGGGCTGAGGAGAGGAGAGGGTATTGGCTTTGTGCTCAGCAGGAGAGAGCTTGGAGCAGTTGCTTATATCAGGAAAAAAAGGCCTAACTTTTAAATTCCTATTTTGCACTACTGTTTACACCTTTACTACCTTTGTCTGTCTGCCTGTCTCTTTTAAATTCCTATTTTGCACTACTGTTTACACCTTGACTACCTTTGTCTGTCTGCCTGTCTCTGTCTCAGAACAGGGTCTGTGTGATTCAGGCTGACCTCAAATTGGTAGTGATCCTCCTGCCTCAGCCTCCTGACTGCTAGGATTATAGGCGTATACACCTCACCCTGCTCTCAAATAGCCTTTTCTGAATGGGTAGGGAAGGCCTCAGTCCAGCCTGAGGTATAGGTGTCACTTGTGACCAATATTTGTTTTAAGTCCTCCACATGGTGGCCTGTGTGTAAAGTCTAGTCGTCAGTCCTCATCAGGGTATGTCCCTCTGTTCAGTATACACTCTAACAAAGGAGGTAGTCTGAGTTTGTTGGCGTATTGTAGGCACAGAGCAGGCAAGCTTGGCAGAGCTGTTGGGTGTCACTGCTAGGCCTGATCTTATGAAAATTCCTGCGACCATTTCCCATGCAGCATCTCTTCCTATATGGGAAAAATCATGATGGGTATTCATAGCTTTCCATTGTGTCCCTTGAGGAAGGACTGGTTTGTTTCCCAGGTACCACCGAAATTCCTGTTTAATTCCTCCTCGTCCTAAGGCCTATTTGTCTTCCTGGGAGTATAGGCTGCTATTGATGGTTCCTTGGGACCTGGGACTGCAAGACTGCTCCCTTTTTCCTCCCTGCCAGCCTTTTGATTTACCAAGAAGACTTTAGGCCTTTGTGTTTGGTGTCCCTCGTAATAAATGACAGCATCCTGCCTGGGAAAATAGACTTCCTCCAGGAGTTGTAGAATTTCTTGTTTGTCCTTTATTGATGTTTATCATTAGCAATGAGCATGGGCACCAGAAAGGCAGATTTACAAGTTGTGTAACTGTGTGCCTCTTGCCTTTTCTAATATCAATGCTTAAATAAGGGCTACGAGCTCTGCTTTTTGAGTGGAGCCGGGGGAAGAGGCATTTGGCTGCAGTGACCTATTGTCAGCTGACAACTGCATAATCTGCCTTTTGATGTCCTTCCTTGGACAAAGCTACTTCCATCAGTGAACCAAACTTCCTCAGGGGCATGGAAGGGTCACCAGTGTGCTGCTTGCTTGCACAGGTCTGGGAAGCCACCTGTTCACAAGGTAGCTAATCAACCTCTGAGCCTGTAGGCATCAGTTAGGCAGGATTAAGAGTAATTCCAGCCTTGGCATAACCCGCTTTTCAGACTCCCTTCTGTCCTTCTCAGACAGAAGCTTTCTTTCTCAATAAATTCTTTCTACCCTTTAAAGAAAGAGTAATTCCAATCTTTATGGTAACCTCAGGGATGTCTTTAGTAAGCCATTCCCTTGTTAACCACCTTTTGTGTCAAGAATAGCCCTGGTGTGATGGGGAATCAGGAGGCGTTCTAGTTTTTGTCTCACAGTTTTGTGGCTTTTTCTGTTAGCATACCTATAGCTGCTGTTGCCTTCAGGCAAGTTGGCCATCTAGCAGCCACTTTGGTCTAGTCTGTTTGAAAAGCACCGCTGGATGGAGTTCTAGCTTTTGGGTCAAGACACCCAGAGAAATACCTCTTTTCTGATACCTAGAGAAGGAACAGTCCTTAAGTTGGATATTCCTAGTGCTGGAGCCTGAGAGAGGACATGGTTTATTTCTTGAAAAGCATTGTCAATAACTTTTGTCCATCCTAGGGCTCAGACTCCTAGAGGCTTTGCTTTCCATTAGTTCAGAATTCAGCATCCAGATTCAGCAGAAGTTGGCCATTCCCAGGAAAGAATGAAGCTGTTGCTTGGTGGCAGGGGATCCAAGATAGCCTGGAACCAGTCCCTATCAGTTATCATTCCCTAGGTGTAAGAATGTATCCCAAGTGTTAGACTCTGAAAGGGATACCTGGGCCTTTTCCTTTAAGACTTTATATCCCCTTTTAGCTAGAAAATTGAAAGTTTGGGTAGTATTATGGTTGAATATATCCCAAGATGGGCTGCAGATTAAAACATGACATACAAGCCCCGCGCACCTTGCGCCCAGTGAGTTCTCTGGGAGCGGCAGGGCTCATGGGTTCGAGTCTGTGCTGGACGCACACCATCACGATTCCCAGCTGAAATGCGCACAGAGAGCCAGGTACTCCCCATCTAATGCCTGAAGGCAGGACGCGAGAACAAAGACCCCGCGGACATTACAGACTGAGTTGCTGTGGCGCAGAGAGGCCCAGGGGATGGGCGGGGCGAGCAGGCTCTCTGAGCCGGCCGAGCAGGCTCCCCCAGCCCCGCGTGCCTTGCGCCCAGACAGCGAGTTCTCCAGGAGCGGCAGGGCTCGTGGGTTCGAGTCTGTGCTGGACGCACACCACCACAATTCCCAGCTGAAACGTGCGCAGAAAGCCAGGTACTTCCCATCTAATCCCTGAGGGCAGAACGGGTGAACAAGGACCCCGCCGACATTACAGACTGAGTCGCTGTGGCGGCAGAGAGGAGATCTGGACTGAGTGGCCCAGGGACTTCTCCGGCTAGGGGCTGGGCGAACAGGCTCTCTGAGCCCCATGCACCCCGCATCAAGAGAGCAAGTACTCTGGGAGCTGCAGGGCCCGTGGATTCAAGTCTGTGCTTTGCCTTTCCCAGACCCTCCAGCGAGTCGAAGGCTGGGGAAGTCTGTGACTGCTACCCATCTGGGCTGAATCTGGTTCCTGTATGAGTCCTGAACTGAGTGGAGACATAGATTTAGGTGGTTCACAAACTGTAGACCCTGCAGTTTGTGTCCAAATTATGCCTGTGTCCTAAACTGCCTGGAGTGGGATTGTTGCATCAGTGCAACCTGAGTCAGGTCGTGCACGTGCACTGAACTTCAAGGGGATGCTGGATCAGAAGGTCGGCCATCAACTGACACAAGTGCCCACCTCTGAAAACGGGGGTAACTAGATACAAATCAAAAGCTGCTGGAAAACCTGAGGCTAAGTAGAGCTACTCAGAG
>NW_004955425.1:21812606-21860571 GCF_000276665.1 Chinchilla lanigera | reverse complement strand
GAAAGTTTGTATGTATGTATATGCAGGATAGTTAACACGGCTGTTTTACTGTCTTGTATTTCCTTGCTGAAAGAAACTGTCAGTGAGGCCTTGGTTGATCAGCTTTGTATGTCTATATCTGTTTTCATGAGAAACTACTTTGAAGATATCAATATGTAATACAACAAGCATTGTTAATTCCCTACCAGTCTGTTTGTAACTCTGTACTGTCTGTGCTGATCCTTTGCTATTTTGTAAAATGTTGTCTGTTAGTATTTTCCTTTTATTTCTAAAATTTAAAAAAAAAAATCACGTACACAGTGGTCCCCTGTGTAAACTATAGGTTTCTTAAATGCTGTCCCAGTGTTCAAGCAAAAAGGGGAGCTAACTTTAAATCCTGCAGGAGAACTGCCCAAGTATATTGTTTTTTCTTTGAAATGGCATTTTCTCATTCAGAGGCAAACAGGAATTGGGAGTCTGTATAGAAAGGAATAGAAAAGAAAGCATCTGAGAACCAATGTGTGTCTCTTGGAATTTGGGGTCAAGTACTAAGGGTGGGAGGGAATTACAGCCTCATTAATGAGGTAGAGGTTGTGTACCATCAGATGTTCTCCTTAAGGTTTTATTGTGAGGAGAGTAGGAGGTTGCCAAGGGACTGACAGTGCTGCAGAAGGCCATGTTTGAGAGGCTTGTCTATGAGGAGCTGCAAACCCTGTAGAATGCACTTCTTTTCACCTTCAGTAAATGTACACCCCCACTGCCTTTTCTGTGTGTCTTGGCCAGGGCACCAAGAACCTCGAAAAAACTCCCCCAGGACCCACGGTCTGATACCAAGTCTGTAAATGTCTTGTCTGAAATAGAAAAAATGTGCCCATCCCCTGCCTACCAGACACAGTTAGAAAGGAGCCCTGTGGGACAGATGCAGAGATACACATGGCATGGCAAGCAGATCCTGGATGCAGGCTGTCCTCCAGCCTGTGGTCAGACACTTTTGTGTGAGGTACAGTTCACAGTTACATCATGCCAGCCCTGTATGTTTTAAGACTTTCTTCTTACCCGAGTTGTATTTTCTTTAGGTTGTTTACTTTTACATTTCTCTCACATTTTGTTGTAGGACTGGGGATCAAACTCAGGACCTTACGTGTGGTAGGTAAATACCACTGAGGCACAACTCCAGCCCCCTCATTTTTGGAAGGAGGAAGGGGCTGAGGTCTCATTATAGTGCCCAGGCTGGCCTAGAACTCTTGATCTTTCTTCCTTAGCCTTCTCAATAGCTGAGGTCATAGGCACACATCATGCCCAGCTCACCCTTTTTTTTTGAGACAGGGTCACTATATAGTTCAGGTTGTCTTGAACTCACTATGTAGCCCAGGTTGTTCTTGACCTCACAGCAGTCCTCCTACCTCAGCCTCCTGGCTTTCGAGCTCACTAATCTTAAAAAATACATCATTTTATACGTTTGCCTGAAGATCAAGAAACTCAAGATTTGCTTGTCATTGAAGAGTTACCTTCAGGTAACTCTAGGCCTGGGGAATTGACATTGTGGGTTCTATATATTCACAATTTATCTTAACAAGTTAGGTTTCCTCCTCTTGAATCTCACTGCAGATAGAAATAACTTGTTCCTCATATAAAACCCAGTATCCTAGCAAGTGATATACTTTATAATAAATAATAACCACATCAGAAAATTTGTGTTTATAAACTAGTTTCACTCTCCTAGCTACCTAAACTGACACATACTTTTTTCCATGTTAAAAACAGGCACTGTTTTCTTTCTAGCCCAGAAACTCAAAACAGAGGTGTCATGAGTTTTAGCACATGATTCAGCTGACGAGTGCTGTACATCTTTAAATTTGCCAAGTTAGGAAAAGAATTTGAGTACCATTGCTTAACATCCTTAGGTACTATAAACTATTAAACAAGATTTTTAACAGTTGGCTGCAACATTATTGCTAAGTTGAAAAATACAGTTAAAAAACAGCACAGGAAAAGAAAGCATAGAAGCGTGCTGTGTTCTGTGTATTTGTGAGAATATTGATCCACTAGTAATGGATAGTTATTTTCAAATAATTGCCACAGGATTTTTAAAAAAACATTTCCTGCCCCAAAAAGCCAAATGTAAATTTTCACTCTTCAGTATTTTTTTTCCTTTTCTGTTGATTATGGGTACAATATTTAATCATGCAAGTGAAAATGATTTCTGTCCTAATATTCTGAGTATTTTAAAAATTTGAGCATTCTATTTATTAAATTTGTATTCCATAGTTTATTAGGGTCTGAGAAGAAAAATCAAACTACTTACTTTTGGTTTTGTTGTTGTTGGGGTGGCAGGATCTCACTGTGTAACCCAGGCTGGCCTTGAATTTGCTCTGATTTTTATGCCATAGCCTCCCAAGGGATAATAGGTGTGCCTCACCATACCCAGCAAATTACTTATATCAACAGAGGGCCAGCCTGTATCATAAAGATGTGATAACAACATACAAGGTGAACCACATAATTAAGAAGGCAAGAAAATATTTTAATTTACCTCAGAGGAAGCAGTTATAAAAGAGCCACCATTTTAGGGATAGGGAAACAGAAATGCAACAGCTGGAGAGGCACTGGAAGTTCCTGGGGGAAGGACAGTGAGAGGATGGAGAAATAAAGATAAGAGACAAAGCGGAGGTCAGGTGGAGCCTTTTTCCTGATGGGAGGAAAGGAACTGCTCAGCCACCTAGCACGTTTATTTATGTTTGTCAGATCGGTGTCACATGACACCCCCTTTGCCTAGCAACCAATTTCTTGGATTGTGTGGGTGCTTGGTGTTCTATGGACTGAAGCAGCTTGTTCACATGGCTTGCCTTGGGTACTGTTTGTTCTTGGACAGGGCTTGCCTTGCCCCTGCACATGAGATCACTTTCCAGCTTCAGCTGCTGTACATCTCCCCATTTTCTATTTTATAGTTGCAAGTGATGGATGGTCAATTGAAGTTGGAGCTGCTGTGTTTGGAGTACTTCTACAGACAGTTTTCTTTCTTGTAGTTATACTTTTCTGCTGGATGTTCAAGACCAAGTCAAAGGGAGATCTGTATCATTAAATAATTTTTTGTTATCTCTCAAGGTCAGTTAAGTCTCCTCAGAAATTACCTTGGAACCTTGTATAGCACCTCTTAGTTCTTCTTTGTCAGCCATTTGGATGAGTCATGGTCATTGGTTGACCAAGTTGATTTCTGTGAAAGCTTGGGATTTTTTTCCCCTTGGTGACTTTCCCAGGAACACTGTATATCACTTTCCTCTGTCGTCCCATAATCATCTTGGTCAGAAGACCAAGGACTCACCGAGTTATAGGATGTTGCAGCAGAGGTTCTTTTATGTCCTGGCTCCTCATTGACCTTGGAGGGCTGGGGCGAAATATTGGCTGCCCTCCTAGGCCATCTATCTTTCTACTTTTTGGCCTCCAAACCTCAGTTGTTGAACATCTAGAAGGTAGGTTAATGACATTACATTGTAATGAAAGGCAGTAAGCTTTATATTATTATGTTATCTAATCAAGCACCTTAGAACATGAAGTAGAACTGTTATTTTCTAACACCATGGATAGTCTAATATTTGAATCCCTATAGAATATTAGTGGTTACATATTTTACACAGAAAATTAGAAATCAAAAGCCATACATAATATTGCAGGATGACAATCATGATGACATTTTTGTAACATACTTAAATTTCTATTTTGGGTAGTATAACCCTTTTAATCATCTCTAATACATAAGAAACTTTTACCAAACTTGTTGTCCTTTCATATAAGTTTTTCTTAAAGGCACATTTTTGAATCTGAAAGAAAAGTATCACCATAAATAATCCCTGTTTTACATTTTGGAGGACCTGTATACATCTGGAGGCATGAATATATTTAATACATCATGAGGTTAATGACAGTTGTCATAGCCATATGAAAACCTTTGTACCAGAGCATCTTTAAATCAAAAATCTTTTTTTTTTTTTTTTTTTTTTTTGGTTTTTCTCCGGTACCGGGAACCGAACTCACGACCTTGCGCTTGCTAGGCAGGCGCTTTGCCGCTGAGCTAAATCCCCAGCCCCTAAATCAAAAATCTTATGGTCTAGAAAACTTAATCCTTTGACAAATGAGCAATGTAAACATATTACAATAATATATTTTTTAAAAAATAATAATATATTTTAATAACATTTATTGGGGTGTCTCTTGTATGGCTTTGGGAGATGACTGGGGCTTCCTTTTAATGAACAGAGGCTGGGATTTTTCCCAAGCAGCTGTTCCTTTATTCACCAAAGGGAACCTTGACCAGTAACCTCTCCCCAGCCTAAGGAATTTTTGTTTAATTATCTTAATTTTTTGATGACCTATGAGAAAACCAAATTTGATATCATTTTGACCAGCTGGCAACCCAGGAAGAAGCATGCTTTTTAAATATGTAAACCTAATTAAATTATGAACAAATGATCCAAAAATGTGAAAGAAAAAGAAAAAATTGAGCTCAAAAAAACAGCTGTTAACTTATTGGACAAGTAGACAAACAATCAAGTACACAGCTTAACACATTGTGCAAACAGACAAACAGGTACGTAGGCAGACTGACAAACAGTTTGCCTAGAACACCAGAGTTCACTCAGATACATTTTTGGCCAAATTAAATTATAATAACCCTTTACAATTTTTAGAAGTTTGTAATTAGAAATAGATTACTCAGCCAGGCATTGTGGCGCACACCTGTAATCCCAGCACTCGGGAGGCTGAGGCAGGAGGATCACTGGGAATTCGAGGCCAGCCTGGGCTACAAAGTGAGCTCAAGGCCAGTGTGAACCATATAGTGAGACCCTGTCTCAAAAAGACAAAAAAAAAAAAAGAAATAGACTACTCAGATTTTTTTTGTAGGTCAATTAGAGATCTCTTACAAGAAGAATTTAGAAAGAACAGAATCTTTTATCTATAATTAATACTTACTTTTGTATTTCATTTTGCCTTAAAAATACTGGCAACTTTCAGGTCAGTTATCTCTGTATACTCCAGACCTGTGATTCCCATTTGTGGTTATTGTCTCCTACGCATCCTGGTCAATTCCTTCAGTTGACCCCAGGTCGGGTCTATCCCCATCCTTGCGTGTCGGCTGTGGAGCAGTCTCTGGGGCATCACTGTCCCAGGGACTGAGCATTAGCTTTTTGAAAGGTGTATTCAGCTCCTTCTCCGGACCTACATCCATAATACAGCAGACAGCATGCTCTGACACCCAGACAGGCCATTCAGCACACTCTGCAAAAACATAAGCATAACCCTCAACCCCATATGAGTATTGGGCTGGGTCCCTTCCATTGTCCAGTATGAAGATCTTCCCAAAGGACCCTTCCTAGCTTTTTTTTCCTTTTACCTGATTGAATCATCTTTCTGCCACTGTAGTTCCATTCCTAGTAGGATTTAAAATGTTAATAGTATATATTGCCAGGCGTGGTGGTGCATGCCTGTAATTCCAGCACTTGGGAGGCTGAGGCAGGAGGATCATTGCAAGTTCGAGGCCAGCCTGGGCTTCAAAGTGAGTTCAAGACCAGCCTGAACTACATAGCAAGACCCTGTCTCAAAAAAAAATAGTATGTACTACCAAGTGTAGTCTTTTATGATGTGTAAATTGTGTAGGGAAGGATTCTTCTTTTGTTTTTGTAATTGAATTTTGAGCATATGGTGAGCATGTTTAACAATTTCTAGACCTTGAGGAATATAAGGAATTTCCATAGTGAAGGAAATATGAAAAATTTTACAAACATTTGGAAGGCAGCATTTATATACACTGGGCCATTGTCAGTCTTAAGTGTAGAAAAAAAAAAAGAAGAAAACCCCTGTATTTTGTAATTAGGATCCTGGGGCTCTTGATGAATGCTCCTACCTCCGGCTGTGGTTCCTGCCAGCTCAAGGCTGTGGATGAGCTACCCTGCTGGCAGTGGCTTGTCAGACTGAGGGAAGAACTGTTTGCCTTTGGCCTTGCCCTTTGGCCCTGACACTTTGGTGGCAGTGACCAGAGGAGGGGTTAGTGCCCACCTTGCTGCCAGGGATAGGCTGCATGGCTGGCACCCCTACTTCCCAGGAGACACAGCAGTCATTACCACCATTTTTTCTTTTTGCAGGAGTTTATAAAAGATTTATAATGGCACAAAAAAACATACAACAGTTACATATACAACTAATAAAATATGTGCAGTGTCAGCATGTTGGAAACTGAAAAAATTGACATAAGAAAGCAAAAAAGACCTGAATAAATATAGAGTTATATTGATCATGAGTTTGAAGCAAATAGCCCTAAACAATTTTGAAAAACAACAGAGTTTGAGAATTCGCACTACCGGATATCAAGACTTACTACAGAGCCATAGTGAGATAGTGAGATGCTGGAGCCAGCCTATTACCAGCTTGTGAAAGCCATATGTTGAATTTTCATAAGTTTTATAGGTTGGTGGTTGTTGTATTAGTTATTTGAAATTGTCTAGTGTGAGAATATTTTTTATATGAAAATCAGCAAACCACAAATCAGGACCATGCTACCCCTCAACCACTAGGAGCCTGCCATGCTGAGAAGGGCTATACTGTCTCAGGGAAGCTGTCTGAGCTGTAGCACCCCCTACTGTTTGTCACGGCTGTGGCAAGCCCCACTGGAAGTTTCCTGGAATAGGTGGGCCTTCCACATCAGTTTTGAATTTACACTCATTTTCCCAGCAATTCCCTTGTCGACACTTTGGACAGATACCAGAAGGGAGATACCTTTGTTGAAGGGACAGATACTGGCCGTGCTACCCTTACAGGTGCAGCAGAGCAATCTCAGGCAAAATGTCCCTTGCCCCTGCAGCTGAAACAAGTAACTTTGTTTTGTTTTTTCTTTCTTCTAGGCTGTGGATGAGTAACCCGAGTGATAGTTGTTGCCTTGTACATATGAAGGGCCAGTATCTGCACAAATTTGAATCATCTCAGCCATTTTTATGGGCTCTGAAAGCCTCTTTACACCATTTGTTTGTATTTTCAAAGGCCAGTTGTTGAGTAGTTAACTTAAAGGATGACTCTATTTTATGAAGGGTAGAAATTTCAGCCTGTGATGCAGCAAAATTTCCCTGAACTGAGAAGGCAGGAATTGTCCCTTGTGGCTCCGTTAAGGTTATTGGTGTGGCTGTTTTTCCACCGTTTTTCTTCCCACTAGGGACTTGATTTTAAAATAGTACTTCAAACCACACCCTTTGTGGTCATCTCAACAAGTTTGCAACCATTAAGACACTCCATAAGTCCACAAAAAGAAACTAAACACAGGAATCAATGATCCAACGAGCATTTCTATATACACCTGGTTCCTGAGAACCTGTTTGCCCCTTGTTTTACACCTAATGATTTCAATATCAATACTTGTCTGTGGACTGGGGATTTAGCTCAGCAGCAAAGCGCCTGCCTGGCAAGCGCAAGGTCGTGAGTTCGGTTCCTGGTACCGGAGAAAAACCAAAAAAAAAAAAAGGAACCTCAATACTTGTCTGTGATCATTATTGATACTATCAGTGTGCTTCTCCCCCTTTCATGCACACAGTGAGAAGTGTCCCCTCACCCAATACTTCTTCTTACTCCAGTCCCAGCGAAGCCTGCAGGGCTCTTGAAGTTCCCTGGGGGAAGGACAGCAAGAGGATGGAGAAATAGAGATAAGAGAAAGCCTTCTCTTCCTGAACCACCATTGCATGTTTATTTATATGTTTGTCATGTTGGTGTCATGAGACACCCCCTTTGCCTAGCAACACATTGCCTGGATTGTCTGGGGGTTCGGTGTTCTCTGGACAGAAGCAGCTTGTTCATGTGGCTTGCCTCAGGCCCTCTTTGTTCTTGGATAGGGTTTGTCCCACCTACCCCTCAATATGAGGGCAGTTTCCAATTTCAGTCACTCCCTGCAGAGAAAAGGTTGGAATTCTTGTAGTCTGAATACAGAGGGCAGGATTGTGGAGCTGCCCTCTGCTGGAAAGAACGTTGTGCCCCTCATGCCTTCAGTGGAGAGATCCTGATCCCTGGGGACAGGGCGCTTGTGTGGTAGTGCTGGTTTACCATAGAGGGTGAGAGATGTACCTTGAGGTGAGTGTTGAAAAAACTTCAAACTGGATTGTATTGCTTGGGAGGGAACTGCTGCTGCTGGCTGAGGAGGAGTCTGGGATGATGCACAAACAGCAAAGTCAAGGGTCCCAGAAAGAAAACCACATTTCTTCCTTCAGCCCTTCAGGTGGCAAAACAGGGTTTGCACATCCCAAGCCCCAGCATGACAAGGCAGAACTTGGGGGTGATGGACAAGAATGCAGGTAGCTCCAGGAGACTTGATAGATGTTCCAGCTGCTGAGTTTGAAGAACAGCTTAAAGGAAGAACACCCTTAGTGCTTCAGTTCTGTGCATTTGGATGTGTGAAGGTAGTGAAGTACAAGTTGATTGCAAGTAATTGTTGAGGGATCCTGACATAATACAAGCTATTTCCATTTCTCCTTTTTTTTTTCCTTTTTGAGACAGGGTTTTACTATTTTGTTCAGCCTATTGTTTTTGTTTGTTTGTTTGTTCTTGAACTCATTTTGTAGCCTAGGCAGGCTTCGAACTCACAGTGATCCTCCTTCCTCAGCCTCTGAAGTGCTGGGGTTATAGGCATGCACCACCGTGCCTGGCCCATTTCTCCTTCTTTTACACTGTGAATAAAAGATACAGTTTCAGTTCATTGAGAAAGACTTTTATCATAACTCCTTTAGAAGTTAAAATTTTGGCTTGAAGAATTATTAAACTTCTATTCCATCCTTGTAAGGGCTACTCTTACACTTTTAAACGTGTTTTTAATTCAGAGGTAATTATAACAAAAGGAAGAACAAGTTTTGATCTTGTTATACCAGAGAAGTTCTCAGAATCCTACATCTAAGATAGTTCTAAATATATCACTTATTGTTGGGAACATCATACTGGTTTCCTGTTGTCTGTCAAAGTACAGATATTCCTTATTTAATGACCTACCTGTAGTGGCAGGGGTGTAGCTCAGCGACATAGCACCTTCCTGGCAAGCATGAGGTCCCAAAGAATTCGATTCCGGGTACAAAACAAAAAAATGACCTACCTGTTTAACCTACCATATGGACTTAAAACCCATCTCTTTTTTTTGGTACATTTCTGTTCATTGTCATAGAGCCTCAGTGTCTTTTTTGTACAGTACACTTTGTTTATACAGTGCTGTAATTTTGGGGGATTGTATTATATAGTTTATAGCTTTATGTTCTGTTATACTTTACAGTACTGTATGTAAGAGTTACACAAATAAAAGCAAAGTCATCAAGTTGCAGTTTTCCTTGACCATTTCTTTGTTTTTAATATTGTACATACTATATATAATTCCTCATTTTATTTTTTATTTTAAGAAATAAAAGAAGGAAAACATATTAATAAACAGACATCCATTTACAAAATAACATAAGAACAATACAAACAAAACAGAGTTACGGACAAAGTTGTAGGAAATTAACAATGGTTGTATTACTTATTGATATCTTCAAAGTGGTTTCTCAAGAAAACAAATAGACGTATACAAGATTGATCAAACAAGTAATCATTATCTGTTCCTTTCTGTAGAGCAATAGAAGACAGTAGTACAACTATATTAGCGATCCTGTATATACATACTTACGTAATTTCCCCTTCTTTCCCTTGTCTTTTCCCACACCCTAGTTGCCCTTACTTTTGAGCATTTTCCTTTTGTTTCACAATGTCTAGCATACCTCCTAGTTTTATAATTCCTCATTTAATGAACAGTTCAATTAATAATAACCTAGTTGCAGGAAGCGTGTAATCATTAAATGAGTGTCTGTATCACTGTTCTCCCTGACATTTGAAGACTGCCTCAGAGTACTCAGAACCCATTTTCTCATCTTATCTCCCCTCGCTTGTATCTGTTTCACTTGAGCTTGAGTCTGGGTGGCCTTCCTTAACCTGCACTGCACTCACCTACCTCCAGACTTTTTGGCTCACGTTGCTCCTTCCCTCCCCTGTGGCTTTTTGGAGACTTCTAGCCCCACATTCTCCATAGGTACCTGTCAAGTCTTACTCCTTCTTCAAAACCATCTCCAATTACGAACCTCAGTCTAGTCTGTCTTGTTCTGAACAACTAAATGTGATCTTTCTTATATACTTTTTTGTTTCAGTGGACTTAAGATACCTTTTTTTTTAGCCAGAGGCATACTTCGTCATCTTACTAGCACTGAACAAATAGGTTAACATCAGTGTTTTAAATGAACAATCAAGTAATTTATCAGACTCTCACTGTAAGTAGCAGAGTTGTTTCTTCTAATCTTTCAAAAGATTTCTGCATCTCACATTTCTCTCCTGCCTCCCCCACTTACATTATAAATTTTTTAAGACAACATTTTTACACATTTGTACCCTCAATGCACCTTACTAGGTGATATCTGCCTTCAAATTATACAAGTTGTTAGGCATGGTTAAAATCTAAAAGGGAGAAAAGGAATCAGCCAAATCCAGTGCATATTTATATTTGACTATTGAAGTTGGAGATCTTGTGAGAATTTTAAAATAAAAGCAATAACAGTAAAAATCCCAGCCTACATGAGTAGAGAATTGGCTGTCAAGGACCCAGACCCCCACCTGCCTTAATTTTCTTTGTTTGGCACTGTATTTATAGTCACAGATGTAGGATTCATATAATTCCATTTTCTAACTATTGATGGAGACTTTAGGCTCTGATTTTATCTGCACTTCCCCTCCCTGCCCTGTACCCTGGAAAAAAGAGGTAATGCATAGTTTTACCTCTTGCAGGGCCTTATATACGAAAACATGAGCTCATTGTTTGCTTGAGGAGAAACAGGAAACTCCTGGGGTAATATGCTTTCAGCCTTTATAGATGGTATGACTTGTGAACTCAAGAGATAAAATTATTCTTTTTCTGTGATATTTTTTCTGGAAATCTTTTATGTAATTACATTAAAATCATATCTGTGATTTTGACTTGTCTCCACCTTGTATTATAGCATAATTTCTTATCAAAAACTTCATGAGTATTATTGTATCAGATTGTATTTTAGCAGAATATTGGATATAACTTAGATTTCTGTGCTCAGTGTTTTCCCTTTATGTCAAACAACTTGGCACTGTGAACATCTCTGGTTATTGCTGTTTGAAGGTATTTTCTTAGGGACTTCCTTACTCCAGTTAACCCTGTCTCTTCCTTTTTTTTTTTTTTTTTTTTTCCCCCCAGGTACTGGGAATCGAACACACGACCTTGCGCTTGCCAGGCAGGCACTGTGCCACTGAGCTAAATCCCCAGCCCCTCACCCTGTCTCTTTCTTGCAGCTTTAGATTCTGCCTCTGCTGGATGCTTCCTTTTTTTTTTTTTTTTTTTTTTTTTGATACTTCTTTCCTATCCCCATAACCCTGCTGCAGCATATCCACTAAGATAGGACCCCAAAGACCCCAAAACAAAAGAAATTGTTAAAAAGGCCCACCTGTAAGCCTATATTTTCTCCCAGATCTACCCTTTTCTCTCTATCCCTCCACATAATGTCTCAGAAGAGCATTTTTATGTGTATATTTTATATTATTTTTCTGTGCAGTACAAAAGTATATGGAAGTGAGTTTTCAAAATTTATTTCAGTCATTCAGGAAATATTTTATAATTTCCTGTTTATGCCAGGCAGTGTGTTAGTGGAAAACAAACCAGCCTTTTCACTGAAGAGAAGCAGTCAGTATTTACAAGTTCACAAAATAATGCAAAGTATATTTGTGACAAATGCTATGAAGGAAAGGTGCAGGGAGTGCATGAAGAACTTCCTGTGGAAAGTCCAGGAACTTTCATGAATCAGTAACTGAGTTGACACTGGGAAATGTGATGGAAATGACCAGGCAGGAGAGTTGCCTATCACCCCAGAACAGTGTTGCCAAGGTCAGTGATGTTCATGCTGTTAGGTCCATGGACGTCAGTCACCACACATACCAACGAGTGCTGCAAAGTGGCAAGGGAAGTTTCTCCTCCCTCTAGTCCTGCTGGGTCTTAGATTCTCTTTATTCTGTCTTGGTTTCTATAGGAATTCCTCAGGGCTGTCATGAGGCTTATTCTTAAGACTTTCTTTAACTTCCCCTCCCCCACAACACACACACACACACACATTGTACTGGGGACTGAACCCAGTGCCATCTCACTGAGTTGTATCCCCAATCCCTTTGTTTTGTTTTGTGTGTTTGTTTTTGAGACAGGGTCTGATTGTGTAGTTCAGGATGGTCATGAGTGTACTAGGTACCCCAGGTTGGCCTCAGACTGGTGGCAATCCTCCTGCCTTAGCCTCCCAAGTGCTTGGACCAAAGGCCTGTGCCACTATGGCTGGCTCCTTTGTTATTTTTTGTGTTGAAACTGGGGCTTGCTATCTTGCTGAATTGCACAGACTGATCTATACTGCCTGTCTCAGCCTCCCAGAATGCTGGGATTACAGGTGTGTGTTGCCAGGCCCAGCCTCTTCTCTGTTTCTTTAATGAAGAGGGCCTAGGGTTGTAGCTCAATGTTAGAGCACTTGTGTGGTATGTATAGGGTCCTGGGTTTGAGCACAAACACAAGGCCAAAAAAGGTATTTTTATCCAGAGTCTTTTTTCAGGGTGCAGATAGACTGATTTTTATATATTATCAACCTTTTTTTTTTTTTTTTTTTTTTGTTTGTTTGTTTGTGGAGACAGGGCCTCGCAATGCAGTTCAGGCTGGCCTTGGACTCACTACATAACCCAGGCTGGCCTCAAACTTGGCAGCGTTCCTCCTGCCTTAGCCTTGTGAGTGCTGGGATTACAGACATGGGCCACCATGACCCACTTATGTTATGAATCTTAAACTCTGAGTTTTCGGCATTTCATTTATTTAATGTCATTTTAATTAACTTTATTGCATAAATAATTCATGTTCTGAGAATATAAATAATATAAGAAATTGTTTACTATCTCAGTACTCCAAAGTAATCGTGCTTAACATTTTGGTATATTTTCTTTGTGTATATATTGAGTGGGATGGGGGAATAGGAGATAAGGGGGGGACAAAAAATAGATTTGTGTTAAATAAGCTCGTTAATTCACTTGTTTTCAAATCAGTAGCTTCCCCAGAATAGGGCGTAAAACAAGTAGTAGTCTTTATTTTAGCATCAAGCTTAATGCCTGGCACATAAACATTCAGTAAATGTTTGGGGGATGAATAAAAGAACAAAACTGCTATAACTACTTACCTGCCCCCTCTCAACCCTTTTCCCTCCTTTCATCTCATACTTTCTTTCCCCACCCTATTCTATGTTAAGGAAAACAGGTGATACACACTGTAAATGTCTGTCTTTCTTAATACAGTGATCTTCATTTCCATATATACTCCTGCAATGACATAATTTGTTCTTTATGGCCTAATACTCTTTTGTGTATATATAGCACATTTTCTTTATCCATTCACCCATTGGTAGGCACATGGGCAGATTCCCTATCTTGGTTATTTTGAATTGTGCCACAGTAAACATGTGTAGCTATCTCTATACTATGCACACTTTAATTCCTTCAGATATATTCCAAAGAGTGATATAGTTAGATCATACGATAGTTATATTTTTTAGGTTGTTTTGTTTCTTTAAAGACAAAGTCTTCCTATGTAGTCTAGCTGGCTTTGCACTCACCATGTACTGCAGGTTGGCCCCTCACAGAGATCTTTCTGATTCAGTTTCGGAATTGCAGTACTTAAATTTAGGCCTTTAATCCATTCTGAGTTGATTTTTTTTTTTCCCCTAACAAAGTGAGAGTTGGCAATCTAGTTTCAGACTTCTGCATATGGATACAAGTTTCCCAATACTATTTCTTAAAAATGCTGTCTTCACATATGTTTTGGCCCCTATGTCAAGAATCAGAGGCTCAACCTTGGTTTAAACTGTATTTTTGAGACAGAGTCTCACTATAGTACCCAAGCTGACTCAAATTTGATGATCTTCCTGCCTCAACTTCCCAAGTAGCTATCATTACAGGTATGCACCATCATACCCAGCTTAGAAATAAACTTATTTTTCACATTTTCTCTACAAAGATATCTATGGAGAATGATTACCTGGGACCCCGAAGAATTGAGAGTCTGCAAAAAGAAGATGCTGATTGGCAGCGGAAAGCCCACATGGCTGTATTATCTATTCAGGATCTTACTGTCAAATATTTTGAAATAACAGCTAAAGCTCAAAAAGGTAAGTTTTCCAGTAAAATTTGTCTTAGGCATTTTCGGAGCTGAAAGCTGAAGTGCTTTATGTTCAGAAGATACATATACACTATAATGGAGACAATAAGCTTAATATTACTATCTCATCAGAATACCGAACACCTTAGAACATAAAATGGAACTACTGTTTTGTAACAACCATGGATATCCTAATATTTAAATCACTGTAGAATATTAACAGATAAGTTATGTATTTTTTACCCAGAATTTTAGAAATCAAAACCATACACAACATTGCAGCATGGCAGTCATGATGACATTTTGAAACATACTTAAATTTTTCATTTCTCCTTAGTGATTGACCCCTATAGAAGGTGAGGGAAGGTATTATATATATATATGTGTATGAGGAACACTGTTTAACAATTTCTCGGGCCTGTTCCCAGGTCAAATAAACTGTGCAAGGCAGCAGCATTTTGATGAAAGGTGGCATGAGAAGCAGAAGCCTGTTGAATGGTATCTGAAGGAATAACATTGACAGTAGCCAGCAAGTTATCTATAGCAGCGTTTCCCTCAGTAAGAGGCCCAAGTAACAAGGAATAGGAACGTACATGACCAATAAAGCAGGGAATATGGTGTGACCATATGACAAATTGGAGAGTGTGAAGTAAATGGAAAAGATCTTCTTGAACTGTGTATAGTGGCAGTCAGTGTGGCGCATCACTCCTCAGTCATAAGCACTGTCTGAAAAGAGATTAATTGGAGTGGATGAATGATCTTGTAAGGCCCATATGACTGCTTGTAAGTCAGTCTTTTTGTACAGAAAATAAACCTGTGTCCTGTATTCTAGAAGAGGAGGCTGTTACATAACCTCCCCTACCCAAAGATGACCTATCCCTGAAGACAGAGATGCCCCCTGCTATGGGGACTGAGCTTATTTTTGAAGGAAAGAAAAAGGGTGTGAGGAAAGCAAATTGAATTAATCTGAAGGATAATGACAATAACACCAGGGAAGTTAGCCCAAAAACTGGGCAGAGTTAATTAATACTTTAAGTCTGAAAATCATTTAAGTTGATCTGAACAGTTTATGGTAATTGCCACATGTGTTCAAAAGCATCTGCAAGTTCTAAGTTGGTAATATCTTTAGAATCTTGAAATCTCAAGAAACTATTTCCACCATGTCCTGTCATATAAACAAGAATATTGCTTCTCTCATCAGAAGGAAGATGTTTTAACCTGGGAGTTCTAGGTGGGATTCTCCCAGTTAATACCCATAAAAAAAATTTTTCATAGTCACCTCAGAGCTTCAGTAACCCAATTCTACGTCATCCCCATACACATTTAGTTCCATGTTCTTGTGACTAAACACAGTAGCTGGTTGGGGATTTCTAGGATTGCAGGCGATATCGTCAGCAAGCATCAGGACATGTGGCTGCTTTCTGTCATTTCTGACTCCGGTCAAAAACTAATAGTCTCTGTCCTAATTTTTACTTTCCTTGCACTTCCAAAGAAATCAGTTATCAGGACATTTTTAGGATCCCTCATAAAAAGATCAGTGCAGTGTCCAGGAGTAGACACACAGACTTCTGGGATGTACTTGAAAAGGGTCATTCATATTAGTTTGGCTAGCTGGATTAACCACCTGTAAAAACTCCAAGATATACAATATATATCTATCCAAAAGATAGACTCCAATTGCAGGATCAGGATGATGCAAGAGGGAATGTTCTTCCATGTAGCTTACTGGCAAGAGCCATTATGTCAAAAAATAAAACCGCTGTTGGATGCTGTTTGGCAAGTGTCAGTAATAAACAGCTCATTGTAACGTCTTTTCTTGTCTTTGTTTGATAAGGTGACCCAACCATGATGAAGTTGTTACAGTTTGCATCCTCCCAGGTTAACTTAACGCTTATGCTAGGGTGAGAAACATTGCCCATTCCCTGTGGGGTTGGTTGTGGCCACATCCAGAGGCCATACTTTAAGCCATTGGTGCTGGGCTGGGCAATAACTCAAACATCCACACGTCTGAAAGCTCTTTAAATATTTTTTTCTTTAATAGGCAGTTTCATCTCGAGGCAGTTTTGTTTAATCTGTTCAAACTAATAGGTGTCAAAAGATCCAAGCCCTTGGATCCCTTTTTCTTATTTATAATTTTTATTAATTTTTGTCAAAGGAAGAATGTTAACCAATTGAGTGATGCAAGAGTCTGGGGTGATTTGAACGTTTTGAGTAATTGAATTTTTCATATAGCCGGAATCAGTGACAACAGGCAAAACCTGGAGATCTCTTTACAGCCTCTGGCTGCAGCTTTCATTTTATCGCCTTAAGGTTGGGCAAGTTGCTGACGGGGGCTCTGTTATAATGGGCTCCATTGCCCATGCTCTCCCTCCCCAAGTGGCACAGCGGTTACTACTTCTGTAGCCATGGCCACCTGCTAGTATAATGGATGGCCAGCCAGCAGGCTGAGGCGCCCAGAACATTTTTCTGGGATCCAGTTTGCCAGGCAGAAGGGAATGGAAATGCACAGCCATTGTGTCAGCCATTTTTTCCCCAGGCCCTGAGCACACTTACTGTTCCTCCTGTTCTGGCCACTGAATATTTTGTCTGTGTTTCTGATTCCAAGCATAGGCACTGTTTGCACCAGTTGAACTTCCCATGCCAGAAATGTGCAAGGCGTGCACACTGCAGCGAGAGCCAGGCAGTCATGACCTTCCTATTTGGCCCCAGGCACACAGACCTGTAGTTGGTGGCACATGTGGACAGCTGAGGCTGGACCAGTCCTGCACATGCATGGGTGGCTGGAAGAACCCAGTTGAGTCCACTTAGGAGGACCAGAGTGCAGAGCCCTCCCTGCACCCAATCTACACTCCTGTTGTTTGGTGGGACCAAGGCAGGCCCCAATGGGAGTTTTCTGGGATGGGTTGACCTTTCACATCAGTTTTAGATTTATACTCATTTTCCCAGTGACATCCTCTTTGACACTTTGTACAAAGACTGGAAGGTTTTGTTGAAGAGACAAATAATAATTGTGCTGCCTTTCTGGGTGCAGCAGAGCACTTTTCAGGCAAAATGTCCGTCGTCCCCGCAATGAAAACAAACAACCTTGTTTTTTCCTTTTCCTTCAGACTGTGGATGAATAACCTGAGTGATAGCTTCTGTGAAGGCCACCCTTTACACATATGACAAGCTAATATCTGTATAAATCCGAAGACATTATTTGTCTTAGATCATTAAGAGCTTGAACTTTAGTAACAGGGTAGACATTGAAAAATGAAATTCGTGGGAAAACACTTCCCTCGGTGGGGGAAAGGTCCCTTTTGTCCCTCTTCACTCCTTATTAAATTGGGTGAGGGTAGAGGGCTCAAGCTCTGTTGGAGGTGTTGTTGCTCCATCTTCCTTGTCCCTCGGGACTTGATTTTAACATAGTGTTCTGAGCAGAATCCTTTATGGTTGTAAAACCCCTCCTTACCAAAATCCAAAAAAGAACAATAAATGCAGGAGTCAGGCCTATGAAAAACACTTCTATATACATACACATCTGTGATTCTTGAGACACTATTTGTCCTATTTTTAACTACTAGCAATTCAATATACCTTTTTCTTTTTGGCTTCTCTGAAGTCTGTATATTTTCTGGCTCTAGAGATACCATATCTCCAAGCTTTACACCTGATGTGCCAGTACCAGTGCCCTCCTGTGCTAAATACTAAGTCCAGTCAATTCATTTCTCTCCTGTTTTGCACACTTGAGAAGCATTTCCACTGCCCACTTTTTCCTACTGGGGGTCCCTGTTTGGGTGCCAAATGTCACAACTTGTTCGGGGCTCTCAGTGGTCCCAGGGAAAAATGGTGATGGGAATGAGAAAAAACTAGACAAGAGCTGGGTCAGGTGGAGGTCCTCTCTCTCATGAGTGGAGAACTGCCCAAGAACGGTAGAGCATTTATTTATACCCTCAAGAGGTTGATGTCATTCTCAACCTCTCTACCCAGCAATCAGTTCACAAGCTGCAATAGCTTGTTTACATGCTTCAAGGAGCTCTCCATGTTCTCAGGCTGGCTTTGTCCGTACGTGTAATTAATTTTCAGCCAGCTTCACCCACTCTCAATACTTGACAAAAGATACCTGCCAGCTGTGGCAGGAGTAAACTTTTAACAGAAATCTACATAGGTACCAAGTTGTTTTTCCCTTACAGAGCACTACTGCATTGGTCTTACAGTTTTAAAAGATGAACAGACATTTTAAAATGGGAAAATTTTATTTGGCATTCAATAAACATGGGCAGATTTTGTTTGAAACCTTGAAATTGAGGTGTTCAAAGAGATTATGAATTGGAAACATTGCTTTCTGTTAGCACTTATGTGGCCACCAAAAACAATAGCAGCAAAACTCAGAGAACCAAAAGAAGTGTTGTAACTCTTTTGGGAATGGAGATTCTAAGTAAGCAGATTCATTTGTCATAATAGGAATTGAACAGATGATTCTTTTCCCTTTTATTAGTATATGTCTGTGGTATACAGTAATTGCATTCATTATGAACAAATGATTCTTAAAGACTGTAAATCTAGAAACATCAATATTCCTCAATGGAACAAATACACTGAAAGTGGCTAAAATTTAGTTGCATTTGAGTAGTTGCTGCTAGAGGTGGGAAAGAGCTCAGCACAGAGAACTGATTGTACATTTCGATTTTTAAGCACATACATGCATTATTGTTAAAGGGGGAGACATTTTATATAAAGTTTCTGAACTGTTCTTTCTTATGGAAGATGGTTAGGGCATAGTAGCAGTACAAAAATTACCTTTTGGGGGAGGGGACCAGGGTAAGGGCCATGGTAATATCTGATGTATTTCCCTCTATGTTATGTTATGTTGGGGGAATACAGAATGCTAACAATTGGAATGTGGATTTCAGTGTTGGTTGTCTTTTTGTTTGTTTATTTGTGACAGAGTCTCACTATGTAGTTCAGGCTAGTTTTGGACTCACTATGTAGCCCAGGCTGACCTTGAACTTGCAGCAACCCTTCTGCCTCAGCCTCCTGAGTGCTGAGATTACAAGCATGTGCCACTATGCCCAGTTGAATGTTTTTAATCCTGAGTTATTTCAATTCACCTACCTACAAGAAAGCATAAAGTCGTCACAGGATAAATTTTATAAGTGTTTTGGAAGTTAATAACACTAGTATATGCATTTCTAAAAATATTCTAAATTATTTGGACAGTTCAGTTTCATCTACAGAACACTATTTCTGAGGGTGAGATGTTAGAATGTATGCTACCTTTGAATTTTTTTTTTTTTTTTTGTCTTTTTGAGACAGAGTCTCGCTATGCAGTTCAGGCTTGCCTTGAACTCACTCTGTAGCCCAGGCTGGTCTTGAACTTGCAACTATCTTCCTGCCTCAGCCTCCCGAGTGCTGGGATTACAAGCATGTGCCACCACGCCTGGCTGAATTGTATTTTAGAGATGTTATATAGGTGATTTATCATGGAGGTAAAATTTATGTGTGGTCAGTGAAATCTAAGATTTTTTAGTTCTTTGGCATCAAACTGTTTTATGTCTTAATGTCTCTTTAAAAATTATCATTAATAGCTGTCTACGATCGAATGCGAGCAGATCAGAAGAAATTTGGCAAAGCATCATGGGCAGCAGCTGCTGAACGAATGGAAAAACTCCAGTATGCAGTTTCTAAAGAGACTTTACAGATGATGAGAGCTAAAGAGATCTGTTTAGAACAGAGGAAACATGCACTAAAAGAAGAGGTAATGAAAAACACCAGAAAAATTTATAAAATATAAAGACCCAAGACTTGCCATTTTTATCTTTATACAACACTTAATGTTTTTTTGGATTGCATAGGCTTGTTTATTTATTTATATTTTCTCTGTGAGATAAACATTTATGATAGGGCCAGTGACTTGATCTTCACTAATAGAAGCTCTAGCCACACCAGTATTTCACATGTTCTCTCTGTGCTGCTTGGGAGCAACATATTGTTGAAAGAGAATGAGATCTAGGTCAGAACTTCGTTGCCTTTAAAGTTTTGTGTGTATTTGTTTTGTCTTTTAACTGTAAAAGTTTAAGCCATTTTAGCAGTTAAAGCCTCACTGCCCAGAGAACTTTAATAAAAACCCTCAGGTAATAGCATTGTGTTAGAATTGACTGTAACGTTTTTTGGTCCTGCTGAACCAAAACAGGGTTAATAAAGACTCGGTTTTCTTGTCTGAGCTTCATTAAGAAAATGTCTCCATGAAGAGAGACAGAACTGAAGAAAGATAGTATTGCAGTGTTTTGTTCCTATGAGACCTTATTTAAGGTAGGAATACTCTTTAAAACTCATTGAAAAGGAGTGGCTGATCTTTTTATTCAAAATATAACACAGGGTTTTTTTTCTGTTCTTTTAAATTTTGTCTTCTTGAGACAGCCTCGCTATGCAGTTCAGGCTGGCCTTGAGCTCACTTTGTAGCCCAGGCTGGTCTCAAACTTGCAATGATCCTCCTGCCTCAGCCTCGCGAGTGCTGGGATTACAGGTGTGCACCACCATGCCTGGCCTAAGATGGTATTTTAAAAATTTTAACCACCTTTTTCCTATTTATTCATCCTCTCAGTATTCCTGATTGTGCCCAGTGCAGCATTAAATATACCATTGGTACTGGAATAATAGTTCAGAGAAGTGAATTACTAAAGGGGCACACAGCCATATTTTTGTTCATCTCCTTGTCATAATCTCCACATTGTGTTTCACTACAATGAAACTGGGCCAGAACAAGTTGTTTTTACTGAAAAAGCACCTAAATATATGTACTTTAGTCATCTGATAGTTTTTATAATATTTTTGGAAATAAAGAAGATGTACTATAGCAGAGGATTTTCCTTTTTTATAATACAGTAATACCTGGTGATTTAAATGGTGGAATGATTTTGGTTCTTTAAAAATGTAAATATGAGCTGGGTGTGGTGGTGCACACCAGTAATCCCAGCACTTGGGAGGATGGGGAGGATGAAGTAGGAGGATCACCATGAATTCAAGGACAGCCTGGGCTACATACTGAGTCCAGACAGCCTAACTACATAATGAGAACCTGTCTCAAAAAAAAAAAAAGAAAAAATTCAATTTTACTAGTGTGGTAACTTAAGATCATGTGAGAGATGACCTTCAAAGGGAGATCTAGATGGGCATGTAGCAAGACATGACTTGATTGTTAAGATTCAACTATTCAGAAATACGGCTTTTAAACTCAGTATTTCAAAGACAAAAAATATTTGAATTATTAAATTTTGGGTTTATTTTCTATGCTGATGTAATTTATTGTAGCGTTCATTATCTTTTAAGTCATTTTTAAAATGAGATCACATTTTCCCCCATAGCAGGTCTTCTTCATACCTGTCCTTTGTATAAATTAGGGCCATCTTAGTTCTTCTCTTATTTTTGCCACTTTTCTGCCTTTGATGATTCTACACAACCTAACTAAATACCCTGCTCAATTCGTTCAACAAACACTTATTAAATACTTTTCCTATGAATTTCAATGAGTGATAGAAATAAATGATTATCCCCTCACACATACATTTATTTTAAAAAGTATTAATTTTCCTTGAAAGCATAAACAAGATGCAGTCACTGTGTTTAGGAGTCTTAGAGTATAGTAAGGGAAGACAAGTATAATGTGAGCAGGAGGTAGGAGAGTCATAAAATAGGAAGCAAACCATTGACGAAGTGCACTGCTTGGACCAGAGGGTCAGGTGAAGACAACTGCTTGTCTTAGGCCTTCCAGTGAGGCTGAAAGAACATATTGAGGAGGAGGAGAGGTAAAGATGAGGTGGGAATAGAAAACAGTTCAGGGTTGGCCCTCTGTGTCCTGTTAGGGAGATAAGATTGACCCTAAAAGAGCATGGAGCCATTATTAAGGTATTAATCAAGGTATAACAGATGTTTAT
Source organism: Chinchilla lanigera (assembly GCF_000276665.1). Taxonomy (NCBI): domain Eukaryota; kingdom Metazoa; phylum Chordata; class Mammalia; order Rodentia; family Chinchillidae; genus Chinchilla; species Chinchilla lanigera. Next base: position 21,838,446 of record NW_004955425.1, on the reverse strand, counting down.
TTTGTGAACTGTATATCTCTGTATCCTTATGGGAAACCCTGCTTTTCTTTTTTTTTTTTTTTTTTTTTTTTTTTGGTTTTTCTCCGGTACCGGGGACCCTGCTTTTCAAACTTGGCCTCACCATTGATAGTAGAAACCCAGTAATTCTCAGATACGAGTTTAAGTACCAGGAATTTGGTCCTTAGTCAGAAATGAAAGAGGACTAAATTGAAGGCCACATGGAACTCTGAAAAGTTAAGCCTATACTTAATATTTTGGCAATCTAAAATTCTTGCTTTTAAAACAACTCTCAGAGATGCAGGTATTCAGAGCAGTTGAGTACTTAGTTAAACTAGCAATAGAGTCCTAGTTAAGCTAGGTTGGTGAAGTTCAGCCCCAAATTACACTGTAGTTATCTGAAACAGGCTAGAAAATGTGGCAGGAAACTTATGCTTTTATTGGTCTGAGTGGAGTGAGATGAGTCAGGTGATTGAATTTATGTTAGTTATTTTATTTTATTTTGTTCTTATTGGGAATCGAACTTAGGACCTTGCGCTTGCCAGGCAGGCACTTGCGCCACTGAGTTATATCCCCGGCCCTATGTTAGTTATTTTAAAAGAGAGTTATACCTTAAAGATTAGGTAAAATAGAATTATCATTAAATTTATTGTAGTTTGTAATCCAAAATGGTTTTTTAAAAATACTACATTAGGCTGAGGGTTTTGCTCAAAGCTAGCATGCGGAAGGCTCTTGGTTCAATCCCCAATATTGCAAATAAGAAGAAGAAGAAGAAGAAGAAGAAGAAGAAGAAGAAGAAGAAATACAGGAAGTCCCTGACTTATAAATGGGTTCTGTTCCTGGAAAATGTTCATAAGTTGGATTTGTTTGTATCTGACCAAGTGAGTCATATACAGTACACCTGTGAAAATTTGCAACTCAGATATTTGTAATCCAGGGACTTACTGTAAAGTTAAGTAAAACGACTTTGAAATGCTTACATACTGTGCCTTTTATCCGTCTAGAGTAATGGCGAATGTTTTAGAGTTTTCACTGGTAACAAACAGCCGGCTGCGGCAAATGTGCCATAGGTTCACCACTACTGATCCTGGAGAGTACAGTTCAGAGTTTTTTAGTAAACTAACAGAACTGGGTAACTGTCACCACAGTGTTAATAGCAATAACCCTAGTGTCTTGTAGCAGTCATTCTCTAGTTTCATCTACCAAATACCACCTCGCTCCCTGGCCTTAAGTAACCACTACTGTCTCATAGATTTGTTTTTCTGGACATTTCATATAAAGAAAGCATACAGCATATAGTCACTTTGATTAGGTTTTTTTCACCAGATAGCATAATGTTTTTTAGATTTCATCCATGTTGTAACATCAGTACTTTAGTTTTATTCCCAGAAGATGTTTCCCTGTATGGTTATCAGTCCATCAGATGAGAAAATTTGAATTGCTTATACTTTTGGAGCTATTATAAATGATGATGCTGCCAGGTGTGGTGATGCATGCCTGTAATTCTAGCACTCAGGAGCCTGAGGCAGGATGATTGCCATGAGTTCCAGACCAGCCTGGGCTACATAATTAGTTCAAAGCTAGCCTAAATTACATACCAAGATCCTCTCTCAAAAAAACAAACCAAAACAAAAAAACAGTGATGCTATGAATATTCATTGTCTAGTGTTTATACAAATATGTGTTTTTGTCTTTATGTGGAATGTAGAACTGTTGAATCTTTTGGGAAGTTGTCAGACTCTTTCCAAAACAGCTGCCCCATTTTACATTCCTCCTGGCAGCATATGAGGGCCAAAATTTTCAAGATACCTATTTTCAGTATCTTTACCACCTCTCCCTTCCTTCCTTCTTTACTGAGAATTAGACCGAAGATCATCACACAGAGCTACATCCCAGCCGAAAATATGTTGTTTTTCTTTTTCTTTTTTGAGGCAGGGTCTTACATAGTCTTAACAGGGTCTTAAATAGTGTATGCCCAGGTTGGACGTGAACTTGTGATCCTTCTTCCCCAGCTGCCCAAATCCCAGAATTACAGACATGCACCACTGTGCCTGGCAGTACTGTCTTTGCTTATAGCTGTCCTGGTAGATGTGAAATGATATGTCATTGTGTTTTGATTCACTTGCTCTGTTCCTTTTCATATGCTTACTGACCATTTGTGTCTCTTCTGTTGGAGAAATGTTTCTTCAGGTCCTTAGCTCCTTTTCTCGACTGGGTTAATGTGAGTTCCTTATGTATCCTAGATATGTTTGTTATCTGATACATGATTTGCAAATACTTCATATTAGTTTTAAAATATTAAATGTATATATTAGCGAAAGCACATTTTATTCCCCAGGAGAACCGCCCTGTTCACATTTATTAATACAGAGTTATATAAAATATTTTGTTTTATGAAACTTTGTGGTTTAGGAGTTAACCAAGATAACCCTCAATGACATTTTAAAAGTACTTAGGCTTGTTTGAAAAACAGTATATAAGGCAACCAACCTATAAGGTATACCTGTGATCTAGAAAGAAATCTTTTTAATAGATTTTAAATTCTGATTTAATTTTACCCTTACATTTTCTTATTTGCTGCTATTAAAAAATAAACTTGAAACTTGTCCTGGAAACTTTCCACAGTTTGTACTAAGAATCTCTTTGAAGGCGCTCAGCCCCATCTTAGTGTTCCCTTGGGGCATTTCTACAATTTCTCTAAGAGCTTGTTCCTTCATGTTACCAGCTATGGGAAAGCTTTCTAAATTCCAGAAGTTTTATTCATAAAAATTCTCAGCCTGTTATTGCATATGAAAGAGAGCACTAGCTTCATCTTCATCAAGTGGATAGCTTTGTTCTTGTGACCTGGCTGATTGAGAGTTGCTCTGGCAGCATGGGGTACCTTACAGAGTTGCCCACTTGATGGAGTTTTTACCACTTAATGGACCAGGAGGGTTACTCACTGTGAGACAGCCTAGGCCTGGCATGGTAGAGGAAGGAAGGTGCTGTGATGGGTCCTGACTATTAGAGGTGATGATCTGTGTGGCCATTTTCTCTGGGTCCTGTCCCTTACTGTAATGGCCTGTTTGCAAAGTTCCGGGCTGTGTTTAATTCTTCAAAGGATTTTTAAAGCTGCAAGTTATTCTTGCTAGGTTTTATGCTTGCTGTGTATGTAATACAGGTATTGTGCTATGTGTGTGTTTGTGTGATGATGTGCTGAGCCAGTTTATTAGCATTAATTTAAGCTGCTCACATTACTCATGAGAAACAGAGCAAATGCAAATTATTAAATTCGTCCCAAAGAAATGCCTTGCCAGCAGAGGCTTTTCCTTTTTTAATAATAAGTACTATCCAGTGATTTAAACTATGGGATGATTTTTGTTCTTTAAAAATGTCAGTATGAGCTGGATATGTTGTTGCACACCTGTAATCCTAGCACTCAGGAGTCTGGGGCAGGAGGATCATTGTGAGTGAGACCAACCTGAACTATATACATAGCAAGACCCTGTCTCAAAAAAAAGTCAGTGTAGCCAGGCATGGTGGCACATGCCTATAATCCCAACACTCAGGAGGCAGAGGCAGGAAGATTGCCATGAGTGGGCCACAAAGTGAGCCAAGGTCAGCCTGAACCACAAAGTGAGACCCTATCTTAAAAGAATAAAACAAAAGTCAATATGCTTTGTTTCCTTAGGCACTTTTTTTTTTATTAGTGCATGTTTATAATACATAGTAATGTTGATTTTGGGAAAGTGGTACATGCATGTAACATATATTGATTGTTTACACACACACACTACTGTTGCTTTCCACCTCTCCACCCCAATTTTTCTTGCCGATCTCCAAGAATCTACATCTCTGCGAATTAAATGAAATTAATTTAGAAATTAAATGAATTTAATTTGATGAACAGCATTTCAATTTAAATACACATGTAGCTAGTGGCTACCACATTGAACAAGACAGCCATACATATCTCAGTTCTGCAAGTGTCCTCCTTATGCTTATGTAACCTTTGAGTGAGTTACTCAACCTCTCTGAAAAATATAAATAATATATACCTTCTCTGGGCCTTATGCTCCTGTGAGTTGATGTGTATAATAAAGCATTTAGCATAGTGCTTGACACAGAGTAAGAAATAACTAAATGTCAGCTAATATTACTCTAATTCTTACAAGTGTTTTGTAAGTGTCATGGAGGGGGATACAAAGGAGAGGAAGGTGCAGTTCCCGTGTTCAATGTGTTTGCTCTCCTCAGCAGACACTTCTGGGTCCACCAAAGGCTGCTGTTGACAGATGATATGGTATTTCAGATGGACCTTGCCAGAAGTTGTGGAAACAAGGAGCTTTGATACGGTTGATGCAGCCTAAGCAGAGACAGGGACGCTGAGATCCTTGTCCAGGCAGGAGAGACTGGCCTTTTGTTTTAAATTTCTCTATCAATAAGCAATTGTTCCATGCCTGCACCCTAGAAATGTCAAATACTCTTTTAAGTATACAAAACTGGATTTCCACTTTGAAAATTATAATCTCTATTACTTAAATTTTTTTTCTGTCTAAATTATATTTTGGCAGCAGCCACCAAAAAAAGATCTGTAGGCCATGTTCTAAAATTGCACTCTTTATATGTGTCATTTCATTTAATTCGCAGACATAGCACTCTGTGCTACAGAGCCATTATCTGAAATCCCAGAGACCACACGTGATTCAGAGTTCTAATTTTTCAAAATTTTAGAAAGGTAATGTTAGACATAACTTTCAGACAAGTATTATTCCAGCAATAAAACATTAAATGCAATAAATAAGGACTATAAGTAGCTCTATCAATACAGATTGTTTTTCTACAAAGGGATGAGATTAGCTTGACAAAAAAGTTAAAAATTCTGTTTTGTATAATTGCTGAAATGTGGGATTAAAGATAATTCCTTCAGTTTTTGCATCATCCCTCTTTGTGAAGCTGTTACTGGCAGAACCTATATTTTTAGAGGCTTGTCTGGTACGGAGTCTCATGTTCTTTCTGCCTTTCCCACATAAAAAGGCTAGTCTCGATGGAGAGTTGTTTCCCCTTAATAAAAAGCATTAACACTTCACTCAGCAGGGCTTTGATGACTACATTTTGAGCCCTCATTTTATGTATTGTCGACTGCCGCTTTCTCTGTACCTCAAACAGTGGGAGGGGCTTGCTGTTTTGTTGACTGAATCATGTCTCATCTCTAGGTGGCTCTCCTTTTTCACAGCTCCTCCCAGGTCAGGGATTTCTAGCACAGTAGGGTGAATGGTAGACCAGTGGCATCATTCCTTGGTATAAATTGCTTTCTGACTGTGTTTTCGGGATATAGTAAAAACAGTTCATGTAAAAACTGCAGCCAGGCCTTTATTACCACATACATGGTGAGAACGACTATGGAGTCAGCGGTGTGTTGTACCTGTATGAATGTCGGATCATGAATTGCTTCTTCACTTCCTGGCCAGAATCACCATAAAAACTTATTTTTTTTCTTTTCCCATAATTTTTCGAATGGTACTCCCTAATTTAATGTAGTTAGAAGCACTCTGGCAGACTACCTACCTCCAATTTTCTCATTCCTTACCCAAGTCACTTTAGAAAGGAACAGTTTGCTTTTGGGGTCTTAGTAACTGTTTTTGTTTAGGGAGGTGAAAATTGACCTGCATAACATTTTAAGGGTAGTCATGTTGGGCACTTAAACTACTTTCTGGGCTTCCTTCTTGGGTGGGGAAGCTCTGCCCTCAAAAGGGACAAAGATGATGGCACCTGCCTGCTGTGTACTATTCTCATTCCCTTTCTACTCTGGATTCCCTTTCCTTTAGTTCTGTGTCTCACAACTGAGGATAGGAGAAATCAGCCTGGACATTGCAGGTGTTCTGGGGAGATTTGGAGCAGGACACCCATTCCATGCCTTCTCATGCCTCATATGACGGTTTGGCTTCCATGTGAAGTTCAGATAAACCCTGAGTGCCATTTTGCCCTCCTAGATTTCTCCGACTCATGGTGTCCTTTTCCTTTTCACGTATCCCATAAAAATATGTACTCCAACCTACAACCTTTCACCTTTTTCTGGGGCCCAACACTACCCAATTGCTTTTCTCTCATTGTATAGATTTAATGGGTTCCGGTCTGCCCATCTGCCTCTAAGAGGTTTTGACCTTAGAATCCATCCTTTGGAAAAGCTATTCTGGACTTTTGCTTGAGATAGAACTTAACAAACCAGATTGGGGCCGAGGTTACTGCCTACAAGAGAAGTACTGTACCTACTTCCCTTCTCAGCTTGGTGTTTGATTTGGCTATATACCGGCAACAGCAGGCCCCTTAAGTGTTTTTAAGGTACATTGATTGCTCAGAGTTCTGCAGGGGAGGCAGCTGATCATGTACACAGTTGTTGAGAAGGGGCTTTTCAGGCTGTGCCAGAGGATGGGGCAGGAGAGAGTGTTAGGGGAAGACTTAGCCCAGCGTGGGAAATGTGGCACATAAGTGCTCATTGCCAGTCACAGAGAAACTGTGTGGAGAAAATGGAACTAACAACCTGGACTTGAGATGGTCATAGGAAACTGCTCTTAGATGAAAATGTTTATACTGCTTTTCACCAAGGTTCTATTTAACTTAGAGAACAAAGCCTTCTAATCTTAGGTATTTCACCTGTTGGTATGCTGTGCTCCTAGACTGTGGGTGGGCACAGGGGAAGGTACCTCCTGGGACTGTGGTCTCCAGAGCTAATCGGAGCATGAAAAGGGATAAGTAACACCAGGCTTCTCAAGCAGAAATGACTCCCCTGTTCCCCTTTTATTACTTAGGATGAAAACAGCAGAGGATTTATATTGCCAGCACTCCTCTCACTAGCCAGTAACTGAACCCGTTTTGGGTTTGTTATTTATTGCTTGTCACTTATAAAACATGTCATAATGAAGCAGGATCATTCACTGACTTACAACTTAGATCATGCATTAAGTATTTATTTATAAAACCTAAGTAACAGATTTGACCATATTTAATTCTTCTTGTTGTTTTCAAGTAACAACCCTTGCACATTTAGACCAGAGCCTAACTACTACTTTTCACTTAGGAATTCTTGGTAGAGGGACTTGAAATTTTGTGTTCAGAAAAAATACTCAGCCAGGCATCGTATTGCACACCTGTAATTCCAGCACTCAGGAGGCTAAAGCTGGAGGATTGCAAGTTTAAGGCCAGCCTGGGCTACATAGCAAGACCCTGTCTAAATAAACAAATATAGGAAAGGGGAAAAAAGTCCAGTCATTGGGTAACTCTGTACAGTTATATAGATTGTAAAGCTCTACGGTGGCATGTGCCTATAATCCCAGCACTCCAGGAAACTGAGGCAGGGAGGCCAAGTTTGCTGTAGTAGACAACTTCAGGAAGACTCCATTTCAGAAGAAAAAATAAGGGAGGAAAAAAAGGACCATACCAGTCAGGGACCTCCTTTCCTGGTATTGGGAGCCTCAGGCAGTGCCTCACACGGCTTATAAACAGTCTTCAGTTTTCCTTTCTTTTCCTTCCTCTCTGCCTTTGGTAGTCACTCATAGTAGAGCCAGTTGAGGCCAGTACCTCCTCACCGTTGCTCTCCCTGTGCCAGAGGCCCCCGGGACTCCCACAAATGAGCCTATAAGCTGTCTAGAGGTGCTGCCGCGTTCTGAAGAAATCTGGTTTATTTCACTTCTCCCAGTTTAAAGAGCCTTCCTTTCAGCTACTGGCAGCAACTGCTTTCTGTATGGATCCAAAAAGGAATCTATGGAAATAATAAGGTTAGGAACCAACCTAGGAAGCATAAATTTTCCTTAGCAGTTTCTTGTAGATGCCTGGCAACAAAAATTCCTCTCCCACTTCAGGACCAAAAGCTTTATGAACTATCTCATACTACTTGTGAGCATGCCCAGAAATTTCTGAACCCACGTTAGAGTTGATAAAGGACCTTGGCTGCATTTAATTAAAGGTAATAGTGGTCATTATCCAGAGATTGGAAGGGTTTTTCCATTTAAAGCGTTTATGCACTTTCTGTGCTCCGCCACACACTCTTAACTTCTCTAGTCAGCAACTTCCAGAAGGCAGACTGAGACCATGGGATGAAAATCCCAGGTGTTTAGGTTAATCAGCTTTGACCTCTTTTCTATCAGTGACTAAATATGCCCCATGTATCTTATATGAAAAGGGCAACCACATTACTTAGCACCCACTTTTGAGATTAAGAAGGAACATTATTGACATTTATGTCAGGACAGTAAAAAATATATGGTCACCTTGAGTATGAATGAGTTTATGATACAAATATTTAAGACTGTATAATTTACTGTATTTGTGTTCTTTGAGAATCATATGATATGACTTGTTGCTGGCTGGTTTTTTTGTTTTTTGGGGGTGGTACCGGAAATAGAACTCAGGACCTCACACTTGCCAGGCAGGTACTATGCTGCTGAGCTATATCCCCTGCCCTACATATTTTTTACAAGTTTGGATTTCTTTCTTTTTCTAAGATGGGGCTCTTGCTATTGCTATGTTGCCCAGGTTGAGATCAAACTCTTGGGCTCAAGTGATCCTCCTGCCTGAGCCTCCTGGATAAGTGGGACCAGAGGTACTCCCAGCTCAGAAATCTGTCTGTCCTGCCGACAAGTCTCATTCTTAAGAGCCATTGCTTCATAGATTTGTACTATTTAATTAGTGTTTTGAATCACTCCTTAATTTTTTTCTTGTCTTCACCAACTAGAAATTTATTTTCAATACAGATGCAGAGCTTGCAAGGTGGCACTGAAGCCATAGCTCGATTGGATCAGTTAGAAGCTGATTATTATGATCTGCAACTTCAGTTATATGAAGTCCAGTTTGAAATCTTGAAGTGTGAAGAGTTACTGTTGACAGCACAGCTGGAAAGCATCAAAAGACTTATATCAGGTATGGTGTGTGCATAACCACGTAGGCCCCCAGGAGATTGAAGACATGGCAGAAATGCATTTAGATTCCAGCTGTGTTTCTTTTAAGACTTAAAAAGTCTATGCCTGAAAGAAACGCTTTAATGGAGTCTGAAGTGAAAGTAGGTGGTTTAATAGACTCAGCAGTACACTTATCCTTATTTTTTTAAGGGGTACTTTGGCTAGCACTTGAATTTCCAATGGTTTTTAATGTTGCAGCAGTGGAATGGGAGGGAGGTGAGGCCTTAAATCTGCTGCGTATTTACTATGTGCCAGGAACTGCTGTACACCGCCTGCACACATGCGGCCTGTGAAATATATTCCCTTGTAATCACCGTTTTACAGAGGCATTCCAGAGAGGCTGGGTTTGCCTGAAGCATGGAACCAGTCAGTGGCTTGTTCTGTCTGGCTGCATGGCCCACACTCTAACCAGGACCCTTTGTTGCTGTCCTGTAACAGAAAAGAGAGATGAGGTGGTGTATTACGACACTTACGAGACCATGGAGGCTATGCTGGAGAAGGAGGGGATGGCAGCGTCCATACATGTACAGAGGGAGGAACTGCTGAAACTGCAGCAGAAGGCACGCCAGCTGGAGGCCAGGCGGGGCCGAGTCTCAGCTAAGAAAGCCTACCTCAGAAACAAAAAGGTATCCAAGGCTTCCTCTTATCCATTATGTAATCCTCTATTCCAGTCTAATGACTCTACTGTGTTTGTCACTAACATTTGTGTATTCTTAAAAGTAAGTCAGTGTTGCCTCACCTTGATGCACGGTTCGTTACATAAACATTGCTATTTCTCTGACCACTGGTCTCTTCCATGCATTCAAAATACCAGCATTGATGTGCTGTCACCTCTAGCAGCCCTAAAGCACGCGCTGCTGAAGGCCTGACTACAGAATCCCATATAATCCCAGTTCCTGGCTCCTTTCTGTCCAAGGTGGCTATTGATGTGGTCTGTGAGCCTTGGCTTTGATGTCAGTCTGCAGGGATTTAATAGATTGTTACTTGTTTATTTTAACTTGAATCACATTTCAAAATTCTTGATCATTTCTGATATTTGGAGTAACTACCTTTGCAGCAGTGAGATTGTTTCTATACCATGGAAAATGTTCTGCTTGCTTAGTAGAATGCTTTAGTGGTTTATGGTAAAGAGAGAAGAAGCTGATCTCTATTAGCTCTGAGGCTTCTGATTAGGCATTTTTGTGGATGGTGATACCACTGATTAAAATGGAAAACATGTAGAGCTTAGAGGTGATGAACCCAGACTTGCACCTGAGAGGTTTTGGGGTACCCAGATGGAGAGAGTTGTGAGCCCCGTGGGCCATTGTGTCCCATAGCCACGTATTCAGTAGGTGATTCGTGGCAGTGATACAAAGATCATGAGCTGATAGAAGAGAGCAAGGATAAGGTGGTGGAGTACAGGAAAAAACATAGTTCAAGGAAAAAAAGTCATTACACTTAATATTTTTATAATTCAGAAAGCAAAGCTCAGCAAACACTCTTACCTGGGGAGTAAGACATTGTATAGGTGTGGCTTATGAAAGATTGAACAAGGCCCAATACATTTATGAGGACAAGAGGCCGTTGGGAAAGAAGCTGGGGGAACATCTGCGAGTACATGTAGAGGAAAAGGTACAATTCAGACAGAAAGAAGTTTGAGTTCAAAAAAGCAGGAGAATGAACGTGAAGTTACAGAAGTGAACAAAGAAAATTCCACAGAACAGGGTGGTCAACAGTGTCAGGTACTCAAGGGAGAAGACCAAAGGAGACAAGATGGGGCAGGGATGTTCTGTGTGTTTGGTCACAGTGGTCCAGCAAGGGTGGTGCAGAGGGAACTGGCTGCACACCCAGACAAGATGACCAGGAGAGACACAAGTGTCTGAATCAGACTGAACTGGCCCCTGTGCTTTTCCCTCTTTGCAGTGTATTAGTGCGTTACCAGTCTAATCAATATTCCTTCTGCCTTCGTACATTAATGTAAATCTGAGATGGAAATATTGCCACCTAGTGGGTTGTCCTTTTACACCTGCACCCTGCCCCCTGCCCCTCAAGCCTACCAGTCAATGTGCTAGGGACACAGAGGGAGTGAAGAGTGACATAAGGCTGAAAAGGGGGGGAATCTGAAATACTAAAGTTCTAAAAAGAAAGCTCTCAGAAAGATGGAAAATTAAAATACACCTTGCTGTGTCACTGTCTTGTATGTCCTTGTCTACACACCAGTACACTTGGGAGCATTGGCTTCTGGGTGGCTGTGTCACTTACTAGCACCCACTGTGGGATTTGCATACTCCAGGGTATAGTTCTGCCTAGAAACAAACTATGCCCTAGCTCCTGGCTGTGTCCTCAGGACAAGTCCTCAGGACAAGTCAGTATTTTTTCTTTTTTGTTTTTGTTTTTGTTCTCTTTTGTCTTTTTGAGACAGGGTCTCACCATGCTGTTCAGGCTGAACTTGAGCTCACTTTGTAGCTCAGGCTGGCCTCGAACTCGCAACAATCCTCCTGCCTCAGCCTCCTGAGTGCTGGGATTATAGGCGTGGGCCACCATGTCCAGCTGGGTGGTTTTTGTTTTTGAAAAGGGTCTCACTATATAGTTCAGGCTGCCTTGGAACTCACCACAATCTTCATGCCTCAGCCTCCTGAGTACTAGGATTACAGGCATGTACCAGAAGTCAATGTTCTGTGATAAAATATTTCAAGAAGAATAATGGAAATAATACTGCTCTCTGTGCATTTTATCTTCTTTATGCTTCTAGTAGCCAAATAGCATGATCCCTTGCCTGAAATCTAGAAAGCTTGAAAATTAGCAGTATTTTCATACTTCATTTGATGGCAAAACCAGACCCAAACAACACAAAATTAGTTATTATTTTAGTATCACTCACTTGGCATATTTATACATCTCACTTCAGCACTTGCCCAGGTTATTAGGTAATATGTGGTGTGTGCAATATTCCACTATTCTGAAATACAAAAAGAAAATGAATTTCAGGATATATCTGATCTCACTCTTGGATAATGTGATATAGACTCGTATCTTCATTTTCTAAGCAAGGAGACCAAGGCTTTTAGTAATTAAATCACTCAAGGATGAGCAGCCAGGACAGGGAAGAAGTGTAACTTAATCACTGTAGCATGCTATGTCGGTCTATCATTATATCATTACGTTATATAATACTCTCTTTGTGTTCTCAGCCACACTCTACAGAATCTTGTTGGGAAGGTAAGAGTACAACACAATGAGGAAGATGATTCAGATGCAATTTACTACCTTTACCCATGAGGCTGAGGCAGGAGAATTGCAAATTAAGAGGCTAGCCTGGCCCCCACATAGTGAGTTCAAGGTCAGCCTGAACTACTAGCAAGACACTGTCTTTTTAAAAAATGTTCACTGACTTTCAAGGACGTTATAACTTGCTCTCATTAAAAGAACGATTGGGTGTAGCTTTGAATGTTAGAAAATATGAAGTGTGATTGAAAAACATGGTGACTATTTAAATGTTTTAAAAATTTATTCCAGTAAAAGACATTGTCACTGAAACCCCGTCCACATATTCCCCGTTGGTCAAACACTCACTTGCCACTTTCTTGGAGTCCTCTTCTTTCCTGTGAATATCTTCAGTTGCACTGTCATGGTTGCCTCAGTATCCTGACTTAGGGTTATTTTGACTTGAGCTAGAAGTTACAGGGTGCCACATCCTGTGAATAGGTGGGTGAAGACACATGGTAATGTTTTTATGAGGCTGCCTTCCCATTGGGTGGCACAGACCAACAGCATTCATCACACTGTTTATCGTTTTTTGAGTAAAGACATGAAAGAGGACTTCCAGAACTGCCTCAGAAAGTGGCAAGATGACAAGATAAGTGTGTTTAAAGTGAGGGGGGAAGCTGGGTGTGGTGGCACATGCCTGTAAGCCTATAATCCCCGCTCTCAGGAGGCTGAGGCAGAAAGATCACTGTGAGTTTGAGGCCAGCCTGGGCTACAAAGTGAGCTCAAGGCCAGCCTGAACTGCATAGTGAGACTGTCTCAAAAAAGACAAAAAAAAAATAAAGAGGGGGGGGATTTGAGGGAAATTAGTGACAGTGTCTTTTACTGTAATAATTTTTAAACATTTAAACACTCTGTATTTTGATCATTCCTTGTACTCTTAATCTTCTTACCTAGAAGACTTCCCTTAAGGGTAGTTACATAAAGAAGGACATAGGTATATTATGATTGTTTGGTATTGCAGAAGAGTGCTAATCAGATTATAGTATATATTATTTTATAAAGAAACATTTACCTGCTGCTGCTCTGTGCCATCCAGTGGAAAGGCAGGCTCATAAAAAGATGAGTGTGTCCTTATTCTTATTCACTTGATGTGTCACCCACCCCTGAGTCTTGCAGCAAAGATGTCTTTTATAAGGTGATTAGAATACGCATAAATTTGAAATAATTTTTAAATAAAGTTTTACAATAATTCTGACTTTTTAGTCTTTAACAGTGTCTTAGCTCTGATAACTATGACCAAACTATTAAAATTGTGTCGTACTGTTTAAATTAGTCCACACAAAATCATGATCTTTAATTCATCAGCAAAGACTCGAGAAATACAGACTATGCCAACAGTTGTATATTCTCTTTTTGCCACTTGGTTAAAGAATATAGTGAGACCAGAATCTTCTGGCCAGACCTCATAGCTGAAGCAGAGACTTGAGATTATCTAAAGATTTCCCCTCCACCTAGCTACATGCCTCCTCCCCTGGAAGAGGCAGTAGGAGGTGGAGAGAAATAATTTAGTAGAGTCTTGTAAGACCCTGCTTATTTGGTTTATACTTCCGCAGCAGTTCAGGTGAGAAACAACAAGTGGATTTTACTTTGTACTTTGCTGTGTAAGTATATATTAAGGTTACCTACACACTTACGTATCAAGCTTTGGGGTGGTCTTTTTAATTTTCACTTTTATTAAAACATACTTTATGTATTTATAGGAAATCTGTATTGCAAAACACAATGAAAAATTCCAGCAGCGTTTTCAGAGTGAAGATGAATATAGAACCCATCACACAGTACAACTGGTAAGTTTGGACTACCAGACTTGCGACAAAGCTCATTTTTTACATGTCTCAGAGTGGATAAAATCTGTAGAGAATTGTATAGCTGAATAAATCTATTACAGTAACACACAGAAGAGTTTTACTGCCCTAAACATCCCTTTGTTCCACCTATTCATTCCTCCCTGCCCCCAGACCCCTTGCAATCACTGCTTGTTTTACTGTCTCCACAGTGTGGGTTTTTCTGTCAGACATGGTAGGGATAGTACAGTGTGTTGCCTATTCATACTGACTTCCTTTATTTAGTAATAAGCATTTAAGGTTCCTCTGTCTCTTTGTGGCTTGATGGCTCACTTACATTTAGTGCTGAATAATATCTTCTTATGTAAACAGTTTATCCATTCTCCTCTTGGGACATCTTGGTTCCTTCCAAGCCTTAGCAATTATGGATAAAACTGCTATAAACATCCATGTAACATTCTTGGTACACACGTTTCAAGTCATTTGGGTAAATATACCAAAGGCATTGATTGCTGGATAGTATGTAGTACATTTAGTTTTGTGATGCCAAATTGCCCTCCAAAGTAACTGTACCAGTTTGCATTCCCACCAGTGACATATGGATGGGAGTTGGAGTTCTTTACACCTGTCTAGCTTTTGCTCTTGTCAGGGTTTTGAATTTTTGGTGTTTTAAGAAGATGTGTCATAGTGTCTCTTTTTTATTTATTTATTTTTTTAATTTTTTTTTTATTTTAAAGAGTAAAAGAAGGATAACAATAATAGGGGGGGCTTACCAAATTACAGACAAAGTGGTAGGAAATTATCAATGGTTATTGTTTTACATATTGTTATCTACAAGATAGTTTCTCAGGAAAACAAATAGACAAATGATAGTGAGTTACAGACAAAATAGGTAGGAGATTATCAGTACTTGTTGTACTATACTTAGGTATCTTCAAAGTGGCTTCTAAAGAATATAAATAGAACTATACATGAGTGACCAGTTACTGAATAATCATTCGGTAATTCTCAATGGTTGTTGTAGGAAACATATAATAATAAACATGGATCCATTTATGAAATAGGATAGGAACAACACAAACATTACAGAGTTATGGATACGTTAGTAGAAAAATATCAATGACTGCTGTAATACATGGTGGTATCTTCAAAGTGGTTTCTCAGGAAGACAGAGATACACAAAAAGGATCCAACAAGTAGTTACAGCCTAAGGGTTGTCAAAAATCAAGTGAGCCATCTGGGGCAAAAGCCATATTTTGTAGTGTTTTCTTTCCAACTTCCCATCGCATTGGGACCCCACAACCAGTTAGTGTCCTCTCCCCAACTGTCAGCACAGGCAGAAGGAATCCTGCTGCAGACTTCTCTGGAGCTTCACCACAGCCTATACTGTCAGGGGAAGAATGGCTTCCAGGGAGTCTCTGGAGGTATTGTGCAAGGTCCTCCTGGTTTACAGCTCCTGAGCGGCTCTTGTGACCCCAGTCCACAGGACCTCTGACTCCATGGGCTTAGTCTGCATTCTCATGTTCTCTGAGTCCTTGTTCAGCAGCTGCTCCTCCGCTGGCTCTGGATCTTTCTGGTTCACAATGGCAGGAGCAAGAGTGGCCCGTTGTATGGCATGTATTCCCAGGGGTTGTTCAAAGTTTGAATGATTCACACATGTCCGTGGGTAGGCATCTGCAGTCGGTGCATGGTGGGCCAATTGTGTCATTGTTTCTCTGTGTCATGATAGTTCTCAATTGAGCAGCGGCGGCCGGCCTAAGGGCCAGTGCACAACAGCGCTCGCCGCCACATGGCTTCCCGTGCGCCAGGGGCCCTCCAGGGGCCTACGAGGCAGGAAGCTAGCCAGCCAGAAGACCGGCGCTCCCCGCCCGTGGCTCCCTGTGTGCCAGAAACCCTCCTTCCAGGGGCCTACGAAGCAGGGAGTGAGCCGCCGGTCCAAAGACCGGCGCTCCCTGCCCATGGCTCCATGCGCCGGGGGCCCTCCCTCCAGTGTCTCTTAGCGTACAGTTGTCCAGTGACATATGATGTTAAACATCCTTTCGTATACGCATTTGTCATCTGTATATCATTTTTGCAAGTTGTTCAGCTCATTTGCTTGGTTGTTGAGCTTTTGTTTTCCTACTGTGTTTTAGGAGCTCTTGGTATATTTTGGGTAACAATTCTTTAGCACATGTATCTTTTCCAAATATTTTCTCCCAGTGTGTAGCTTCCTTCCCAGAAGAAAGTTTTACTTTAGCAGAGTCTAATTTTTGCGATTTGTGTCTAGATAGCCCCCCAAAGCCTCATGCAGTCCTAGGTTCACTTTTTTTAAAATTTGATTTTAAAGAGAAAAAAACAAAATTTCAAAATGAGTTAATAGAGTAACAATGATTAATACATTGTGTATTGTTAATTTAGTTACTCAGAGTACAAGATACTGGCATTTAATTATCCAAATAATATTAGAACAACCCTTTCTTTTCAATGAATTAAGAAAAATGAGTAGTATAACTGTCTTAACTACTGTGTGTGTGTATAATATATATATATTTTTGTTTATTTTCCTTCGTCCTTTTCTCCTTTCCCCCATCCCAATTTCTCTTTCCTTTTGAACAGTTTCTTCCTGTTTCACAATATCTACTGTACATTTTAGATCTCACTCTTTCAGCTTCTCACACTAGGGAGCCAATACAATGTTTACATATGTGAGTCTGATTTATTTCACGAGTATGGTCTCGAGGTAGGTATGTGCATTTACTTACAAAAGTCTCCAGTTTATCCTTTATGGCTGAGTAGTACTCCATTGTATACAAAGACCACATCTTTTTCATCCATTCCTCCGTTGATAGGTTGATTTCTAAGATGTAGCTATTACAAATTGTGCTGCTATAAACATGGGTACATATATATCACTGTGGTATACTGTTTTTAATTCTTCTAGGAAAATACCCAGAAGGGGAAAAGTGAGTCAAATGGGACCTCTAATCCTAGTTTTTTGAGGACTCTCCACACTGATTTCCATAGTGATTATACCAGTCTATAGTCCCACCAGTAATGGAGAAGGATTCCTCTTTCCCCATAGTCACTAGAGCAATTGTTATTGGTTGATTTCTTGATGATAGTCATTCTTTCTGTGGTGAGATGGAATCTCATTGTTGTTTTAATTTGCATCTCTTGAATGAGCCAATCATGTTGAACATTTTTTCTTATATTTATTTGCTGTTTGTATTTCTTCATCTGAGAAGTGTGTATTCATCTCAGATGGCATTTTCCTGATTGGATCTTTAAATATGGGAGATCAGGTTTGTTTTGTTTTGTTTCATTTGTTTTGTTCTTCATGTGTTCTTCATGTCCTTTGAGGAACAGATAGGTGGGGTTTTTCAGAAGTGGCTGGAGATCTAGAGTATATGACCCTGAAATTGATTCCTGGTGCAATGCTAGGATCAAGGGCACTGGGATTAAGGGTGTGAGTGCTACCTGCCCTGAGACATTGCCAAATTCAAGGATATTTTCTTCTGCGTTATCTTATAGAAGTTTATGGCTTTGCCTTTTATATTTAGGTATTGATTTTGAGTTAATTTTTGTGAAAAGTATAAGCTCTTTTCCTAGGTTTTGTTTTGTTTTGTTTGCATTTGTGTGTATAGTTGTTCTAGCATCACTGTCATTGTTTAAAGACTGTCAGGTAGCTCCATTGAAATATGTTTGCCTCACAGTAAAAAATCTGTCTGTATGGGTCTGCTGTTTGGATTATGGTCCATACTAGGCTTAAACTCGGTATGTAGCCCAGGCTGCCTCAAACTGCACTCAACCTAGTAAGTGCTGAGATTACAAGTGTATACCACCAGGCCCAGCTAGTATGTGTGCTCTCTGTTCTGTTCTGTTCTGTTCTGTTCTGTTGATTTAGATCTTTTGCCTCTTTAAGCTTTAGAGTCAGCTTGTTGATAATACACAAAATAATTAGCTGTCATTTGGATTGGAACCACATTGAAGCTGCACATCAAGTTGCAGAGACATCTTAAATACTACATTTCCATGTCCATAAATAAGGATTATCTCTGTCATTTATTTAGCTCTTCTTTTGTTTCATTCATCAGTTTTCTTAGGTTTTGTATGTCTAGGAGTATGTATGTATGTAAAATTCCCTATTTCTTTTGGTTGAGGTTGGTGGTAATATAATAATGTTTTTAATTTTCAAACTCTAGTTGGTTCATTGTTGGTGCATATATTAGAAAACTTTGACTCATGTGCATCAACCTTGTTGAAATGACTTATTTCAGGATTATTTTTGTCTTGTATTTTTACTTAGAGAGTTTATATTGTCTACATCTGCAACTTTTTCTCTTAATCTGCTTGTCTTTTATTTCCATCTTATCCTGTTGCATTAGCTGTTCCATTATGTGTTGAAAAAAGAAGTGAAGAGGGTGCATACAGCTTCTTCTTGATGTTAGCAGAATGCTGTATTTTCTTACATTAAGTGTGGTGTTACCTGGTAAAAATCCCTCATCAAGCTGGGAAGTTTCCCTTCATGTCCTAGGTTGCTGAGAGTGTCAGTTCACTTCATATAACTTACAGTAGAACCTTGCTTCCATCCTGGTACTGCTCTTCACTCATCGTGCCTCCAGTGTTATCCTGATAGGTTTTTTAAAATGTATCTATGCCTTAGCATTAGTGATTTGTAGTTAAATATCACAAATGCCAAATAACCATATCTCTGTATTTGCTTATATTAAAAATGTTCTTTCTTTAGCGCTCACACTTAAGGCCAAATGACTTAAATTTATCTCTTCATCCTTTAAGCTCATTTTAACTAAAGCTGCTCTTTACTCTTAAACATATAAAATTAACCAAGCTGCCCATCAACTGTAAAAATTACCTTTCTCTTAGAAGCTAGAAATATGACTTAACTCCCCACCCTGTGTCTGTTTCCGTGGTCAGTAACTGCTTTGTGAGACTAGACAAGGGAAAAGCAAGGCAGCTCCGTGAGTAAAGATGCTTCTGAGTGCCCTCTTTGTACCTGGGGTTAACATCTTAGTTACAGCGATTCCATGCTTAGAATTTCTTTCTACATGAAGACATTGGTTTCTGGTAAAATGCCAGTACTTTGTGGATGAAGTGGCCGATAAACTGTTCAGACTCTTCTTCAAGGAGTGTTGAGGGACAAAAGGGGTAAAAATGGGAAAATGAATAATTACTAGAATCTCAGAGATGAATATCATCTTACAGTTTGGCTGAATAGCATCAGGTGAAGTACCTAACTGTCAGAGAATGACTCCTTCTCAAGGTCACTCTTTCACCTGCATGAAGGAAAATGAGAGTTACTTTAGATCAAAATAGATTATCTTTTCAAAGCTAGTTTTAAACCACCTTTTAAAGAATTTCTTGGGAAGAAAATATGAGGGCTAGGTATTATACTGCCTCTTTTTGGGGGGGGGCCTTCAGAGACAAACTGAGTAAGAGAATAAAATTATGTCCAGGAAACAAGTCAGTTTTGTTCATCAAAACAACATGCTTGGGCTGGGGATGTAGATCAGTGGTAGAGGGTTTGCCTGGCATAGTGCAAGCCCCTCAGTTAATCCCTAGATCTGCAAAAAGTTAAGTAACATTAATACTAAAAAAAAAGTTTTATTTAACTACACTCAATTCATGGATTTCACTTGTAGAAAGTATACATGGAATATTTTAAGCTGTCGTTTGTGGTATCTATAATCCATAATTTCTTGTTCACAATGGCTTCTTTTATGTTTTGTTTTTTGAGACAGGGTCTCTATGTTGGAACTCACTTTGTAGTCCAAGTTGTCCTCGAACTTGCAGCAATCCTCCTGCCTCAGCCTCCAAGTGCTGGGATTACAGTTGTATACCACCACACCCGGCTATAGTGGTTTCTTTTAAGATTGCCTACTTCCTCTATGGTCTGACACATGTTGTACCCAATCACTGTCTGTTATTTCTTAAAAATAATACATTGTTCCCAGCATTTGGGAGGCTGGGGCTGGAGGATCACCAGGAGTTTGAGGCCAGTCTGGATGGCATAAGTGAAATTCAAAGCCAGCCTGCACTACATGGCAACACCTTATCTCAAAAAAGCCAAAAAATAAAATAAAATAAAACAATAATAATAATATCTTGTTAAGAAAATGTTAGCTAGGTATGTATGGTTGCTTATGCCTGTAATCTTGGGACTGGAGAGGCTGAGGCAGGAGGGTCACTGCGAATTCAAGGTCAGCCTGAACTGCATAGAGAAACCTTGTCTCAAAAAGATGAGGGGGGAGTTTTAAGTCAGGTGTCGTGGCACACTCCTGCAATGCCAGCACCCGAGAGGCAGAGGCAGAAGGAGCGCTGCTAATTCCAGGCCTGAACTGCATAGCAAAATCTTGCCTTAGAAAACAAAAAAGAAAAGAAAATGTTTTACTGAAGGTTGCTGTAGAGAAAAGTGCATGACTTAAATTTCTCAAGGTGAGCATACCTGCATAACTCCTCCCGCCCCCAAGCAATGTTAGCAGAAACCCAGGTCTCTTAGATTACCTCTAACGGCTGTCCCTCCAACACTCATGGGTAAATGAACTTGGGTCTTGGGATCAGTAAGTGGTTTGATGGAAGTTACCTAGGTAAAGCGGCAAACGGGTGTTCACCGCAGTGCTGCCAGTTACAGCTGTGCTTTGGGCACGATGGTACCATTTAATGTTCTGCATATAGTTCCTGTTTCCTCACACAGCCTCATCGGTTCATCTCTGGAGAGTGAAACCATTCTCCTCCATCTGGAATCTTCCAGATTATAATACGATTGACTTTCGGTGTCCTAAGAGATGAGCAGTGTGGTTACTCTGTGGTTCTCTATCTCTGAACACAGTGCTGCTCTGTTTCATACATGGTGTTTGGAGATGCTTGCTCACAAATGAAACTCAATCTAAATATCTCTGGATAGCAAGTAGATTTTTCTCAGTGCCTCAGCGCAAGGGCCTACTGGATAAAATATATGTTAAATATCGGCAGTGGGAAGATACACTCCCCTATCCTAGTGGTTTCCAGATGCACTGTAGTTTGTAACAGCTCAGCTGAGTTAGGAGGGTTGGTTGTTCCAGCCCTGTGGGCAGATGGGAACATGGAGTAGAGACAGGAGTGGTGAGTTGGGGGTGCTTGCCTAATTATGTCCTTGAGCAATTCTAGGCCAGCATGCCTGCCTGCCTGCGTTCCCTCCCTCCCTTCTTTCTCCCTCTCCCTGTCTCTCCCTCTCTCCTTCTCCTGTCTGAGACAGGGTCTCACTATGTAGTACCAGCTGGGTTTGAACTCATTATGTAGCCCAGGCTGTCCTCAAACTTGCTATGATCGTGCTGCCTTAGCCTCCTGAGTGCTGGGATTACAGGCGTGCACCACCATACCTGGCTAGGTTTTTATCTCAAAAGGGAAAAATCCATACGGAACCTTTATGTCTGCTTTAAATGCAGAGCTCAAAGCCCGTTGTGGTGGCACGTGCCTGAAATTCTGGCACCAGGGATGCTGAGGCGGGAGAATTGCCATGAGCTGTAGGCCCACTTGAGCTCTACATGGTGAACTCTGTCTCATAAAACCAAAAAATAAAAAAGTTCAGACCTCAGGTCATATACATACTCACGTTGGTTTTCCCTTTAGAAACCTTTAAGACTAGATAGCAAGTCTTCTGGCATCTGAGGCTTCTATTGAGAAGTGACTGGCTTTGTAGTGGGACATAATTAATCATTGAGAATTATTATGATCCTCTCCTAGGGCTCTAAATGCAGAAGGTCTTTCTGGCCTCTGTAAAAGGACACTCACCCATAATTCCCTGTTCCTGTTGCCATAAATCCTGGGAGATGGATCTATATCCAAAGGCTCTAGCCCACCACTACCTAGAGAGAACATGTAGAATTGGTCTCGGTGCCACCACATGAGCATTCATCCCATTAGGAAACAGGGTGGCTCTCCTGGCCCTGGCATGTTTGTTTTCTCTCTGGGAGAAGATACCTGACGCCCACAACTTAAGGCTCATGGTTTCAGAGGTTTCAGTCCATGACTGGCTGGCTCCAAAGTAGACAGATGCTGCTCACCTTGGGTGGCCAGAGATATCAACCCCGAGGTCACACTTCATGACCACGTACCCCGAGGTGTGCTTTACTATTTCCCAGGGGCTCCTGAGCCCTTTAAAGTTCAATTAAGCCTGACTGTCATGCCTAGCCAGCAGCTACCACCTGGCCTCTGGCCACACAGTTAATAAAACTTGGCCTCCACTCCCCACTTTGCTAAGAGTGTCTCCCAGCTGTTAGACCTGTTTCCAGCCTAACTTTCTCAGGGTTTGCCTGTGCAGTTTCTCAGGAAGTCTGTGTTTACGTGAGTTCAGCGTGATTCTCTGAAGAGTGTCTAGTGTCCTAAAACTGTGTTCTCAGAGATGAACACCTAACCCCTCATCGTCTTCTCTGCTCCTCAACACCAGGCATCCCTAAGCTGGGGTAGTGCACCATCGGCCTCCCTCAGTTGGCTGAGTTGGAAAGGTTGAGCTTCACTTTCTCTCC
Organism: Chinchilla lanigera; assembly: GCF_000276665.1. Lineage (NCBI taxonomy): Eukaryota > Metazoa > Chordata > Mammalia > Rodentia > Chinchillidae > Chinchilla > Chinchilla lanigera. Next base: position 21,815,988 of record NW_004955425.1, on the reverse strand, counting down.
AGTGGGGTTTGATAGCACTAGCTCTTTCCTCCACTATTCAGTTCGCCACAAGCCTTCACAATGTAAAAATAACATTACACAATTCTTGTTCTTGGCCATTTATTCTTAACTCTTGGTTGTTTAGATTTAGGGAGTTCAGTGCTTAGCAGTAATCCTCTTAGCAGCCTTTTGCTTCTGAGTTCATTTTTGTTCCTCTGAAGTTGATTACATTCCATCAAGGTACTGTTGGGGAGTTTTATGCTGGTTGTATTTTCTGAATTCCTGCATGTCACGGGATGCCCGTTTATCATCTTCATGCAGAGTGGATGGCTTGGTTGGGTCATTTCCCTGTGCTGGAATCTTGAAGACTCTGCTGCCCTGTGTGGAATGTTCAGTGAAGAGGGCTGAGGCCCACCCTACCCCACAGGATACTTGATTTTCCTGACTGACTCCCAGGAGAATTTGTCCTTCCTCTGGAAGTCTAAACCCTTACCTGGGGATGATTGTGTATCAGGTTAGCGTGAGCCATTTCTGCATCTGTTAGGTTCTCTCTTTAAATAAAGAACACCACTGATGTCCACACCAGGTTCTTTGGTGAATGTTGTCTTCAGCTGATTTTCACCTTTTTGTTCTTTCATGTGATGTCTTAAGGCAGGGGGTTTCATTTCCACTACAGCTGTCATGTAGAAGCCAGCACCCTCCTGTAAAGTATAAAGTATGCAACCACCTCTGCATCCCATACCACTCCCTTTCTCACTGTTTCTCACCTTGGCATCAGGCCTGCACTGTCCCCATAGCAGAGAGCTCCTCTGTCCCTTCCTGGCCATTCACAAGGCCCTTATGTCTGTTCACCTTGTGACTTTTGGAAGCCTGCTCTGTTGTGGGCTATTTGGATTGTTATACATCCTCCTTTCTTGGTTTTTTGTTTTTGAGACAGGGTCTCACTATGCAGTTCAGGCTGGCCTCGAACTCATGGCTATCCTCCTGCCTCAGCCTCCTGAATACTGGGATTACAGGTGTGTGCCATCACACCTAGCCACATCCTCCTTTCTTTAACCTGCCTCACACACTACATTTTTCTTCAGCAGGGAAAGGTTACTGAAAATAAAATACAGTACTGTATTGTCTTTTTCCTCCTCTTCCATCCATATTGCACGTTGATTATTCTGTAGAGGAATCATGTAGAAGACCATTCTCAGCTGATGATAGCTGATGGATTTTTCAGTGTTTATTTTGTAGAGAATTTTCTCTTATAGCACGGATCTAAAGGTGACTCAGTACTGTCTCTTCTTCTAGTCAGAAATCGATTGCACTTGGCAGTCAGCACCATCATATGTAGCTTCAGGTTAGTGGTGTCTTGTTTTATTTCGAGGTAGTGTTTTCTTCTTAAATTCCCTTTGTTTCCAGTTGGTTTTAAGAAAGAAAAGAAAAATTATGATGCCTTACTATTTTTAATTCGAAGGTTCCCTGCCAGTACTTTGTGGCCGTCCAGTTTAATGATAATTTCAGCGCAGTCACTGAGATGATCAGAACAATGGCAGGACCCTTGCCCTGCTGAGTTTCCATTTTTAGTAATGTAGGGGGTTGTTCATTTTGTTCAGGTTGTTCAGGTTTGCTCATTTTATGCTGCTCTTTGTACTTTCGGTACATGTTAATATATTTCAGGCTCTGAGATTTTTATATCCTTTTGTGTAAATAAGTATTATGTTACTGAATTATATCTTAAAATAGCCTATCATCTAACTTTCTTGGTTGTTTTCATCCATAGTTTATCTGCCCCCCCGCCCCCGCCTGTTTTTTAAGGAATTGAAAAGAAGTGCGTGTCCTGATCACCCTAGCTTCTCATTACTGACAGCTTTCCCTGGACACAGTGCTGGGAATGCGGGGTGCGGCAGTGGGATAAGAGCGTTGAGTGGATTTCAAAAGGAAGGTGGGAAAGCATGGGAGAGGCAGGTTAATTTCCATGTGAAATTGCCAGGTTTACTGGTCCCCTCTCCAGTTTTTGAAAAACAAAGCAGGAAAACAGTCATAGCCAGTTTACTTACTGGAGAGTCATCTACCTCTCATTTGTTTAACTAAGATGCATTCTGCCAAATTAAGGTTGTATTATATACTTTTTAGATGATTCACAATATGGGAAAAGTTTTAAATTTCTGAATAGATAACTGCCAGCTGTGTAGTGCAATGTTAAGCCAATTGTTTCATGAATAACCTTTGAAGCATATTTTGTTTTGCTTCATATGAGAAAGGGTCTTGCAAAATCATGGCAGTCCTCCTGCCTCAGCTTCCTGAATGTATGGATTACAGGTGCACAGCATCATGCCCAGAGAAGCATGTTTTTCCTACCTGTTGGTTAGTTTGGTGGAAATGTATATAGTATCTAAATCATTAAGCAAGTAGTTGCTAACTTTTCAAAAAAAATATCATTTTTCCAGTATTAGGGATGGAATCCTAGGGTCTTTGAACTGAGCTACTACATTCCCCATCCTTTTTTTTTTTAAACTTTTAGGCAGGGTTTCAGTAATCACGGTGTTCGTCAAGCTGGGCTGGATTTAGAATCCTCCTACATCAACCTCCCAAAGTGCTGGGGTTACAGGCATAGTCCACCACATTTGGTTTTAATTTTATATTTAAAGTCAACTGTATTTGAGTTAGTGGAATATGGCATGTTTGAAGTATTTTATTCTAAAATTGTTTAAGGCCAAATCAAGTTAAAAGCAATTTTTAGTTGAGATGATTATATTTTAGTTCATCATATCACAGTGAATTGTATAACAGGGTTACAGCTTTGCATTTCAGGCCAGGAGTCATAGTACACACCCACAATCCCAGCACTTGAGAGGCTGAGGCAGGAGGATCCTGGTTTGGAGCCAGTCTGGGCTACAAGACCTGATCTCGTCTTGGAAAACAAAAACACAGCGTGTTCATTAAACCCCACTCCTGCCCGCACAGCATAATGAAATATTCTTGTTTACCAGAAAAGAGAAAGATTACATGATGAAGAGGAAAAAAAAAGTGCCTGGGTGAGTCAGGAGAGACAGAGGACACTGGACAGACTCCGGATGTTCAAGCAGGTAATGACCTACTTCTCGTTGCTTCTCATTGCCTTTTCTGTTCTTTTGTTCTTTGTTTCTATTACTTGGTTTTGTTTTGTTTTTTTTTTTTTGAGAGAGTCTTGCTATATCCTCCAAATTGGTTTTGAACTCACTATGAAGCCCACACTTGCCATAGAACCCACAGTCTTCCTGCCTCAGCCTCCCGAGTGGTGGTATTTTAAACATGTGCCGCCAGCCTAGCTTTCATTGCTTTGAAACAGCTTCACATGCATTTCTGTTGCAGGATTTCTGTTTGGAGCATATTATAACCACAGCGTTCCTGTTTAAAACTTTCCATTTTATTTTAT
>NW_004955425.1:21792420-21812506 GCF_000276665.1 Chinchilla lanigera | reverse complement strand
TTTTTTATTATTTTATATTGGTTGATCGGACACAGGGCCTTGCTGTGTAGCCCAGGCTGGCTTTGAACTCACTATGTAGCCCAGGCTGGCTTCAAACCCACAGTGATCCTGCCTCAGCCTCCCTAGTGCTAGAGCCTCACTTCAGGGCTGCCAGGTCCACTCACCACAGGGGCATCTGAGCTTGGAGTGAGCCCGGGCATCACCACAGGAACAGGAGTAGCAGGCAGGGTTCACAGAGGCTGTTCCAGAAGTGGCTCCTGCACACACACCTGCTGGGCCAGGGCTTCCCACAGTGAGAGCTGCACAGCGAGGCTGCTGGTCAGGCTCCCACCACATCCCATCGTCTTCAGAGGGCCTCCTGACACACCAAGTAACCTTTTTTAAAAAGGAAAAAATAGCAGATTTGAAAATACCAGTAGCAGATGTTTTATTATGTTGCATATTTTATATCTAATTTATTTTTCCATTTGAATTAGTTCCTTACATTTTTGTTGATACTATCTAATTTTGAACAGTTGGCTTCTTAAGTAGATGAGGCCTTGACATACCTTATCATATCTGATAAATAATAAAAGGATTATGGTAATTGCTGGAGAAGTATTAGGCATTGGTATTCTAGTTTTATTACTTTCCTGAAAAATCAAGTAAGATCCAAAACAACTTTTGAGTTGAAAGAGGAAATCAGTAGGCATTTGTTCGCATGTCATGGTTTAATGTGACACCCATTTGTGATCACCTTTGCTTGTTTAGAAGTATCCTGGACAAGTCATACTCAAGTCAACCAGGTTACGACCGGCTCACGCAAGGAGGAGGAGTGCAGTGAGCCCCGTGCCACGGGAGGACCAGTGTGACTCTGCGCCGGGGCCACTACAGGGAGAGCCCAGCGAGCAGGAGGGAGGCTGCGGCCAGCCTGGGCCCTCACAGCCAGCAGCAGCACCCCAGGGACTCCGGAGCCTTGCACAGTTTGAAGACTCTTCACTAGCACAACTTGAAGCCGTGTCATTACCTCTCAGTGGGGCCACCTCTGAACCACCTCCCACTGCCTCTCTTCCACTTTTGAATAGTAATGACCTCAGACCACATTCTGTCACTGCACATCCACTACCAGCACCAGTTCCTCCCACACTCCTGCCGCCCCCGCCCCCCCCACCACCACCTCCACCTCTGCCTATTGCAAAGGACAGTGCTGTCACTGCAGAGACACTGGAAATAGGGCTGCCCGGGAAGGATGAGACCGAGAAGAGGATCTCGAAGTCAGCCAGCGCCCCCTCAGCACACCTCTTTGACAGCAGCCAGCTGCTCAGTGCCCGGAGAAAGCTCAGGAAGACTGCAGAAGGCTTGCAGAGGAGGAGAGGTAAGCTATGCAGATGTTCTTGTGACCACCGGCTACATAGACCTCAAGACATTAATTGATAGCTCCTGGTCTCAAGGTCATAGCAGAGGAGAATTCTTACCAGCCTGCAGCATCAAATATGTAGACACACACAGATGTGGGCCATCGTGAGTCATTGCCATGTTTGTGTTTCCTGACATAATGACATTTGACCTATGATGGTAGTTCATTTTGACCTGTAGAAAAAATCTGATTTTAAAACTAGGAAATAAAGTAGGGGGAGTGTAGCTCAGCAGTGGACCACTTGCCTGAATGTATGAAGTACATTCAGTCCAAAGAACTAGCGAGGAGGAGGGAAAATATTCAAGGAAGTGTCAAAAGAGCCAGGCAGAGTGGCACACACCTGTAATCCTCATTCTGTGAGGGGCTGAGACAGGAGGGAGGCAAGTTAAAGCTCAGCATGGGCAATATAATGAGCCCCTGTCTTAAAATAGAAAATGTAAAAGGCTAGGAGTGCAGCTCAGTGTGAAGCCCGGGGTCCATCACTACAACCATGGCCGAGGGTGGAGGAGGAGAGACATTAGCAAGATCATGTAACAGTTGGTCATATTTCGGTATTAAGTACTTTATTATGTTCTTGTACAAAAGGCAAAGAATGGAGAGAATATGTGCAATTTGTTACATGTCAAATACCTTTAGTAAAGTTTCCTCCAAAAATAACGGAGGGGTTTAGTGTGACATAGAGCTTTCATGACCTTTGAGAAGCTTTCAGTTTACCCAGGACAAGTTGATATAAGGCAGTTTGCATCTTACATTTTAATTGTATCTTACATTTATTTTATTTCTTACCACAGTGTGAGTAAAATTTCAAAGCACAATCAGCACAGTGAGAGAATGTTTTTTTGGGTGGAAGTCTAACCCAGTCCTGTTTGAACAGGAAAGTCTCCGCAGCCATGCTGAGAGTGCCTCTGGCTCAGTCTTCTCACTGATCTGCTCTGCTCTGGGAAGATGGCAAGAGGAGCAGCAGTGCCTGCCCTCTCATTGTCAGGAGTTTTTAAATGAGGGCGGAACAGGGTTCTGTCTGTTCTGACAGCCTCTGCCCACAGTTGATGGTTCCACTTGTAGCTGGAATTTCCACATCTGGGTTATTATAGTCCAGGATGCTAGTGTTCAGAGATTGACTTGAGAGCACCAGGGATATAGCTCAGTGGCATAAGTGCCTGTCTGGCAAGCACAAGGTCCTGAGTTCAATTCCTGGTACCAAAAAACAAAAAAAACTTCCTATTTTAGGGCTGGGGATTTAACTCAGCGGCAAAGCACCTGCCTGGCAAGCGCAAGGTCGTGAGTTCAATTCCTGGTACCGGAAGAAAAACAAAAACAAACAAACAAACAGAGATTGACTTGAAGCACAGTCCTAACTGTGATTGTTCTCTTTCATTTTCCAAAGTGAGCTCGCCCATGGATGAAGTGCTAGCATCCCTGAAGCGTGGTAGTTTTCACCTGAGAAAGGTTGAACAACGAACTCTGCCTCCTTTCCCTGATGAAGATGATAGTAATAATATCTTGGCACAAATAAGGAAAGGTGTCAAGTTGAAGAAGGTACAAAAAGAAGTTTTGAGAGAGTCTTTCACACTGCTGCCCGACACAGACCCCCTCACACGGAGCATCCATGAAGCGCTGAGAAGAATTAAAGAAGCATCCCCCGAGTCGGAGGACGAGGAGGAGGCCTTACCCTGTACAGACTGGGAGAACTGACAAGTAAATGCCGCTGTCTTTGGCAGCGTTCAGTAGTAGTGCTTGTATTGGCTGGTGGGGCCCATTTAGACAGCCCAGCCGTAGAATGGATCACAGACGTGTGAAGTTCAGATCTTAATTCTATAGTTTACTGAAACTAATAGAACACACAAAGCACTTTTTATTTATTTATTTATCTATCTATCTATTTTGTCTTTTTTTGGGACAGGGTCTCCTATACAGTTCAGGGTGGCCTTGAGCTCACTTTTGCAACCCAGGCAAACTCCCAACTATCCTCTTCAGTCTCCTAAGTGCTGGGATTGCAGGTGTGCACCACCACGCCTGGCAAAAAACACTTTTTAAGGGCTATATCTAAATGTTTTTTTTTTTTTTATATTTTGCTCATTAAGAATTTCTACAGTGGGGGCTGGGGATTTAGCTCAGCGGCACAGCACTTACCTTGTCTGGTAAGCACAAGGTTGTGAGTTCGATTCCTGATACCAGAAGAAGAAAAAAAAAAGAATTTCTACAGTGAAGCTATATTCCAAGTAAAGGGACAATCTCACTCTTGCCTTAAATAAAAAAGGCTTTTTTCTAACTGAAATACTTTGCTTACACATTTTGAGTTTCGATGTATTAGCTTTCTGCAAAAGAGTTTCTCAAATCAGTCTAGTAAAATTACTGCATTTGCTAAGGATATAGCTTTCTTTTTGTTTCGTTTTGTTTTTTGAGACGGTCTCCCTGTGTAATTCAGGCTGGCCTTAAACTCACTTTGTAGCCCAGGCTGGCCTCAAACTCTCAACCATCCTCCTGCCTCCACCTCCCAAGTGCTGAGATTACAGGCATGCACCACCATGTCCCACTGATCATGTAGCTTTCTAAATCTTTAAAACTACTCTAGCACATCACAATTACTGCGTTGTCTACATACATTCAAGGCTGTAGTTCATGAATGTAGGAGACTTGCATAATGATCTTGAGGCTCCATGCCTGCTAACATTATCTTTGCTTGCACATGTGGCGTTCCTTTTAATAAGCTAGCTACAGTACGTAAAGTGGCACAAATTATTGAATCTACAGATACCACAAGCTATAAATGAAGTGTACAGGATTGGTAATTACCACAACAAAATTGCAGTATCTTGTGCAGACGTGTCCTTATTTTTGTTTGTTCTTCACAGCATTGACCAAAAGAAAAAGACCAAAGTTCTAGAAGGAAATTAAGGATATTTTAACATACTGGTTAACACTGTGATTCTTAACAGTATTCATTCAAGAGCTAACTGCAACTTGTTAAAAATGAAGATTTCTGGCTTAGAGAGTCTTAAGTTGTATGCAGATACACAACTGGATTTTGAAGACTTGGAACAAAAAATGTCAGTTATGTCAGTTTTTAAATATTGGTACATTCTGAACAATATTACTTGGTTGTATCAAACGATATTCTTTGGTCCTGTCTCGTGTTTCCTTTGGGCATGTGTCTGTCAGGAAATGACCTTCTAGTGTCTCTCCACCTGCCACACCCCAGTGACACCTGCATCACTCTTAACACCATAAAAATGACCATCTTCTTGGTCCACATTGCCTCACTGTGATTTAGTGTAGGGTCAGTAATATTCTGTGCAGTAGTATTTTGGTCAAGGCTGTTACATACAGAAGCCTTAATTATAATCATTTTATATGGCTTTCTGGTTTTTTGGATCCCAAAATAATTTGAAACCCTTTGCTTGTCCATATGACACTCTGCTTTGTAGAAGAGTGCACATGTGTATGTATGCGTGTATCTACTTCATATATAAAATCATTTCCACTTTACCTTTCTTGCTACTTACTGTTACTTGTCTCCTCCTGCTTGTAACTTTTCAGGTTGCTGCTCAAGCCCGCACCTAAAGATACTATTTTGTCACTGACTGGTAATTAATTCCACAGCTGGGTCTTCATGTATGTGTGTACAGTGTTCAGTTCTTTCATTACTCCTGGCCTGCCATGGCCTACTTCTGGCACTCTCCTTGCACGGCCCTGACTGTCTTCTCCCGCCACCAGATTTGCCAGACACAGAGATATTAGAAAGCAGTGGCACTCTGTAACTCACCTGGCAGAAGGGCTGTTTATGGCTGCTGGCTATGTGGTTAGTGTTAATCTCAAACACTAAGCAGCGTGCATGGGTATGCCACTGTGAAAGCTTCTTAGAGTTTTGTTGGGAGGTGTGGGGGTGGCTGTTCATGGCTATGTGTTTTACCGTACTGTACAAGGTCCGGTGCCTGCAGATTCACTCTGTAAAGACTGTAGACTACTGTAGTTATACACAGACAACTTAGAGGAGTGGTGGGTCACTGCTTTGTGATTGGAGAATAATAGTCAAAAGCTTTTAACTGTCATTTATATTTGTATTCTTAAAGATTTTAAACTTTTACATGCTTTAAGATGTCGAGTTTGGGCCGGGGAGATAGCTCAGTGGCACAAGCGCCTGCCTGGCAAGCACAAGGTCATGAGTTCGATTCCCGTTACCAAAAAAAAAAAAAAAAAACAAAGCATAACATATCGAGTTGGTTAAAACTCATGAAGTACAGAGTGAGGGTCCAGGTTGGGGCTCCTGCTTGAGGCCCCAGCACTGAGCACACCAGGGAGCAGCAGGCACAGCTAACAGTGCTCCTGCTCCCCTTTTCCTCCTTCCCCGGGGGTTGTAGACATGAGGAAATGCGTTTAGTTACAGACTGTAACCACTTTCCACTGTGATTCCTATAGGATTTTTCTTAAAATTGTTAAGCAATAATGTTGTGCATTAGAAGTACAGTGTGAGTCACATGAAAGTAAAAATGAACATGTGAGATTAATTTTACTAATATTTTACTTGACACAGTGGAGCCAAAATAGTACCTTGTCATATGCAGCCTGTGTAAAATCCAGTGCTGTTGTGTTTTCCTCCCCTCCTGCTCCCGCGTCCATCTGTGAATGGAGCCCGGGTTTCACCTCACATGCACGGCTGCAGTCCTTGCTGTCACACTGAGTGGTGCCCCAGCCCACACAGCTCTGAGGGAGTGTGAAGTCTTCAAAATCCAGGTCTGCTTCTCTGTGCAGTCCTTACTTCACATTTACTAACAGCACTTTTCTCAGTGTGGATGTATTTCATGGTTCAAGTGAAATGTCCCACCAAAACAAAAATTTATTCCTTGGGAAAATACTTTATGTGGTTTGAGCTGCTAAATTTTAAATTAAAAATGTAATCTCTCATTCACACACTTCAGGTGCTTGTAGCTGTAGTCTGTTCACACACATGTCAGTTCCTGTCTGATAGATAGGTCTTTTGTGTGTGTATTTCTGTGCTTGGGTAAGCTCATATATCTTAACATAGTACTTTGAATAATAAAATAGTTCTGGAAAAGTGTTGTTTTTTTTTTTTTTTAAAGTTGATTGATTGCTTAATGGAGACACAATCTTGCTATGCAGTTCATACCAGCCTTAAGTTTTCTATGTAGCCCAGGCTGGCCTTAAACTTGCAGTGATCTTCCTGCCTCAGCTTCCCAAGCAGGATTATCATCCTGCACCCATCAAAGTATTGATTTAAAGACTATTTTTTATCCTGTCCCCTAAATGTCATTAAAACAAAAATAGGCCAGGCATGGTGGTGCATGCCTGTAATCACCAGCACTAAGAAGGCTGAGGCAGGAGGCTTGTTGAAGTTTTGAGGGCTACAAAGTAATTTCAAGGCCAGCCTGAACTATAGAGAGACACTGTCTCAAAAAAAAAAAAAAAAAAAAAACAGTCTCTGTATTGAATTTTAAAGATATCATTGAATGGTTTTTACCCTGCTGGCAGTTTGGGGTACATTTTTAGATTGAATTTATTCCTTAATAAGTTTTGACATTTGGAAAAAGAAATGAAAATGATTGTAACAACTCTTTTTAAATGATCACAATCTATATATATTTTTTTAACATATTCTTTTTTGGGGCCAGGGATATAGCTCAGTGGCACAAGTGCCTGCCTGGCAAGCTCAAGGTCCTGAGTTTGATTTTTGGTAACAAAAAAAAAAGTCCTTTCAAAGGGCCTCCTGCATAACACCTACTGTATAAATGGGCATTTAAAGAAAGAAGCCCACATTTGCCTTGAATATTGCAAAGGGTAGGAGGGCACATGCAGACACACTGTCGGTAAAAACAGGCATTTTTTTAATACACTTTATTATTTTGTTTCAGACAGGTGACTTGAGAGAAGAAAGCTGTCTACAGGTAAAGATTGGTTCTGATTCTTTTGGATAACAATAGTGAAGCAGTTTGTCCCACAGCTGGATTCCATTAGATCCGGAGTATGTTGACTCAAGTGGTGTGAAAAACAGAAACGAAGCACAGCTGGCAGTTCCTTGCTGGTCACCCCGGCAGACGGCGAGGAGCGCACATGCGGCAGCACTGCCAGCTGCAGCAAGAAGCAACTTTCTCTTCCACACCCAGCGCACCCTGTGGTGTCAGTCACACTCGGGGTCTCGGTGAACCGGAAGCACATTGGGCAACCCAGTCTGCTGTGAGCTGTTTGGGGACTGCTTCATGATCATCTTTGAGTACACTGAGAGACAACTGCTGAAAATACAGAGCTGCTTCCAGATCAGCTATAGAAATAGTGCTACACTCTGAAGAAGAGCTGTTGGGGACGCTAGAGGTCAGAAAGTAAATGCAAATCAGATGGAAATGCACTTACAATTTTTACATTACTCCTAAAGAATCTTCATAAAGATGCTCACCGTCTGAAAAGCCACTGGAGAGACACCTAGTAATGTGTGTACCATGACATTTAATGACATATTTTTAGAAGGCCACACAGTCTTATACTTTGTAAGGGTTTGAAATTTCCATGCTTTTAAATAGCTTTTCATAATTCTGGATTTATAATAGTTTGAATTTTATGTGTATCCTTGTTTATGAGAAGCAATACTTCATGATTTGATAATATTTCAAATTATTTTTAGTCTTTTTGTTTGAACTATTGCTTGATCACTGTAACCCGTGACTCTCTATTGAGAATCAAAAATCAAGATTCAGTAATAGGGATACAGATCTTAACTGTTTCTATCATATATCATTTTTAAGTGTTTATTTTACTCCACAATGAAAAAGCATGTGCTCCACAAAAATGCAGAAGGTAGACCCTCAGAAAAGGTTCTTTGGCTGCATTTCCCTTTCTCTAAGTTTTGAATGGGACTTTGCAGAGAGACCTTATTGTTGTCAAAGAATGTTAAACATACGAATGCAGCTCTAGGTTTGCTATAAGGAAGCCTGAAGGTACCTCTGTCGTGGGTCATCAGCAGGATTGTCCTGGGCTTGCATGAAGGTAGATGATGTATGTAGTTGGTGGCACTCTGCAGAGTGTAATTCTGCACAAGACAGGTCCTGGTTTATATGGGGGAGTTAGGATTGAAATGTCAAGAAGAATTTTATTATCTTAGAAGGCAAAACTCTGGCCTGATCCCAGAAAGCAGAACTAAAGTCAAAGTTCCTTAGTGTATTGTTTTCCTGGAGAACAAGTGCTCACATTATTGACATTTTTAAATGTAATTTTCTTTAGTTGTGGAGAGATACTGTGACAACAGCCTCTATGTGACAGTCTTTCAGCTTAAACGTTGGTCATGTATATATTGATAAGAGCAGGAGCTTCCTGTACAGCATTTTCAAACACTGATTTCAGTCCCCAAATAGTTCATACATCTCTCCTGGGAAGAATAGAAATATAAATCTACTTCACAGACTTTATCCCAAGGTGAGAGTGTGAGTGGATATGCTTTATAACTTTAATAAAGCATTAAAGCATGGTTTTAATCCAAAGAACCATTTGTTAGAATGTTAATATGTTTGGAAAATTTTAAAGTAAATTTAGAAACTTTTAGTAAAAATCATGTATTGGTTTTATGCATCCAGTTTTGCATGGATTCCATATCCAGTGTTTTGGATGCTTGCTTATAACCTAAGTTTTATTCACTTTATTTCAACTTTAGAAGAAAATAATTAACAAAAAAACCCTGGAACCCTCACATGTTGAAAGAAAATTGCTACCATTAGTGTTCTCCTGGGAGCCCACGTAAAACAACTCACTTGAAAAGATCCTGTGGTCGGTCTCCCCACACTATCAGACAGCAGTTGTGCAGGACACTGTCAGCTCTGAGAAGACTAAGGGAGGGCTGCTCCTCCCCCTGCAGTGCAGGTGTCGGCTGGGCTGGGGGAAGTCCCTAGCATGTGCACTTCCCTGCCTTAGGCTCCAGCTCTTTGGGCTGGGATATAGTGTCCTAGCCCCTAAGTGCAAAGTCCTGGGTTCAGGCCCCTAGCAGTGGGTGTGTGGTAGGGGAATCTAAGTTCCAAGTTTCACAGAATTACAAATTATGGTAGCCTTTGGAGTTACTCACAAATTATATTAAAATTTCTAATAGCCAGGGGCCACTTGTCCATCAAGATAAGATTATTAGTTAAACTATGATTTTTAAGGCAGGTTTTTTTTGTTTTGTTTTGTTTTGGTACCAGGAATCAAACTCAGGACCTTGCACTTGCCAAGCAGATGCTTGTGACCCTGAGCAATATCCCTGGCTTTAAGGCAGTTTTAGAACCACACAAAACATGTGTTGGGGTATTTAAATTTTAACCCCCTGCCCCTGTGAGGATCTTTGGCTTTAATGTTAAATTTATATATATTTGGTTTTGTGGCACTTACTGATGATCAGGTTTCCATTTCCAAACTTGCCTGCACTTTCTGTATGGCTCAGAATATTTGACCATTCTATTTATGTTGAGATATCATTTGTATATCCACAGACAACTTCTTGCTCTTGCTGAGTCAACTTAGAAGTTAATTTACCAATCCGGTCTTGATTGCAATAAGTATAAAATGGGAAGACAAGTAGATCGTGACTTGAGGATGTTTCGAGGTTAATGTTATTGCTCACTTGAATTTCCGTTTAAAATATTCCCCTACTAGCAACCAAATGTATGTCTGTATAGCAGCATAGCATGGATAGGAGCAGCGCCTGCTGGCTGGCTGACTGAGCTGTCACACAGTGGTGTGAGGAAACGCTTGGCTGGTGAGGACTTTAGAGGATGAACTGTTGTCTTGTTTATTTTGAAGTGTAGTTACAGGCGTACTGAGTTTCTGAGCAGCATAAAAACAATTCCTTAGTTCTTCACTGTGGAACTGAAGCGTTCTATGAAATGCAGTTTTATGAGTCCTGGTGGACGCAGCTGTGGCCAAGGTGCAGCATTTCCAGAGAATGTGTGGAACCTCCCCATTCACGAGCTCTGCCATCTCCTCTGCTTGCGTTGGGGAGACCCTTGTTTCTTCAGAGTTGAACTAGGGTTTGGCACCATACCTGCAGCCGTGTTATACCATGAAAATGTGTTACATGGTAAAGCACACGTCAGCCATTGTAGGCACAGGAAGGAGAGCTCTTCAGTCAGCAGGACACAGCGTATCGGCAGCACCCTTTACATGAGTCAGAGTGCAGCTCATACTTAATTTTATACATTCCCTGTGACCAGTTTCAAGTTACATTACCAAGTATGTTTGTATTAATTTAAGTCAATGCTTTTATTTTAGCCTGAAGAAAATTTTTTATAAACACATGGATTTTCAGCTTTATTATCTAAATAAGTATTATGCACATAGCACCAGACACCAACCTTTAAAGCAGTACTATTGGGGCCTGCCAGGGCATTGGAATTGCTTATACTTTATCAGGTTATTTGTACAAAAAACAAACAGCTTGTTAAAATGCAACCATTTGATAATGAAAGCAGAGAGGGACCTGTATTTTTACCTAAGTCTTGCACTGAATATAAATAATATAAAGTGAATTGTAATCAGATTTTATTTCCAATTTAGTGCTTAGCATAGAAAAAGAGCTGTGCTTAGTGTTGGAGGCCTGAGCAAGCAGACTCACTTGGGGTGGGGGTGAGAGGGCCCCTTCCACAGCACAGTGCTTGCGTGGCTGCTGAGCGGCTCAGGAGGTGCCCAGACCCCACAGAGTGCACTATTTTTATCCTAGAAACATAGTATAACTTTAAAAGTTTTCCCTGCAAAATGAGTTTATATTGTTGCCTAAACTTCGATGTTTGTAAGCAGTTTTTTTAAAGGTGAGGGAGAAGACTGTCTGCGTGCACACATGAAATGTTTGTCCGTGTAATTATTTCAAAGATGTGTCGATTCTGAAATTTCCTGTGTGGGCCAGAGTAAACGTACAGTTTACATGGCCTGTGTAGGCTGTAATTCCAAGTGTATGTCTGTGCCAGCTTCTGCGGACGGCTCCTGTGCCGCTGTAGGGTGTGTGCATGGAGCATACCTCTTTGAGATCCACATGGCCGCTAGGTATGATGAGTCACTGGATCTCAAAGAAAATCACGTTTTGAGAGAAGTTTTTGTTCTTTTAAATTCATTTACAGCCGAGAGTGACTCTGATGGGGAACTTACAGTGTGTAGGGAAGATGCAGAGTGATGTTTAGATGAAGTATGGGCATTGAGCTGAGTTTTATTTAACAGGCTTTTTATTTTAAATTTGCATGTTCTCTGTTAACTATCAAAGGATGTCGCTAGCTATTCCAGCTGCCCCAGTACTCATAATTTGTAAGAGATCTCCACAGTCACCAGGCAGCATTTCCAAGATGAGCAGACAGTGCAACTTGGTGACTTCTGGCCTCTGGGCCTTTTGACAGAACCCTGTTGGCTCATGAGATTTCTCATTGTGCTGTGTGTCTTGCCAGGGGTGGAGCCAGATGCGTAGTTTATGACACATGGAAGGCTGCAGATCATTTTGCATGAATAAAGTCCCTTAGAGCTAATGAAACTGACATGTTTCTACCCACTCTGGGTAAATGAAAATTATGCTGGCAAACTGACTCACCATTTACTAGCTTTATGCAATACTATAAAGGTAGAAGCAGAAACACTAGCACATTGTGCTTGGCTTTATGGATGGCTTTCTCTCCATGACGTTAAATGGACAGTGCATAGTGGACTGTAAGTGCACCTCCCGCAGATTTATAAGAAATATGCTCAATTAACATTCTAAAGTATTAAAAGTACAAAGAAAACACTAAGCAAGCATTTATAGCAATACTATGAAATCTACAATAATTGTTTTGACTGTTGCCTTTTGCTCATCAGTGCAAATTTTCTGCATTGTAATTACTGTATTGCTTTGTATCTCATGTTTTTTACACCTGACTTTAGAGTTAAGTACTTGTCCACCAAGTATTGCAATCACCTTTCTCTTATTGTACATGCAGTGTAATAACATACAGTTTTGGTGCTTAACAATATTCCTTTTTTTCTTTAATAAAGGGTATTTATTTGAACTAACCTGGTTGTGCTTTTTTTTTAAAAAAATTTGAATACTCTTTATTGACAAAAGTTAATAGACAGTGTTAGAAAAATTCACTGTTACAACTGAAGAGCTGAAGAGCCGCGTGTGGTGGCGCACACCTGTAATCCCAGCACTCGGGAGGTTGAGGCAGGAGGATTGTTGTGAGTTTGAGACCAGCTTGGGCTGCAAAGTGAGTTCAAGCCCAGTCTGAACTCCATAGGGGGACTCTGTCTCAAAAAAAAGACGAAAAAAAAAAAAAAAAAAAACCTGAAGAGCTGAAAGCTTGTCACAAATAATTTAGGAATAGCTGCTCCTCACATAATTGTCCAACTGTTTTCAGTCTCCGGTTCTGAACAATTCTAGATTGTTGACAAACCTTTTGTTGTTGTGGCAGTACACCAGTTTCTCTTCTTGTTCCTCCACTTTCTTCAGATCTGTGTCCCACTGCTGAAACACATTCAGAAACCGCTCAGGATACTCTTGGTTAAGTTTCTTCAGAAAAGTCAAGCCAAGTATCTTTTCCACTCCTTCCCTCTTTCCCTTCTTTTTCTTTCTTTCTTTTTTTTTTTTGGACAGGTCTAGGTACGCCAAGCTGGCTTCAAACTCAAGATCCTTTGTTCTTGTGTTTTCCAAACGTGTTCAATTTTCTGACTACTGGACTTGAAAGAAGCCTTGGTATATGTTTCTAGTCTTTTTCTCTTGGCAAGGAGAACCTTCTTAATGTCAGCTCCAAATTTTTCCAGCATGTTCTGTACCTGTGCTTGTTTAAAATAGCATCGTTGGTAGATATTCTCATGCTGAGTAGGAGATGCACAGCAACTTTTGCTCTTTGCAGCAGGAGCTGGGACAGGACCCATGGCCTGTCACCTGCACTTGGCTCTTCCTGAGCATGGGTAATAATATTTAACAGCAACTTTGTGTTAGTAACTCCCTCATTCATTGCTGTTTGTATAAATGTACACAAAATTTGGAAATACTGATTTCCAAAATTGAAAGGTTTTTAAATACAGTAAAACCTCAGTTTGTGAGCACAGTTCATTCTGGGAACATGATTATAATCCAAAACACTTTTATATCGAAGTGAATTTCCCCATAAGAAATGGTAACGGATGCTTCTAATACCAAAAAAAATTCACATAAAAATGATTATACAATACTGTAATACAGGGCAAAATAATAAAATGCAAAATATAAAGAAAAGAACTACCCTGCACTCATACTGCAAACCTTTGTGGCTGGTGAGGACGCCGCCATCCCTCACGGAGTCCCTGCTGTCTGCTGGCTCAGTGAAGGTTTTTCTTTTCATGCTACTCTAACCAGGGGCCTATCCAGTCACACCTGCTTTTGCCTCCTTTTGAGGGTTTCATGGAAATGTGGCACTGCATTGTTAAGCATCATCACTGGCATGCTGCAGCCTTCGGGTCGTGCTTTCTACAAAACTTTGCACCTTTGCCCATATTTTACACATCTCCCTAATCTCATTTTGCAGGGAGGGATTCCTCCACAACCTCTTGCTGTTGGGAGACGATCACCCACCATCCTGTAACGGGAGAACTGTGAGCTCAGTTGTGATCACGTGATGTTCCAGTGTCCCATGCTACTTGTGTTGCAAGATTTACTCAAGTTATCAAGTCCATCAAGTTTTTTTAGAGCTGTTTGGTGGTCTGAAGAATAGGTTTCTTGGCAGTACAAGCCCTTTCTGTCCAGTACTTTCAGTATTCAATTTCTGACTATCTGACTTGGGGAGACCATGACAGTCACACACATGAAACTGAGTGGAGCCCAGCAGACGCTGTATCTGTCAGAATACAACCGATAATACCTCAGCAGCTTTTAGAAGTACCACGTGGGAGTCCCACCGAGTGAGACAAGCAGGGGTAATTGGGTTTTTGCCTGAGGCAGATAAGCCCATGAGAATTGCTCCCCTCTCTGCCTCTGCATGGAGCAAAGGACTGAAGCCAGGGCCTTCCCATGAGCCGCATCCTCAGCTCATTTTTATTTTTGAAACAGGGTCTAGCTAACTTGCCTGGGTTGAGCTTCAACTTGCCACTGTCCTGCCTTAGCCTCATAGAGTGCTGGGATGACCGGTGTGCACTGCCATGCTTGGCGTCAGCCTCTCTTGCAGCAAACATATCTCACCACTGCATAGTAGAAGCTGTAGAGAAGGCAAGACTTCCCTCAGCACTGTCACCATCGTACCAGCTGCTACCTCTGCAGTGAGGCAAGAGGTGAAGGCGAAAGGATGGAGAGGGGGAGGACCTCCGGCTGTTGGCGAGCTTGTGAGTGTGGAAAGCCCAAGAGGTCCCTTGCCAGAATCAGGTTTCAGAGAGCTTGACAAAAAAGGGGTGTCAACTGGTTTCTATATATTAGTGACAGTCAAAAGTTAACCTTTACCACACTGACAAATTAATGGAAAGACCATGCATGAGACCTGAACCGGCAATTCAGAGAGGAGACTGTTCTGAGTATACCTGGGAAGATTCCAACTCGTTAGCAGCAAGGAGAGCGTGATCGAAAGATAAGCCCCAGGAATGCGTGATACCTTCAAGCAGGCAGAGATCTGGAGCATTGCACCTCTGCTCGTGTTGCTGGCACAGCTGTGTGAGCCACAGCTTGCTCCAGCAGAGGAGGGTGCCTGCAGTGTGATCAGCACGGCCCGCGGCTGAGCCCAGGGCTGGCAGCAGGTGGACAGCGAGTGGCTGATGTCCCCGGCCAGCACCGCCACACAGCCAGCACTGCACGGCAGCCTGGCCCAGCCTGGCCTCCCTGACACAAGGTGGGTAGCAGGGAGCTGCGGGACAGGACTTCCAACCTGGTGAAGTTAAAGCCAGCAAAGCTCAGCCAGGGATGTTATTTCCGTGCCCCCCGCCACGGACCCTCCCGGGCACCTGCCGCGCCTCTCGGCTGCACAGAAACCCGCTGCGCTGGGCTGCGCGTCCACCCGCGGACGGGGCGGAGGAAGACCACGCGCGATCTGCACGCAGACGCGGAGTGTTTGTCCTGACGACGCAGCTCGAGCTGGGGCGGCGGGCCCCCGGGGACGTGCGGAACGAAAGCTCGCACGCGGACGAACCGCCGGACCGCCGGGCGCAGCTCTGCCGCCGCTCGCCGGCCACCGAGCCGCCGCCTCCGAGCTTCGGTCGGGCGAGGCGCTGTACCGAGCTACAGAGGAGGAGACTGCGGAGGAGTGAAGGCCCCTGCGCGAAACGCTCGCCCCGGCCCGGCTCGGTGCGAGCCGGCGTGAGGCAGGGCTGCGGGGCGGCCGTCACAGCTGCCGGCGCTCCTCGCCCGCACAGCTTCTCCACCCTAACCTGCCAGGAAAAGGAGTTTCTAGCTGTGCTCTGCCAGAGGCCGACGCCGGGACGTCGCTGACCGCGGTGGCACCGCCGTTCTCCCCGGGCCGGCGCTGCCAGACCGGCTGGGGCCGGGCCTGCGCCCTTGTGCAACGTGGAGCTGCCGGAACTGGGTTCAAAATCCATTCACTCGGGTTCTGTGGGCATAGCTGTCCCTTTGCATTTCAATTTGCAGTAAAAATGGAAAATCTGTAACTGACCACATCTTTTCCTTATTCCCAAACACAAGCCTCAAAAATTCTAATTAAAAGTCAAATCTAGCCGGGCATGGTGGCGCACACCTGCAATCCCAGCACTTTGGGAGACCGAGGCAGGAGGATCGCCGTGAATTCAAGGCCAGCATGAGTTACACCGCGAGAGCCTGTCCCAAAAAAGCAACCCCTCCAATTCTGTTCTAATTAGGAAATTCTAATTAAAACTCCGCCTCTCTGCATCCTGCTGTGAGCAGTCTGCAGGCCTGCCGGAGGCCGCACTCAGCACGGAGAGCCGCCTCACCTTCCTCGTCGGGGTCACCATCAGGCGGGAGGAGAACGTCCCGAGGCGTTTGCCCGCAATCTCAACGGCACGGGCGCCCCGGCTCAGAGGGAGGCTGCGGGGTGCGCGCGGCTGGGGCGAGCCCCCGGGTGCCGGAGATGGGTTCCTCCGGCCGGCCGGCAGACCAGCACCGAACCGGCAGCGGCGGAAGCCCTCGGGGAGCTCGACGCAACCAGTTCGCCGTTCTTCCCCAGAGCTCGGCGGAGCGCGGCCTGCGTCTCCCCTCCACGCGGAGGAGGCGCGCCGGCCTCGAGGGCGGCGGAGGGCCGTAGCTGGGACCCGAGCGCCGCGGCAGCCAGTCTCTGCTGCGGGTGCTGATGTGCGGACTGCGGGAAAGCCCCCTGAATATTCCACAAAACAAACTGTGATTAATAAACGAAGGCGGGCCTCATAGGCCAACGGCCGGATTTCTTTCTTTAATCAGGTTTTACAGGTACATTTTAGATGTAATGATCACATTCGTCACAGAGGACAGAACTTTTCACAGGACAGAACTTGCTTTTCACCCCGCTATCCTCCCTTCAACCCCTCCTCGCCTCATTTACAAAAGCTTTGTTTCCACGGTTCCCTTCCTTTCTCTCCTTTTTTCACTTTTCCTTTTTGATTGGGGGGCGGAACCGAGCTTGCCAGGCAGGCGCTGTGCTGCGGAGCTCTGTCCTCCGGCTTCCCTTCTCCCTTCCCCTCCCTTGTTCCCCTCCCCATTTGAACATTTCCTCCTATTTCACAATACGTATTATACATTTTGGTCCTTATTTACACTTTTGGTTTCTCACACCAGAGAATGTGGCATTTACACACGTGTGTCCGATGTATTTCAGTTAAGAGTATGGGCTCAAGGTTCATCCATTCTCCTAGAAAAGTCTCCGCGGTATCCTTCTTTATGGCAGAGAAGTACTCCATTGTATAAAAAAACCTACATCTTTTTTATCCTTTCATTGGTTGATGGGCCCTTGGGTTGTTTCCAAGGTCTACTTGTTATAAACTGTACCACTATAAACATAGGTGTCTATATATTGCTGTGGTACAATGTTTTTAATTCTGGAGATACCCAGAAAGAGAATAGCTAGATTTAATGGGATCTCTAGTCCTAGTGTTTTGAGGAATCTCCACACTGATTTCCACAGTGGTTGCACCAGTCTACACTCCCACCAGCAGTGGAGAAGGGTTCGTTTTTCCCCATAGCCCCTCCAGCATTTGTACTGGTTGATTTCTTGATGATAGTCACTCTGGGGTGAGATGGAATCTCAGTGTTGTTTTAATTTGCATTTCTCAAATGACCAGTGATGTTGAACACTTTTCATGTATTTATTTGCCATTTATATTTCTTCATCTGCCAAGTGTGTATTCATCTCAGATGCCCATTTTTGGATGGGGTCTTTGAATTTAGGAGGTCTGATTTTTTCTGAATTCTTTATATGTTCTCAGTAGTAATCCTTTGCCTGAGGAACAGCTGGTAAACATTTTTTCCCACATTGTGGGTTGTCTCTTCACTCTGTTGGTGGTTTCTCTTGCTGTGCAGAAAGCTTTTTAATGAGATGAGATCCCAGTTGTTGATTCTTTGTGATAGTTCCTGTGCGATCTGTGTGATCGGGGTTTTGTTCATAATGTCTTTGCCTACCAATGTCTTTAAGAGTTTTAGCTATTCCATCTTCCAGCAGACCTAATGTTTGTGTTTTAATATTTACATCTTTAGTCCATTTCAATTTCACTTTAGTGCATGGTGAAAGATATGGATCCAACCTCCAGAACAGGCCTTTTACACGGTGGGACCCCTTGAAGCTGTGGCAAAAGCTGATAAACTGGCTGAAGCGCCTGTGTCAAGAGAGCCTCCTGTTGGAGTAAGCTCTCCTCCTCTGTGCTGCGCTTCTCTTTGTCACTAACCCTGGAACCAGTTTTTGTGTAGGCAGTATAGTATTTAAGGTTTCCAACAAAATGTAAACCCCTCAAAAAAAAAAAAAAAAAAAAAGATATGGGTCCAGTTTTAGTCTTTGGCATATGAAAGCCAGTTTTTCCAGCACCATTTATCAAAGAGGCTATCTTTCTTCCAGTGAATGTTTTTGGCCCCTTTGTCAAAGATAAGGTGGCTGAGTGTGTTTGTAGATCTGTCTGCATCTTCTAGTCTGTTCCTTTGGTCCTCAGGACTTTTTTGCCAGTACCATGCTGATTTTATCACTGTAGCTTTGTTTTTTGTTTTTTTTCCGGTACCGGGAATCAAACTCACGACTTTGCGCTTGCCAGCCCTCACTGTAGCTTTGTAGTATAATTTCAAGTCAGGAGTTGTGATGCCTCCTGCCTTTCCTTTGTTGGCCAGGATTGTCTTTGCTGTTCTAGGTCTATTCTGGTTCCAAATGAATATTAGGATTGTTGTCTCTAATTCTGTGAGACATGCTATTGGAATTTTGATTGAGATTGCATAAAACCTGTATAACAGTTTTGGAAGTATGGCCATTTTCACTATATTGGTTTTTCATTCCCAGGAGCAAGAGATAGCTTTCTTTTTCTGATACCTACTTCAGTCTCCTTTTTCAGAGTACTGTAGTTTTCACTGTAGAGTTCTTTTACTTCCTTTGTTAGATTGATTCCTAGGTATTTCATTTCTTTGGATTGTATTGTGAAAGGTGTTCTTGCCCTATTTTCTCTCTCAGTGACTTTGTTATTTGTATACAAGAAGGCTATTGACTTTTGAGTGTTGACTTTGTATCCAGCCACACAACTGAATTTATTAAATCTAGCAGTTTTTTAGTGGAGTTGTTGGGGTTTTCTATATAGAGTATAATGTCATCTGCAAATAATGATAATTTAACTTGTTCCTTTCCTATCATTATTCCTTTTATTTCTTTCTCTTGTCTAATTACTTTGGTTAAAGTTTCCAGGACTATGGTGAATAAAAATGGAGACAGTGGATTTCCTGGATTTTAGAGTGAAAGCTTTCAGTTTTTCTCTGTTTAGTATGATGTTGGCTACTGGCTTGTCATAGATGGCTCTTGTCAGAATGAGATAAAGATCATCTATTCCAATTTCCTATAGGGTTTTTATCATCAGTGGGTGCTGGTCTTTGTCAAAAGCTTTTTCTGCATCTATTGAGATGATCATATGGTTTTTGTCCTTGACGTTGTTAATATGGTATATTACATTTATTGATTTACATATATTGAACCATCCCTACATCCCTGGGATGAATTGTACTTGGTCATGGTGTATAATCTTCTAAATGATTTGCTGCATTCTGTTTGCCAGTATCTTATTGAGGATTTTTGTATCTACATTCATTAGGGAGATTGGCCTGCAGCTGTCTTAGTTGGATCCTTCTCTAGTTTTGGTATCAGGGAAACGCTTGCTTCCAGGAATGTATTTGGTTTGGTTTTTTTCTTTTTTTTTTTTTTTTTTTTTTTTTTTTTTTTTTTCTTTTTTTTTTTTTGGTACTGGGAATCAAACTCATGACCTTGTGCTTGCCAGGCAGGTGCTTATGCCACTGAGCTATATTCCTGGCCCCAGGAATGTATTTGGGAATATAGCTTCCCTTTCAAATTCATTAAAGAGTTTGAGAAGTAATGGTATTAGGTCTTCTCTAAATTTCTTATAGAATTCAGCAATGAATACCTCAGGGCCTGGGCTTTTCTTTGTTGGTAGGTTTTTAATTACATCTTCAATTTCACTGATACTAGTTTATTTAGGATTTTTATCTTTTTGATTCAGCTCTGGTAATTCATATGTATCTAGGAATCTGTCCATTTCTTCTGCATTTTTGATCTTATTAGAATATAGGTTCTCCGAGCCCCCCGCGCCTTGCGCCCAGGCAGC
>NW_004955425.1:21737014-21785717 GCF_000276665.1 Chinchilla lanigera | reverse complement strand
CTCTGTATTGTCTGTATTGTGCTTGTGATATGTTGTAAAATGTTGTATGTCTGTTAATGTTTCCCTCCTTTTATCCTTAAAATAAAAAAAAAAAAAAAAAAAAAAGAATATAGGTTCTCCAAGTAGGTATAGATAACCTTCTGGATTTCTGCAGGGTCTATTGTGATTTCACCCTTTTCATTCCTAATTGCATGGATTTGAGTCTTTGGTTTCCTTGTTTTGATAAGGTTGGGTAAGGGTTTGTTGATTTTATTTAATCTTTCAAAGAACCAACTCTTCAATTCATTGTCTTTGTATTGTTTTTTAGTCTCCAGTGCATTGATTTCTGCTCTGATCTTTATAATGTCCTCCCTCATTCAAGCTTTTGGCTTAGTCTGCTCTTCGTTTTCTAAAAGTTTGAGGTTCAACTTTAGGTTGTTTACTTGAGTGTGTTTTTCTGACATGTGTATTCACTGCTATAAATTTTCCTCTTTGCATTGCTTTCATTGTGTCCCATAAGTTTCAGTATGTTGTATTGTCATTATCATTTAATTGTAGAAACTAATTTAATTTCATCCGTGACCCACTGGTTGTTTAGGAGGATGCTATTTAATTTCCATGTGTTTATGAAGTTCTTGTTTTGTTTTGTTTTTTATGTTTTTTTGTTTTTCTTCCAGTACCAGGAATCGAACTCACGACCTTGTGCTTGCCAGGCAGGTGCTTTGCTGCTGAGCTAAATCCCCAGCTCCATCTTTATGAAGTTCTTGTGGTTTCTTTTGCCATTGTTTTCCAATTTCATTGCACTATTATCTGATAATATGCATGGGATAATTTCAGTTCTTTTGCACTTACTTAAGCATGTTCTATGAGCTAGTATGTAGTCTACTTTGGAAAATGTCCTGGGTGCAGCTGAGAACATGTATTCTGATGTTGTGTGGTGGGACGCTCTGTAGACATGTATTAAGTCCATTCATTCAAAAGTTTGGTTCAATTCTGATACTTCATTGTTGATTTTTTTGTCTAGTTGATGTCTTTTTGTGACAGTGGGGGTATTGAGATCCCCCAATACAACTGTATTAGTGCTTGTCTGACTTTTTCATGTCTGTTAATATTTGTTTTATATATTTGGGTGCACTGGTATTTGCTGCATATATATTTATGATTCTTATCTCTTTCTCATGGATTGTCCCTTTACAAGGATATAGTGACCTTTGTCTCTTTTAATCAGTCTTGGCTTGAAATTTTGTCTGCAAATAGAATAGGTACTCCTGCTTTTTTCTGGGTTCCTGTCAAATGTACTATGGTTTTCCTTCCTTCCATAGACTTTCAGTCTATGAATTTCTTTGGAATTAAATGTGTTTCTTGTACACAGCATTTTGTTGGATCTTTCTTCTTGATCCATTCTGCTAGTGTCTTTTGATTGGCAAATTGAGACCATTAACATTGATGGTTATAACTGATATGTATAGACTTATCCTTGTCATGTTATTTTCCTACTGTTGGCTCCCCCTACCCCCTTTAATTGTTTACCTTGCCTGGTGGATTCCTTCTGTTGGGGTTCATGGAGTTGTAGTCTTTATTATCTCTTTCTAGAATGTCCTTCAGAACATTTTGGAGTGCTGGTTTGCTGGTCATAAATTTCCTCTGATGTTCTTCGTCATGGAAATATCTCACTTCTCCAATGATTTTGAAACATAGTTTTGTGGAGTACATCAATCTGGGTTGGAGGTTCTTTTCAGTTAGGACTTGAAATACTTCACTCCAAGCTCTCTTTAGCTTGAAGGTTTGTGTTAAGTCAGCTGTGATTCTGATGGGCTTTTCTTTATGGGCGATTTGTTTATTTTCCCTAAAAGCTTTTAATATTCTATTCTTGTGCTGAATTTCTAGAATCTTGACTAAGATATGCATGGCTATACATTCTTTTATACATGGCCAATTGGAGTTCTATATGCCTCATTTACCTGTATGTCAAATTCTTTTTCCCTGCCAGAGAGGTTTTCTGCCATGACTTCTGAGAACATTTGTGCTATCTCCTGCTTTTTCATTGACCCCAATCATCTAATGTTATTCTTCTTTGCCTCATCTAGCAGCTGCTGGATTGATTTCTCATGATCCCTTGCTATTTTAAAGAAATCTTTCTTTTCATGATCACTAACTGCAAGTGTATTTCTATATCTGATTCTGTCCTCACACTGGCTTAATCTGCTGTGAATACTTTTAAAGGAATTTTCATTCTCTTGGATATCTGCTTGAATCTACCTTATGGATTCAATTTCCTTCCTATGTTGAGCATCCATGGCTTCCATCATTTTCCTAAGCTCCTCTATTTTTTATCTGTATCTGCTCTAGAATCACTAAGTATGGTTTTCATTGTGGACACCATCTCTGTAGTCATCTGAGAAATTATTTCTTTTCTTTTGTTTTTGGTACTGGGAATCAAACGCATGACCTCAGGCTTGCTAGGCAAGTGCTTATGCCACTGAACTATATCCCTGGCCCTGAGAAATTATTTCTGATTTGATTTTTTTCTAGAGCCTCATTTATTTGCTTTGTTGTTACCACTTCAGAGAGATCAGGTGGGTGGCTTTCAGATTGTCCCACCTCATTGCCCCGTTTGCATTTGGTGAACTGGATGTCTGGAGCTGCTTAGTGCTGAACTTTCTTCTTATTTTTTTTTTTTTTTTTAGTTTAATTCCTGGGTTGAAACTTGTAAATTGCCTATGGTAGGTTACTTTATTGCTAGTATTTAGAACCCTTAAGAAATGACTATTTCTCAGAGGTGTCTTCCAACTGTAGCTGGTTTTTGGGTTCTGAATCTGCTACAAGAGCCTACCTATTTTTTTTTTTTTTGTACTTTTGAGACAAGGTCTCTCTATGCAGGCTGGCCTTGAGCTCACTCTGTAGCCCAAATTGCAATGATCCTCCTGCGTGCTGGGATTACAGGCGTGCACCACCACGCCTAGCCCAAGAGCCTACCTCTTAAATTTGCTGTGAATGAGAAGTTGCTGCCTACTTGGCCCAGCCCCTGGTTCTTCAGCAGTGGCCCACAGTATTTTCCATGACTCTTAGTCAGTCTCACTCTTGGAGTACTAGGAAGAACACTGGTTAGAACAATTATATCACTTTGGCTAAAGTAATATAATCAGCAATAACAATAGCATCAAATACAACCTAGAAAATGACAAACTCAGCTCACCATTAATTTGCCACCTTTAACTGTATGAACTAGATTTGTGGTATATAACAAAGTCTAAAACAAACCAGAAAGTTATATGCAGTAAATAAGTCCTTAATATGTCAGTTTTACTCTCAGGGGTGAAAATACAAAAGAGATTAGGGAAAAAACAGAGAAATAGAAGAAGAGATCAGAAGCAAGGCAAGAGGACAAAGGGGATTACACAAACTTTGGGAAACTGGTGCAGAAGACTGGAGGGAAAGAGAGAAGAAAAAGAAAAAAAGAACAGAACCACCACCACCAAGATGCTAAAAACCACATGCACACTCATATAAAAATAAAATCAAACAATAAAGGAGATGAAAACCCCCAAAACCAAAGCAAAACAAAACAAAAAACCAGGACAGAGAAAAAAAAGAAAAAAAGAGTCCACTTCCACGTTTGTCTGTGCTGTAACTGGTAGAGCACATGTGGAGACAGAGTCCCAACAAGCCAGCAGTAGCCTTATTGGGGTAGTGGATAATCTCAGTGAGGCTGCACCTTTGTTTCCCCTGAAATTCAGGCTGGGACCAGACTCCCTCAGCCTGTAGCTGAGCACACCTTCTGCTGACTTGAACTCAGCTGGGGGCTGCTAGCTGGAGCCAGCAGTTGTTCTGAGTTCTGAGCTCAGCCGGCCCCTCTCCAAGATGGCTCCTGGCCACTTGCTCTCTCCTGTGGACAACTGAGCCCTCAGCACTCACCCGCCAGCTAGTGCAGTCCTCCACGTGCACTGTTCCCTTCCACTGCTGCGTCTCCATGAAGGCCTCTGGTCTTGCCAGCCGCCACCACGTGTCCACAGGTTTGAAGTGCTTCTCTGGGCAGTGAGTCCCATCTCAGGAAGAAGTCTCCACCAGCTACCTCCTCCTTCTTCACCGAAGTTTCTCTCTTCACCCTTTTTTTTTTTTTTTTTTGGTGCTGGGACTCGAACTTAGGACCTTGTGCTTGCCAGGTAGGTGCTGTGCCGCTGAGCTTTCTCCCCGGCCCTCTCTTCACTTTTCTTGTGGGCTTCAATTTTCGATTCAGGTCCTTCCTGGGTCCAGGGAACCCAGTTCCTTCCTTCTTGTCTTCCTCCTGTTGCTCTATTCCAGCGTCTGGTCGGCGACTCTCGGAGAGGCTCCTTCTCTGTGCTGACCGCTCTGCCGTCTTCTTGGGAGTCCTGCAACATCTGGATTTAGAGGTGCACTATACAAAAATCTGTAAAGTCATAATAACCTATCATTTTAAATTAGCTATTTATGTCTAGCTAAATTTTTAAAATTTGAAATAGGTCAGTACAAGGAGAACTGTTGATCAAAAAAATAGGAGTACGAAAAAATAAACGAGGTCCAAGAGAAGGAAAACTCTGTAACTAAAAACCCTGTGGAGACCGCGCCCCGGCTCCGAGGGCCCTCCTCCCGCGCGCTGAGCACAGTCCTGCGTCCAGAAGGGGAGCGGACCACAGTGCCGAGGGTCCCTGGGGCCTGGAACGCGGCGCAGGGCGCACATGTCCTTGCGGGGCGGGAGACGGGGCTATATCTGCCGCCTGCACCCCTCCTCGCGGGCAGAGACCCCGCGTCGCCGCGAAGCCAGAGGGGGGCTCAAATTTGGATTTGGAGTTGGTACCTTCTAGGTTAACGAAGAGACTTCACAAACAGTTGGAGAGCGGAGCCCTGAACTCCCGGGCCATGCCCTGCACTCAGTGTAAGGTGCTAATTAACCCGATCACCCAGGGCCACCTCCCTTCCTCAGGCCCCAGACCCGGACGTGCGGAGACGCGGCGCGGGGGCGCCCGTCCGCGCACCTCAACGCGCACCCTGCCCGCGGGACCAGCCCCGCTTCCTCCGCCGCGCCCGGCCCGGGTCCTCCTCCCCGCTCGGCCCGCGGACCGCTCCGCACCCGGCAGCGCCCTGTCCCGGAGCTCAAGCGTCTCGGTGGCGGAGGGAGGCGAGGCAGCTTCCGACCCCGCCCGCGGACAGCCAGGCCGGAGCGGGGCAGCGCGGCCTCCGCGGGAGTTGGCGGGGGCGGGGGGCACAGTGCCGCGGGAAGGACTCCGCCGGCGCAGCACGTTTACCTCGGCTGTGCTCTCGCTCCTTTCCCTCTGGGGACAGGGTACAGGGATCCTCCTGCCTCAGCCTCCCGAGTGCTGGGAGCGCAGGTGTACACCACCCCCTGCCCGTTTCACCTGTTCTTCATGATTTCCAGGTTCTTTCATCTGAATTGGTACAAGTGGGGGAAAGCTGTCTCCTAGCCTGGCCTCGCCTTGCCTTTCCTTAAGCCCCTCCTCATCTAGCGGCAGAGCCCAGACCACCCGCCCGTGGCTCCCAAGGGTCTCGAGGCTCCGTCTGCCTCCCGGAAAGCAGGACTCGGAGGACCGCACGGCCCCAGGAGACTGCGCCCCTCGTCCGCCCCGCTGCCGCGATGGGCGCCGGCCGAGCCGGAGGTGAGGCCCGACCCCGCCCGGACTCTCCGGGGAGGCGGCTGCGCCTTCCCGGCCGCGCTCCTCGGCGAGCGCGGGGCTTACGCGGTGCGGGAGACCCCCCGCCCCGCCCCGCCGCGGGCACCGAGGAGCCTCGCGCTCTGCGCTCCTGTCCCTAACGCTGGAATTCCAACGCACAGACATATTCTAAAATAAAGGCTCTGCTAGAGGAGAGCAAGACTAAAGCCTAAAACGAACAAAAGCCCAAACGGCGGTGCAGGCCGACCGCTCACGAGGGCCTGCGGGCCCGGGACGGACGGGCGCGGTTTGCTTCCCGCGCTGCGAACTAACTTCCACCAGCAGCGAAGACCAGGGCCACACGCAGTCTAAGCCAACGCAGTCTTCTTCCTTGTCGTCCTTGAGGTGACTGCAGCCCACGGTAATCGGTGAGCAGCGACCTGTTTCTGCGGCAGCAAGCGCAGCCAGGATCGCTTGGGACGACAGGAACCCAGGCTCAAAGCCCGACAGCAGTGCCGACGGGCAACTGTCTGGCTCTAGCTGTGAAGTACGAGTTCGGTACCAAAGTCGCTCACTCACAGGCACACGCGGTGCGCTGCAGCCGCGGAGCCCGAGCTAGCTGGCGCTTCCCCGGCCGCAGCCTGCATCCCTCCTCTGCCCGCTTTGAAACTACTGCTCCGAGTGCAGCGCTGTCACAGAAACGGCGGCGGGGACCCAGGAGGCGGAGCAGGGAAGGAAGCCGTTCTCACGGACACGCGCCGCGCGAGGCCAGCTCGCCCCGCAACGCCCGCCTTGTTGTGGCATCTCCGCAAAACCAGCCGCTAATGCCTGCTGGATTTCAATGTTTTCAAGTGTTATAAACAGCACATGAGTTTGTAAGTCCTCAAAGCTAAAGTGTGTTTTAAGTCCTTGAGAGCGACAGTCTATTTTCCGGCGACATCCAGCTTTCCGGGCCTCCTCCGGGCCGAGTCCCGCCCGCCAGCTGCCCACCTCTCCCGTTCTTTCTCACCAGTTCTTGTCCTGCCCGGGGCCCCGTCTTTACCCACGTCCCCACTGCACCCCTCGACAACCCCCAGGGTCTTCCTCCAGCCCCTGCTCCCTGCAGGGCCGCGGCTCCTCCACAGGCGGGCGCGCGCCCTCTACCACCCGGACCAGATCCAAGCCCCGCTTTCGACTTCACGCGTCCCTTGCCACATGAACGAATCGGGGCGTTGTGCAGATGGCGGACTGTGCCTCCTACTTCTGCCCGGATCCAGCCGGCATCTTCCTGGTCCCCGCAGCCATCAGTCTCGGTGGGGACTGCTGTGATTTGCATACCGCCTGGGCTTAGGAAGTCTAGTTGACCACATCCCTTCTTTGCAACAAGAATCCCTCGGTATCGCTGCGTTATGTTCGGAACGAAGCCCCAACCCTTCACCTGACTTACGCAGCCCCACCCTGCCCGTGCCCCTCGCCACCCCTCTGCACCCGGCTCTGACCGGCTCCGGCTGTGGCAGCGGCTGCGCTGCTCCATCTCACCTGCGCTGCAGCCTCCCGACACGCCCCCATCCGTCTCCAGGTCGCCAGCTCCTCCTCCTCGGGCCACCTGGGGTGTGTGCGTCTGTGCTCGGAGGGACTGTCCTGCACAGAGCCTGGCCTTTTCTTTTTTCCAAGTTGCTGTCCAAAGGGGCCTGGGCCACAGCGAGTGCTCAGGAGCGTTTGACAGAAGAGTGAGCACCAGGCAGGTCTCAGGCCAGCGTGTCCTTACAGCTCTAGGAGCAGAGTACTAGCCCCGAGCTGGCACCACACTCGGCAAATCTCAGTTTACCAAATTAAAATCCAGTTGTTTGGTGGCTCCTCAAAATGTCAAACAAGGACAAGCCTGTAATCCTACCACTAACTGAGGCTGAGACAGGAAGATTGCAAATTGGAGTCCTACCAGGGCAACTTAGTGAGACCCAGTCTTAAAAAATTTAAAAAGGAAAACATGGAAACAAAGCTTTTGTAAATGGCGAGGGGAGGAGGGGTTGAAGGGAGAGTAGGGGGAAAAGTAAACAAGTTGTATCATGTACAAATTCTCTATGATGAATGTGATCACTATATATATCTAAAATGTACCAATAAAATCTATTTAAAACTTAAAAAATTTAAGTCGGGTGTGGTAGCGCACGATTGTAATCCCAGCACTCAGGAGGCTGTGGCAGGAGGATCATTTCGAGTGCAAGACCAGCCTGGGCTACAAAGTGAGCTCAAGGTCAGCCTGAACTGCATAAGGAGACCTTGTCTCAAAAAGACCAAAAAAAAAAAAAAAAAAAAAAAAAGCTAAACATACTATTATCCTATGGCCCAGTCACTTTACTTCTAGGTACACAAACCAAAGAATGCAAAGCAGGGACTCAAGCAGGTGTTTATAGTAAAGAAGTCATATTATTCCCAAGACCCAGCTGGTGGATATCTGTCCATCGACAGATGAGCAACAAGATACACATCCTACCCACACAGCTGAATTTTATTTAGCCTCAGAAAGGATGGTGGGTGGGTGTGTGGTGCTGGGGACCAAACCCAGGGCCAGGTACGTACCTGGAAGTGTGCTACCACTCAGCGACACCCCAGCCTCCAGCAGGACTACACTGCCTGGCACACCAGTGGGCTTGAAAACAGTATGTTAAGGAAAAGCCAGGTATAAAAGGCAAATACTGTATGATCTCACATATAATTAAAATTGCAGATTGTATGTATATTTTATCTCAGTAGAAAAGGTTTCACCAAATCGATGTGAAACAACCTGTGGGGGTCAAGAAAGCCCGTGCCCAGCACAGTGAGGGGCTTTGGTGAGGGGACGTACAGCCCGATGACAGCAAGGCTGTGCACACCAGAGATGAGGGCGCTCTGGAGTGCACATGGAGTATTCACTTCAGATCTGCTTCCCAGAAATCTCTGAGACATAAAGGGAGCTGGAGGGGCTCGGGGGGACCCATGAGCTGCATGGCATCGTGGGCTGGCGGGCGGTCCTTGGAGGCCTCTCCTTTCTGCCTGGGCCCCTCAGGGGGCACCCGGGAGGACCACTGAGTGCCGAGGACCATGACTCTCGCACCGCGTCCCAGCTGGCCGAGGCAGGTGCCCCAGAGCCCCCGCAGCTCTCTCCCCAGGGTGCGAGGCAGCAGTGGGGCTGCCCGCAGTGCACAGATAGGGTTAGGACAGTTAGGACAGGTATGATTCAGTCACAGAAATCATGCATACTGATGGAAAACACGTCCACATTTTCCGTCTTACAGAAATGACTCATCCTGCATCTGTGTTATGGGAGAAAGGGTAATTTTTCTATCCCAGGGCACACCTGACATGGAAGTATCTGGCAGGAGGTCAGAATCCTACAGAAGGGTGAGTGCTGGTCACTCAGGTGTCTTTTATTAGGTTATGAACGCTGACACATGACAGGTTCCTTGGAAAGTCCCTGAAAATTACTAGGGCCACCCCAGCTCGTTTCGTAAAGAGCAGCAGAACGGCAGTGGAGCTCTTGGTTTCTCTGCCAGCCTGGTGCACCCGAAACGCCGAGTATCGGGTGTTCCTAGTAGTTTGCTGAATCTGCTGCCACAAACAGCTCCTGCTCCAGGGTTTCTTCTCCTTTAAATGAGATGAGGTCTCACTGTGCCAGCCTGTCCGTGGGCCCCAGGCCTGCGGCACTCTGTCCTCTACCCACAGCACCCGGGAGCCTGGGAGCCCGCAGGGCAGGCGCTGGAGGGCGTCACAGTCTTGACGCACTTGTCTCCAGGCTTACATTTTTGGTAAAATGTGGGGTTTTTGGTGCTGGGAACCGAACCCAAGGCCACGAGCTGAGCACGTGCTTGTCCAGGGAGCCACACTCAGTTCTGTCCCCTACGGGGCACATTAGGCAGTGCAGTGCTGACAGCAGTTTTCTTGGATAAAAAAACTTCTAAACAGAAAGTTCAAAATATTCAATTTCTTAGTTCAAAAGCTATGGATATGTTTGTGAGGCATCTATGTTTCCTGTAAAGAAAAACTGCCATAAAAATTTAAGTTTCCATTAACAGTTTTGTGAGCTTTTATTTCTAAGGTACTGTTTCTATTTAGGTAAGTAGCTTAGACTCTTACTGCCTGTAAGGTTTTAAAATTTGTTGTCAATTCTGTAATTTTACAAGAATAGGAGAAGCTAGGCTGTTGCAGTTTGGAGTAAGCTGAATGGTACATCTGTCTCCACTCCAGCTGAGCAGCTTTAACTCTGAGTCAGTGCTTGTTCCTACTAAAGCTACTGCACAGTGATCTTACTCATTAAAACAGGGTCTGGAGAAGTGGTCCAGGCTGGCCTCGAACTCACAGCAATCCTCCTGCCTTCGCCTCCCAAGTGCTGGGATTACATGTGTGCCACCACACCTGGCTAAGTGTCCCAGTTTAGAGATTTTTAAAAAATGTGTCAATCTCAACTACTTCTTATGCAAGGTTTACTTCTTTAAGATTTTATACAAATTCATTTTACCTCAAGAATGATAAAGGAACAATGCTGTACATACAGGAGAGAGTTGTTCAGTGAGGACTAATTCACATGTTTAAGCATAGCATTTTAGGAAGTTAAAATCATTTTCTACCAAGTAAGGGAAAGAATGAAAACAACAGCCAGCGTACTGCTGCTGCCTGGCTCTCATTCTAGTCCTGGGAAACATCAGGACAAGGAGAGAGCTGCTGCAACACACGTCCAGAGCTAAATAAAACATGGAAGAAAATACACACATATTAAAGAATGAAAATTATTTTTTCAAGACAGGGTCTTGCTATGTAGTTCAGGCAGGCCCTGAACTCACTCTGTAGCCCAATCTGGCCTCACACTCATGGCGACCATCCTGTCGCAGCCTCCCAAGTGCTGGGATTAGAGGTGTATGCCACCATACCCGGCTAATTTAATTTTAACAAGGCAAAGAGATTGACTTTGACATGTGGTTGTAGTGGGTTAATCTTGAGTGCTTCTTCTAGTTCCACCTGGAAAACAAAACAAAACAAAAAACAAACCAAAACCAAAACCAAACCCCGCAAGGCTTTTTCTCTGCTTCCCAATAGTACAGCGATAGCGGCTGACACCTGTGATGTTACTGCCTCGTCTCTGGGGACTGGGACTGTGATGGGGGTGGAGGTGGTGGGTGACATGGGCTGTGGGGTGTAGCTCTGAGTCTTTCAACCTCCAGAGAGAGAGAAGACAGAGAGTGGGTGAGAAAGGGAGAAAGGAGAGAAGATAGAAAGAATAAAGAAGAATAAAAACTAATTTTCCAGCCAGGGAAATACTTAAAAAACCTTTTATGTCAAAGTCAGGATTTCACAACATGATACACTAATGCAAAATCCAGTAGCACCTGTAAGATTTGTAAATGCTGCCATCACTTAAATGTTCTTAAATATCTGTGAAAGACTGAAGGGAAAAAGATGAAGTACATTCTCCAGAGAACAACAAATGTATTTCAAAATAAAAACTGTATTTTTGTTTTTCTTTTTTCCAGCTTTTGTTTCTGTACAAGAATTCATAGTTATCATCAGATAATAACTTAGACACATCGGCTCAGTCTCCACTGTTGTCCTCCACAGTCACCGAGAGTCTGCGCATTCCGGCCACCGTCCCCAACGCTGCGTTCTGAGGAACAGACCACCGCACCTGATCGAGAGCTAGAGATATATGTATATATATATAAATATATATATATAGTACTTGTCTCTGGGAAAAATCAGAATTTTAATATGCAAACATTTATTTATAATACAGAAATGGAAAATCTACAGTAGGCACACAACCGAATTATGACTCGTAGGCAATGCTTTCCAGATATGGTCCTACTGCGAATGTGAGTTTAAAATAGTCTTGTAAGAAGGATTTATTTATATGTGCACTTGTGTCACCTTATCCCAAATACTGTACATGTCTATGGACAATCTGGGACTTTGAAGGTGCAGCCCTCAAGAAGTTGTTAAGTCACTAAAAAGAAACAGTTAGGCTCTATTGGACAAGGAAAACACTCACAAAATTTCCAATTTTAAATTTCTTATCAGTAGGAAAATATTAAAAATAATTTTCTGTATATACATATGGGTATATGTATATATTGAATTACATATATGTCTCACATTATCAATACAATTCAAGTGGAAACATTTTGGTGAGTTATTTTCCCATTAAATGACCACTATGTCAAAAATTTTAAAATATTTTATTACATCATTAAAATAAATCACTGACCATTTCAACAGCTTACACTGTTTTTTTTTTTTTAAAAGATTTTTAAAAAACTCTTCATAACTAAATTCCCTGACCCCTAGCTAGTTCCCTATTTAAATGAAAACCTGGTGCTCTGTCACTCAGAGACTCGTGGATAAAATCACATCTACTTCAAAATTCTATCCATCAAATAAACTTTATTACCTGATTTATCAGAGAAATACCTCCGCTCTGAGCATGTGTATCCAATTAATCTCCCTATGGTAATAGGTGAGGAAAATCCCTAAGATAGATGGAGGCAGCTTACAGGACGCTGGAGCACACGTAATACGGGATGACTAAGGGTCTGAGAGAAACTGTTCAGACACCTGAAAGCTCATTCTAGAAACTAAGTTTAGAAACAAACTATTTTTCACTCTAATATAAATCAATATGTATGTATTTATGTACATACACATACATATAAAACAAAATTCTCTAATGCTGAGTAGCTATGAGTGAAAAATGGTTACAAATTGCTTAATTTGCTTAATTTTGTACTTAACAATTCGATCAATTTGGGGTACAAACAAAAAGTCAGTGCATTTATTGACTCTATAGAGCCAGACACTCAAGCATACACTTTAAGAAGAACAACCTCCTCACCATGACAGGCATTGTACAGCAAGAATATATGCATTCTGACGCATTTCCTACTCATATGCAGACCAGACAGCACTTGGCTTACTTTTAAAATCGCTTCATAAAAGAAATGTATCATATAAAGAAATGCATGTTTGCTAAAAGTCTTTTAAAATTACATCAAAACATTAAAACCTGCTCGCTGAGAAGAGCCTGTTAATGTAGCTCCGTGTGGAAATGCTAGGTAACAGTTCAGTATATTGCCGTGTGAGGTTTGAGGAAGGGTGTGGCTGACGTGAAGGCCCAGAGCACAAGACCTGTCTCCCCTGCCATGGTCACCGTTTAGACACAGTCCTCTGATCGGCTGTTACGTAAAGGGATCCCCTTGAAAATAGTTCTACACCTTAAAATTACCTATAATAAATAGTTCCCCAATAACCACTATTATTTTTAAATTGAAATGCATTGATCATTCAGAAAAGATTTCTTGCAAAATATATAAACAAAAGTAACTGCATATTTTTTGTAAATATACTTAACATTGCTACACCAGCCCGTTAATGACAGGCTACTGTATTTCAGTTCTGTGTGTCAAATTTATTAGAAATTTAAAAACAAAAATTTCTGAGGGACTCAGCTGCCTTTGTTAGTTGGCTTTAAAATGTGTAATAAAACAGGAGACAGTATATTCTCATAAACACATGGAATCAATAAGGAAAAGTAAAGTATACAACAGACAAGATTAGAGAACACCAGAGTGTACCAGAGTAGTCACCAGAGTGAAAAATCTTCCAGTACAAAAAAGGGAAGAACTCTATACACCCAGTTATAGTGTGTTTCAATAAAGATGCAGCTCTCTCTCACTCCTGGCAAGAATTAACTGGTAATGGCACTGCTTCTCAGCAGTGCAAAATATCCTGAGAAATTATTCGGATTACAACAAAAGACAGGGCTTTCATCACTAAGTTTTTGCACAAATCACAGCTCTAGATATCATAATAAATTAATTTAAAAAGCAGATAATCTTCACTATGTTGAACACAAAAGGGGATGTGACCCAGACATTGTTAATTCTCCCACTGGCTAATAT
Organism: Chinchilla lanigera; assembly: GCF_000276665.1. NCBI lineage: Eukaryota > Metazoa > Chordata > Mammalia > Rodentia > Chinchillidae > Chinchilla > Chinchilla lanigera. Next base: position 21,772,207 of record NW_004955425.1, on the reverse strand, counting down.
CAGGGGAAAAAAAAAAAAAGATTGCATTAAGTGTCTATTTGTAACTTTCTAGTTAACTATGGCCAATAATATACATGGAGGTAATTTGTAGTTCAAGTTTTTCATTTTTTTACCCAACTAGCTACAAGCTAAATTCTAAAATTTACACTGAAATATACAATTCCAATTTTCAAAAGATCCTCCTCCTGGAGGAATGATATTTAATTTTTTTTGTGCAATCTTGATGCAGAGCCCAAATAGTCCTATGAAGAGAGACAGAGTATCTTTTAATCAATTGGCACTGAAATTTGATTTTCCTTAGCTGCATTCTAGTAGCTTGGCCAAGTTATCCCGTAACTCTGTTAGTTCAAATATCTTCCCATCCAGAATTTCCAAGAGCGTCTTCAGGTTATTGCGAAAAGCTTCCTGTTCGCTCTGACTCTTCTCCAGACGCTGCTCCAAGTCAGACAGTTGTCCCTCCAGATCTTTGTTCCGAATTTCCACCTCCTTCAGAAGCAAAAGTAAAATGCATGCATATATGTCAGTTCACTGCCTAGAAAACAGCATCACTTGTTATTTCCGCACATCATGTAACAAGCCTGAAAATCAAGATGAATTTCTGAAGCCCAACTTAATGCTATTTAAGGAGGTTTCAGATAGGCCCTCAGAGTGTATGGTTTTACTGACTCGATTCTTGTGAATCTATTTACCCAACAAAAAGTTATGACTCATTCCTTCAAGCCAAGCAACATTTTCAGACAGGCTTCCAAGCCCAGACAGGCCTGAAGACCCACTGGGGAACTATTCCCATCTCATCTTCCTACCACTTACCTACTCGGGTTAACAAACAGGAGGCAGCAGGGCAGCCTGCCAGCAAGCTCAGGTGAAAGCAAGTGGAGAGAAAGAAATGAAAACTCTCTCCTTACCAGCAGCTCCGGCAAACATTAATGAGCACCACGCTCTAACCAACTGAGCTCACCGGCCCACTGGCAAACCCTCAGAGAAGAAAGCAGCTCTCTCAAATGAGCTTGCAGCATTCTCTAAACACGTGGCCTTGATATTCAATGAATGCATGTTGTTAAGAACACAGTCCAGCTGCTAAAAACTGTAGTGGAGGTATATAATAATCGTACATAATATGCAGAAGGGAAGCGAGAGCTCATGATAACAAAAGACCTTAAAACATTTGAAACAGATGGAACTGGATAACCAAAAGTTATCCAGAAGTTACGACTTTTTAAGAAATGTTTCTAAGGATGAAAAATGAGTGGCAAAAATATAAACTGAGCTAACAATATTTTTCAGTTAAAAAAATGAAATTAAAAATATGGCAGAGAATCAACTCTTACACTTTAACCAAACTCACATAGGTAACAAATTATAAGTTGTATGTCCTTTCTAGAAAGCTCATTTTTATATCTGAGAGGAATTAACTGACAAAAATTATATTCAAATATGTAAACTATATGGGACAATGAAAATATTGGTGTTATACAATGTGAATCAGCCACAGAAAATAAGATGCTTCAAATTTAATACATTTAGATATGTCTATTAAGTATAGAGGACAGTGGAAATTCAAAGAATGCTACTGAAGGCTGAGCTGGTAACAGGTCAGTGACAAGGACAGCACAGGGAGCAGGGCCCTCTGCATCTGGGCAGACTGTGTGTGTGGACGAAGGGGAGTCTGAGCACAAAGGGAACACAGCTGTGAGTTGGTGTTAGGGTGCTTTCCCACCAAAATTCTCAAAATATCTTCAAAAATTGAGGTTTTGAGAAAAGTAATTTAAAAACTGGTTTGAACACATTTAAGAGGGTAACAGCTGATTCACTATTCTGAGGATAACTACATGCCTAGCTGTTATGGTTGATACACTGTGTCAACTTGGGGAATCTAGAGGTTTGGCTAAGTGACTCAGCAGGAAGCCAGGATACTTACTTTGTATACATCCTGAGCCTGTGGAAGAGGAGGGCATGGAGATTATGTGAGAGCTACAGGCCCCTTAGGTGGGGGTAGCCTGTTTACAAAGTAAGGCAGGGAAAGAAGCTGCTTGCCGCCATTCCTCCCTTTTTGCTCTGGCTGCTTTGCTGTTTGGCTGCCATTCCCCCCTTTGCTCTTGTTGCTTTGCTACCTTCTGCCTCGGAGCCAGCCAAGTATGGACTGAAACCTCCACAGACTGTAAGCTAAATAAACCTTTCCTTCTTTCATTTTGGGCATTGGGTATTTTGTCTCAGCACCGAGAGAAAAGTAACCAAGACACTAGCTAAGGGTAATTATGAGCAACACATGAGCAGGGGTGCCACGTGAGATGCCACATGAGATGTGTGAGCATGCAAAGATTTAAGAAGGGACTGGAACAGCTATGGTGACTGATAAATGAAGAGCTTAGGAATCCGACTTCATCTTGAGAATTTACTGATATCTTAAACCACACATTTTTCTAATCTCCTTTGTCTGAATAATCTGCCAGGTGAAGATAAGTAAACTGAAAACAGAATCTGAAATTAATAAAATATTTATAAATTTTAGCTGTAAACTGTTAGGAAAAAACAGGCCCTTCCATCAGATGTACACACTCACGCAGGACTGCGCTGCATGCCTTGCTGCTGCTTCAACAAACTCACCAGTCGGGCGTTCCCACGCTACACAAGCACAGCAGACCCTCCCCGACCCCGAAACCTCCCTTTCTCCATGCCCATCGACGCTACAGCCTACAGCTTTCAGTGGGACCAGGCAAAAGGGAGTCCCCACAGCCACTGAACTGCACAGTGAACCAGGAGTGAGTCTCCTCCAAGCCGTGTCTGCACAGGTTCCACTATTTAGGTAACAAAAGGGGTCCAGAGCAATGCGAACGTGCGCATGTTTCCAGGCAGAAAGAACCTGTTCCTAGAGCAGGAGCAGACAATCTAGTGAACAGGGGCCAGCCAGAGGAGACCAAAGCCATGGCCACATCCCGGTTTCTAACCTGAGCCCGCACCTTCCAGTCCTCTTTCTGCCCTTCTCCCTGTAAACTCAGGCTTCTAATTGCTCATTTTTGTCTTTTTTTTGGTACCAGGAATTGAACTCGGGACCTTGTACTTTGCCAGGCAGGCATCTGTGCCACTGAGCTATGTCCCTGGCCCTCATTTTTGTCTAAGAACTTCTTTACCTTCACGATGTAAGACAGGCCAGTGGCACCTGGAGGCATGGTTCAGACTCAATAAATCCTGCAGGGCAGAACAACTTAATCTCTTTTGAGTGATTTGAAGGGCAAAAATTGAAAGGGTAAAATTTTACTGGGCAGAAAGTCATATTCCATATCTGTTAGATTAAGAGTATTATGCAGTTATGACTACAGTCAAGGAACCAGATCAACTTGATTTTTTCTAAATTTGAATCCTGGAACTTTTAGTCTAAGTAAAAGCTACCAAAAAACCTCTATCTTTATTGACATCTAATTCATTTAAGTTCTTATCAATATGATTCACATCTTAAATGCCTCAGGGATTATTAATTGCTTCATTAGATTATTAATCTTCAAATATAATAGTATTATAGACAGCTGAGTTTGGGAAAAACAAGGTGGTGAGATAGGGCTGGGCCCTTGAGAGAGTAGACAGAGGAAATGAAAACTCATTACAACTGTGGCTGGAGGCTCATCTGCTGGAAGCCAGGCCTCAAGATACAGACGGGATGACCAGGCCTCTGTACCTCGCTGGGGACAAAATAAACAGCAACACTGGGTCTAATGATGTCTTGACAGCTAACCAAGACCCAGACCCATCCCTTCCTGAAAAGCTCTGTTCTTCCCATGCCACAGGTGCTACGTGACTTGCTTCCCCAAATTGGATCAGCATCACTAAGTGACTATACTTATAACCTTTTTGGATGATTACAGCTGTAACCCACGTGGTACCCATGTGGCTGTGCTCTATAAACTTCCCGAGAGATGGGGTCCTTGGCAGCCCACTGGGGACCTCTTCTGTCCCTCAAGAGCTTCATCTCTCCGCCTCGGTAAGTACTTCCTACTATTAACCACCGTGGCTCCTTAGAGTTCACCCTTTGATTTTGGGGAACACAGACTTAGAATATGAGACATCTGGCAGGTTGGGAGTTAAGACTACTTCCCTTGTATCACCTGGAGGTCCTATATCATTCCTGTAGCAACAGGACACATGAGTCATCAAGGTAAGTATTAATACATCATCATTTTTACCTAGAAAAGAGGGTAAAAGACACATACACACTTGACAAAGAACTGCTCAACAATTAGTTACTGAACATCTTCCATTACTAGACACTGAAGATAAAGCAGTACAATAATTCCTGTTTTATTTAATTTAATTTATTTATTTTTCTGTCCTTTTGAGACAGGGTCTTGCTATGCAGTTCAGGCTGGCCTTGAGCTCACTTTGTAGCCCAGGCTGGTCTTGAACTTGCAACTATCCTCCTGTCTCAGCCTCCTGAGTGCTGGGATTACAGGCATGTGCCACCACGCTCGGCTGATAATTCCTGTTTTAATACAGGAATTTACCTTTAGAAGGAAGGCAATAAAGAAGTAAACCAAAAAAATTTCTGAATAATAAGGTAATAAACCGGGCGTGGTGACCCATGCTTGTAATGCCAGCACTTGGGAGGCTGAGGCAGGAGGATTGCTGCGAGTTCGAGGCCAGCCTGGGCTATAAAGTGAGCTCAAGGCCAGCCTGAACATATTGAGACCCTGTCTCAAAAAACAACAACACTTTTTTTTACAAAACAAAATAAGACAATAATAAGGTAATAATGACTGTGTACACTGAAATCTACCAATCATCCTCCCCAGACTGTGTCAGCAAATAACAAGAATAAAACCTGCAAATTCCATAAGTTCATGTAAGTAGGAGACAGAGACAGCACTAACCTGCGATAGCCACAAGAGGAAGACCCCTGTGAGTCCTAAAACACTGAAGGCAAGCAGATTCTAAGAAAGTACACACAACGTGGAGAGGCAATGGGGAAAAGGCAGAGGGCGCGCCTGAGGCGTGGGTGCTTGGGGGAGAGAAAAGCCTTTTGGGTCACATTAACAAAGGGGAAGAGAAGCAACGAAATGTAAGATCTGGTATGACAAAAAAACTCGTTTTTGGAGATAGGGTCTCGCTATGTAGTGCAGGCTAGCCTCGGACTCATGGTGATCCTCCTGCCCAAGGCTTAAACTGAAACACATAAGAACTCAGGAATGTACAGGATGAGCACCAACAAGAGGTCAAGCTTCCTCCAGCAAGCGAGTACTCTGGAAAGGAGGGGGCCTCTAGGAGGCATGCGGGCTCCTCTCCTCAAGTGGGAGTCAGCCTGGTAACAGAAGCTTTGCCCTGCTCCAGGCATGCACACTGCAGCAGCAACTGGGTGCAGTCTTGAGCAGGACACAGATCTCAGCAAAGGAGCCAGCTGGTGCTGATCTTGACTTCCCAGCCTCCAAGACTGTGAGAAATACATTCTGTTGTTTATAAATTAACCCCCTGAAAGTATTCTGCTACAGCAGCATGATGGACTAAGACTGTGAGCATTAACATATTACTGTATGCCAAAGACTAAGCCGAAGGTGTGTGTATAAAGTACTACAACAAAGCAGAAGTTATATATGTAAAATACTGGAGGAGAAAGGAAATGAGAAAGTACAGAGTTAACCTCATTATTAAAGCTATTATTTAAAGTCATAGTGAGATGGAAAAACAAACCACTCCAGGACCTCCCCCCAGGACTCAACCCTGCACCCCGCCTGACAGATGATGTTATGTTCTTACTCTGATCTTAGCCACAAGATTACAACAGACTCTACTTAGCTGCGCCTCTCCTCCCTCCTTCCCACGGAGCTGCTTCACAGCTACCCCCATCAGATGTTAGAAGTTGTAAACCTGTCACCTTCAAGTCACTGCCTTTGTTTGACTCACCTTTTCCCACCATAGACTCTATATAACTTCCCCAGCACAGATTCAGGGCTCAGATTTTGGGGTGCTGAACTCCTCTGGGCCTACTAGCAAAATAAAGAGCTCCCTCCACTTCTGAGTGCCATTTGATGGTTTTCTGTGTCACTGATAAATCTGACTGCAGTAACATCTGGTAAAATCTAAAATATCTGTAACAACAGTTCAGAATCAAAGAATACCATTTAAAACTAACAAACCAGATAGTGAAAGTTTAAATATGAACGCACCATAGTGCCCAGGCTGGCCTTGAACTCATGCCGATCCTCCTGCCTCAGCCTCCTGAGTGCTAGGATTACAGGAATGTGCCACCATGTCCAGCTTCTTTTCTTCTTAAAAAAATTTTTTTTTGTGTGTATGTATGGCATGGGGACTAAACCCAGGGCCTTGCACATGCTAAGTAAGTGCTCTACCACTGAGCTACACTTCTAGCCCTAGGAGAATTTTTTAAATGTTTAAGTTTAAGGTAACAGCTACAAAGGTAAGGTCACCTTAAACATCAAAGATATAAAACAGACCAAACAATACATCATGTAGAGAAAGACAAATGTATCACAGAGTTACCTATTAAAATACATTTTCAACTGGCTGAGAAAGCACTATCCAACTGCACATGTATGAGACACACACCGAGCATTCACAAGCTCTGACTGAATATTAGATCACAAAAAAGCGCAGTAAATTATGTAAGGTAGAAATTCTACAATAAAACCCCATGACCTCAATGCAATCAAACTATAAGACAACAGCTAAATAAAAATACAAAAAGGCCTTTCTACAAACAAATCTATAAATCTTTTAAAAAACTCTGGTATGAAAGGGAAACAAAACCAGAAAGTTACAGTTTAAATAAAGCATTTTTTGTAAAAGAAATAGAGGCAGTAATTAAGGAATTACCAGGGGAGTGAACATATGATAATACATTAAATGATATTAATAGATCTAGGAAGGAAAAAGAAATCTAGGAAGAATATAGTTGTCTTCATAGATGTAACAAAATTCCAAAAGTCATTTCCTCACTCAATGTCAAAAGACACTAACAAAGAAAATAGTTCTGATTTTCCATTTGAAGAAATACTTGAAAGTTTTGGAGAAGAGGTTTAGTAACTGTAGGGAAAGACAAAAGATATGAATAAATTCACACATAAAAATACAAAAAATGGACTTTCAGCTTATGAATGATGCTCACACTCATCATAAGGGAAACAAAGTTACCATTTCTCACTTATTATACACCACCTAAAATTAAAAACATTTTATGGAGAGGATATGGAAAAACAGGCACTCATAATGTTGTAGTAGAAATTGGTACAACTGCTTCTGTAGAGAATTTGGCAATATTTAAAGAAACTATATATAAGTTTACTTTGTAACTTTGAATTCTTGCTTTTAAGTATTTATTCAGAAGACACACCTCTAACAATTACAAAGTAACTGTACACTGTTACTCATTTTAGTGTTACTGCAGAAAACTGAAAACAATCTAAATTCCCAAATAAAAATGGGTTGGTTGAAGGAACTACGATACACACAGATGACAATGAACAAATCTCTATGAACTCTCATAATTTCCAGGATATACTTTAGGTGAAGAAAACAACCAAACCAAAACAAAAAAATAAGCACAGAAGAATAATCTGGAGTCCATTACTGTTTGTGTAACCAAAGAGGGAGGGTAGAGTAAAAACCCCACCCATGTATCTCTTTGCTTGGTAAGAATAAATAGGGAATAGGGTGTGGTGGTGCACGCCTGTAATTCCAGCACTCAGAAGGCTGAGGCAGGAGGATTGCTGCAAGTTTGAAGCCAACCTGGGCTGCATAGTGAGTTCAAAACCAATCTGAACTATATAGCTGGACCCTGCCTCAAAAAAAAAAAAAAAAAAAAACCAAAAAACAGAAAGAAAGAGAGAGAAAAAAAGCAGGGGAGAAAGAAAGGCAGGAAGAGGAAACAGGCAAAGTTAATGAAACAGTTACCTACAGTAACTGTGGTGAGATGGAGCCTGGTACTGGGTCGGGATGATACATTCTCTGAGGGAATTTTTTTATTTTTGACTCTGCCATTTCATGTTTCATACAGTCACTAAATACATACCTAAAGTCAGGAAGGATTGTGGGAAGACTAAAGTGGAGCATAATGGCACAAATAAATGTGACTACTGCGCATGAAGAGAGTGGGAAAACTAGTCCAATTTACTTATAACTTACTTACTTATTTATTTAGAGGCAGACTCTCACTATGTAATCCAGGCTGGCCTTGAACTCCTCACAGTCCTCCTGCCTCAGCCTCTCGAGTGCTGGGATTACAGGCCCGTGCCACCATGCCGGGCATCCAACTAACTTTTGCACATAGGCTAAGGACAATCACACTGCTCTTTAGTTAGTAGCTTTTGATATTTTTGTGACAATGGTGCTAATTAGCAATTCAAGACTACTCTGTTTGTATTCTAAGATCCAACAAGTAAATATATTGTGGATAATGGGAATCAGGTTTCTTAGTACTGTACTGGAGAAAGGAGTTAAACTATGGAAATGCAGAACAGAATGAACTCCACAGGATTTGACTGCTCTGGGGGTTATGCTATGGTTTAGCTCTACAGTGTCTCCCCAGTTCTCACGTGTGGGTGTGTGGAAGGTGACTGGCTCATGGGAGTGCTACATGAAAACGGTTTGTTCTTAGCTGTACTGAGAAATGGTAGCAAAGTGTGCTATAACAGACAGCTAGATTAGATAGAAATTAACAGGCAGTCAGAGAGGGCCTGGAGTGTGGGAGGGGAGCAGTACAGAGGGTGAGACACATCAACACTGACGGGAGGGCCACGAAGAGGGCAGGCCTGCAGGCCCAGCAGCATTACTGAGGCTGAGCGTTTACAGTCCCTGTGGTTGCATGCTCCAGGTGAGCACTGGTGTGCACATCCCACACACTGAAACACTGACTCGCATCTCCAGCCTGGGTGGGCCTAAGTAGGCACCGCCTATAGGCAGGGGAGCAGCTCACCGGACCAGTCCTCCCCCTTTTCCACGCGCCTTTGTTTTTCCTCTGTGAGAAATTGTAGGTCAGCTGCAGGTAATGATGCTATCGCTACCTGCCTTGCTTCCCTAACGGGTCAGTAATAGCTAAGCAGCTGTACCTGTGACCCTGCTGGATGACTGGAGTTCGTCGCATGGTGTGAGAGTCTGCTGTGTAGATAGCCTTGGAGAAAGAGCCTCTGTGGCCACCCGCTTCAGGATGCCCCGTCTCTTAGGAGCTGTCTCTCCACGAACACTTTCTACTCTCGAGCTCCTCTGTCCTTGAAATTCATCCTTTGATATTCGATATTCAATCTTCGGGGACATGAACTCGCACAGCTGACACCTACCCGGCTGGGAGGCGTTCTTCCTGTCACACTGTGGCTGAGGCTTTAGCTCAGTGGCAGAGCCCTTGCTTGGCATGTGCAATGCAGAAGGCCCTAGGGTGACTCCCCAGAGGTACTGATGTAGGGATTTATCTCCTACAAGACAGTATAGACGAACAGAGACCAGTAAGCAGTCGGGGCCCTGCTGTTCCAGACAGCCCTTTCTCAGGATGAGACTGAAAAATTTTTTTTTAATTTTCTGAGACAGGGTCTCATTATGCAGTCCAGGCTGGTCTTGAACTCGTGTGATCTCCTGCCTCAGTCTCCCAAGTGCTGGGATGACAGGTATTCACCACCACGCCCGGCTCAGAATGAGGCATTTTAAACCTTGGTACTAACCAATTCTCATTTAAATGTTAATCTTAAAGAAATCATCAGAAAGTAATAAATCTTACTATGTATGTAAGGTTTATTACTACGATGATATTATTTATTATGGTATAACCGGAAACAACATAAGCCACCATCCGTATAGGAATGTGGGGATGAAAGCCAAGGAAAGAAAGTTGTCAAACACACACCAGGGAGAGGTGCTTTGCATTAGGATGAGTTTTTACCTTGCTAGATATACTTTTCTAACTTTGCTACCATGAGTGTTATATTGATATTTGGAAATATCTAAATACCAGAATTTAGAAATTAGCTGGCACAGTGGCAGACTGTCAATGATCCCAGCATTCTGGGGGGCTGAGACAGGAGGATCTCAGGTTCTAGACCAGTCTTGGTAACTTAAGAGACTCTGTCTCAAAATTTATTTTTATAAAAAGCAGCTAGAGATTTAACTCATTGTGAAGGCCCTGAGTTCAACTCCCAGTACCAAAAATAAAAACAAAAACAAACCACCTGAAAATTAGAAACTCTATAATGATCACAGGCACAGCTATGGTTTTTCAACCCACATTCACACCTTCAATCCAACTCTACACACTACAATTTTGGGAGTTTCTCTGCTATCCAAGGACTTTAGTAAATACAGTTTTCTAAATTAAATTTACGGTGCTGGGACTTGATCAATAGGACACACTTAGGTGTGTGTGGCGGGGTGAGGGTAAGGGTTACAGAAGGAATTTTCTTCTAACTGAAGAAATAGGTTATTCCTGAGGCCTAGTCTTTTACAATTCATCCTTAAGTTTTCTAAAAGCCCCCCAGTCCTGTTCCAGGTTGATTTTTTTCTGATAATAACTTCTGATACTCAGTGAAGGAATGTTTAAGATCTGTTATTCACAGTTTTGGACGCCAGTTATAAAATTCAATCACTCCTCATCAGTGAAATACATTTAGATATTTTAACACAGAAGTTTGATATGAATAAATCATCTCTTGATTTTTCCTCATAAGTGGCACTACTGTACATATGACAAAAATTTACAGACATAAATCTTAGAGAAGAATCATTAAGGATGGCTTAGGCACTTGTTGCTTGAAGAAGTTTCAGATGCAAACGTAGGCTTCACTCCTTTGCAGCTAAGTGCCTTGGTTAAACTTGTTAGCACCTCTTTTCTCTACCCACAGGAGCAACCCACCTGCTAGTGTGAGCATGAGGGGTGATGTGTGCTAAGTGCCTAGTACAGTCACAACAAGTGCTGTGCTCAAAAGCCAAGACAAACACAAGAACAGACTAGGCCTAGCCTCCTTCCACCTCTCTTCCAGTCCTAATTATATGCTTCATATTCTGGTTCTCTATCAGGGTTTCTCAACTTCAACAGTATTGTCATTCTTCGTCACAAAATCAGCATCCCTGGTTTTGCTTATTAGATGTCAGTAGCACTCCCCTAGTTGTGAGAGTAAAGCATGTCTCCATACATGGTTAAATGTTCCCTGGGACACAAAACTGCCCTAGTTAGAACCACTACTCTACACAGATGATTAAAATGGAAGGTCAACATTAAAGAGGTTGAGCCAAAATAAGCAATTTTATTTTCCCCAACTGTTCAAAGACAAGAGCCATGGGGGTGTAATATAAGTACCTAGCTGGGCATGACAGCACACGCCTGTAATCCCAGCATTTGGGAGGCTGAGGCAGGAGGACTGCCATGAGGTCAAGGCCAGGCTGGGCTACATACTGCATTCAAAACCAACTTGAACTATATAGCGAGACCCTCTCTTAAAGAAGAAAAATACCTAAAGCAACGGAATACCTGTTAATTACTTTTGTGAATGTTGAGACAAAATACCCAACACCCAAAGTTAAAGGAGGAAAGGTTTATTTAGCTCACAGTTTGCAGAGATTTCAGTCCAGAATCAGCTGGCTCCAAGGCAGGGTGGCATGGCAGAGAGACAGTTACGGTAGGCACAAGTTGGAAAAAGCAAGCACGCAAGGGACAAGGTTCTTACTCTCCCATATATTGTATCTAGGCTACCAGGATTAGGGCAGCGCCAAACCAATCAGTGGACTGATTTAGTAATCACACCCTTAATCCTAGCATTGCACCATCAGTTACACACCCTAGATCCAGCCACCTCTGAAAAAGCCCCACCTATGACTGCATGAGGCTTTGTGGGGATCTCTAGACACAAAACATAACAGCCAGCAAGAAGAAACTTTGGTGTAATTCTGAACAATCTCCCACTATGCCTGACCACCACTGACACAGGATGCAACCATGTATGCAAATTTGAATCAGGAAGTGTATTATTTACATGAAAAACTTTGCAAAATTAATTAGACTGAAGAAAAAAATAGCACTCACTTGTGTTCAATAGGGAACAACTACTGCTATAGTTCATACATTAGTTCAATGTGAAAAATAAGCAGAGTTCCTATATTAAATGATATCAATTTGAGAATTTTTTTTTTTTGTCTTTTTGAGACAGGGTCTCGATATGCAGTTCAGGCTGGCCTTGAGCTCACTTTGTAGCCCAGGCTGGTCTCGAACTCAGAACGATCCTCCTGCCTCAGCCTCCCTAGTGCTGGGATTACAGGTGTGCACCACCACGCCCAGCACGAGAATTTTTTTAAAATTCAGGGTATTTTTAATATTGAAAGTAGGAATTCACAAAATAACTTACCAAAGACAATTTATAAATGGCCACCAGTATCTCAAGGTACTAGATGAACCAAGTAATTTTTGAAAAGTCAAAGATTAGGCATAAATTAGAAGTCCTAGAAAAAAAGAACGACTAAAACCTATGAAATGAAGTCACAGGAAAAGTCATCACTGTGGGAAAGAACGACTGACAGCTTTCTACGTGGAAATGAGGGGAACACCGCATGGTCACTCACCTGCAGTCTCTGGGTCAGAGAATCCCTCTGTTCTTGGAGTTCTCTGGCGTTATCAATTTCTTGTTTTAATCTTTCTATTTCCTAGAAATGGTAGAGTAATGTCCTTAACAACAGTTAAACTGTATCAAGGAAAGGGAAGGTCTTATTTTCTGCTGAAATTATCACCCCACTTTTTAGGAAACAGTCATTTAAAACACGTTCCTTTCTACTGCCTTTGAGAGGGATGCAGTCATCTTCACAGGTGTGCTGTCTAGGACAGAATGACCTTCAGCAACAACTCTAACTCGATGCAGCACAGCTTAGAGACACAACCTGACCATTTTAAAGGCTGTTTCAAGCTTTGAGACAATCCTTTCCTAGGACATTACGGCTTTTGACTGGAAACCAGAGACAGCTACAACTTGTGAAACCGTTTTCGTCTCCCATGGCTTCCTATTGACTTTATAAACACACCCCCCATACAGAAAGTAATAGGCATTCTCTCAGTCTAACTGCCCAATCTGTTCAACCCAGGGCATAGTAACAGAAATGAGAATGGGGAAAACATGCACAAGCGCAATACCACTCAATAAAAATTTCATTTTAAAAAATTTACAATGTTACTTTTATTCCATAAGCTCAACAGACTAGTACTTCTAACACAGGCCAGCCTGACAGAGATGGGCAGGAAGTGGCAAATACCTCTTCCTTGACTTTGAGCGTCTCCTCCAGTTCTTGTATCGTCTGGTTTAATTCCGTCTTATGGGTATGCACTGCATTTGCTTGGCTGCTTACACATTCAAGCTCTGTCACCTAAAATTCAATGAGAACATATGTGAAATTAGATGACAATTTAAGAAAGCTTTTTGCTGAAGACATAGTAAGCTCCTGATATGTGAATAATGAATTTTGGGAAATGGTAACACGATCAGCATAAAATGAACATATTCTTTAAAGATGCACAGTGAATACAAGGTAAAAAGAACAAAGGAAATATTTACATACTGGGTCATGCACAGGTTAAGAATAGTGATTTCTTGACAGCAGGGAACTCCTATAATGAAAGTTTAAAAGAAATTTCTTTTGAACATATACTCAAGATCAGATATGTCCTTCTGTCCTTCAGCTATAGCATTCAAATTAAATATGGGTTGTGAAAACTTGGCCTTGCAGAAGTTAGAAGTTTGTCAAGTACATTTCTAAAATGTAATGGAATTTAGAAGAAAATATATGCTTAAAATACAACTTACATTTTTCAGTACTACAATGACTTCATATTCATAGTGCTTCTTATAAGAAAGATATAAGAAAGAGTTCTTTAATTAGTAATAACTGACAACCCAAAGAGCTCGCTCCCTTTTCTTTATTTCTCCTTGCATGCTTACACATTCAAGCTCTGTGGGATTTTTATTTTTTATTTTTTGGTTTTTGAAGTAGAGTCTCACTATGTAGTTCAGACTGGCCTTACACTCAACATGTGGCCCACGCTGGCCTCGAACTTGTGGTGATCCTCTTGCCTCAGGCTCTGGAGACAGGGGTGCACCATATCCCACACATGTGTAGCTTTGATTTGCACTTCCCTCATTGGCCCCAGCTGTTCATCCATCCTCTTTGGCCAAAATATATATACTTCCAGCTAAAAGCAGGCTAGTCTCCTTGCTCTGAGAACAAGCTAGGTTCATGTCCACCCCCTGACTTCACTGGACTGTCCTCTCTGATGATGGGAAATCAGTCTCACCCTGCCAGGCCATCAGCTCTCGGTCCACTGCACTTTCTCCAGATGGCTAACCTTATTTACACAAGCCCTCAGAGCTCTCCTGTTCCACTCACAAAACACAGAATCTGTTCAAAAACCTTGGGTTTCTTTTTGTTTGATTAGATAACACATTTCCTAAGGGCAGTTCTAGTTCTGATAATGATGATTATTAATTTTCCACAGATTACAATCACAAACTGTGGACGAAATATAAAAATCAACTGTTTGAAGGCCCTGACGAGTAACCAAATTGGCAGAACACTGAGAGAAAGCAGTCACTTTGGGTAAAATACACAGTCACACATCTTCTCGCCTGCAGGAAGGCGCCAGCCATCCTGCTCAACTGCTTGGATGAACTCAGAAAACTCCGGTCTCGCCCAGGAGGCTGAGTGCTGTGGGGCCCCTGAGAAGAGATGGGAGAAGTCAGGCGGTGAAGAGGAAGGAGCGCTTACTAAGCCCTTACTAAGCACAGAGGCTTTCCACAGTCTCTAGCTAACCCCAGCTGATCAGGCACAGGTGAGACCCAGGGGCCAAGGAGTGCAGGGAACACTGAGGTCAGAAGAACCAAGCTCTTGCAGGGCTTCCTACAGAGGAAGTCGGCAGCCCTATGCTGCTGCACTAGCCCCAGCCAGAACAGGACACCCAGAACAGCTGGGTCTTCAAGGTTTCCCAGGACTAACTGATTTACATTAGAATTAAGGAAAAATTGAAACAAATCAAGCCTAATAACATATAGGTCCACAATTCCACAAAAATCAAGCTAACCCACAGGTAATTTAACTGCCTGCTGATTAAAAAAAAAAAAAAAAAACCTACACTCTTCAAAGAAGACAGCAAAACTACAGTCTCTCCAAAACTTCATTTCAGCGTCCAATATACAGTTAAAATGACTATAATGTGGGAAAAAAATCAGGAAATGAAGCTGTAGTCAAGAGACAAATCTATCTGAACAAAAGGTGAGATAATTTATTGCCAGAAATGCTAAAGGAGGTCATGCAGACTGCAGAGAAATGACACCTGATAGAAATTCAGGCCTGCAGAAAGGCAAGAACTCTGGAAATTATACATCTGTGAGTAAATAAAAAGGTCATGTCTTACTTTTCTTAAATTCTTTAATAGTCAACTTATAGACAGTTAAGTTAGGTAGGTAGAGATATCATAAGCAATCAGGGAAAGGCCCTCGAGAGAATCAATACAAAAGAGGAAAGCTCATTACAACTGTGGCCAGAGGTACATCTGTTAGAGGCCAAACCTCAAGATAAGACAGAATGACCAGGCCTCCATGCCTTGCAAGGGATAAGTGGTAACACCTGGTCCAATAAAGTCTAGACAGGTAGCAGTGAGAGCAGGGCCCTTGGACTCATCCTTTCCTGGAAAGTTCTTTGTTCTTTCCATGTACACTTGCTACTTGACTTGTTTCCCCACTGGGTCAATACCACGCGGCTGTACTGTAACCTTATTGGTTGATCACAGTTTTGTCCCATGTTGTACTCATTTCATAATCTTGTATCTACCTCATGATTGTGCTCTGTAAAACTTCCTTTGAGAAGAGGGCTCACTGACAACTCGGACCCTTCCTGTCTCTCAGCATCTGTATCTCTCTCCCTCAAAAAATATTTCCTACTCTTTTTTTGTTGTTGTTGCTGGGTACCAGGATTTGAACTCAGGACCTCAAGTTTGCCTGGCAGGTGCTGCACCACTGAGCTATATTTCCCTGTATTTCCTACTCTTAACCTCTGTTGTTTCTTAGAAATTATTCTTTGAATTTGGAGAACACGGACTTGGCACATCTGACATTTAACAGGCTGAGAGTTACAGTATTTCTGTCTCTACCATTTAGAAGTCCTATATTAAATTGACCTGGCAGAGCTTCTTTAAGGGCAGGGATAACACAGCAACCTGACAGCTCCTAAGTGAGTACTTACTGCCTATATTCAATTGCTAAAAGTTGTTTTTCCATGATAAAAACATAACAAAATTTATCACTTCCATAATTTTTCACTGTATAGTCCAGTAGTGTCTTAAGTATGTTGTGAGCAGATCCCCACATCCTCCTCCCTTTGCAAATCTGGAAGCATGTGCCTGTCAGGTGATGCCCCTTCCCACTGCTCTCATAGGGCCACGTTCAGGTAGAGGGACGTGTTCTCCGGTTGCTAAGTCCCCTCATGTTTCCATCAGTTCCCGTCACTTCCCTGTCACCGGGTCCTGTCTCACACCTCACACTGTGCTGCTGCTCAGCCACTCTCTGTTGTCTCTGGAGTGGCTTACTTGACATCCTTTTTGAAAGGGAAATTACTGGCATCTGCTTCCTGTAGGGTGAATGCATTTCTATGCTTTGAATAAAAAAAAAATTGTTTGGGTTTCTGATATTAATAGAATTGAGATTTGTGATTTTTTTCTGTCTCAAATGGCTAATATTTCCAATTTTAAATGAGTTGCCTGTATTTTTCACATAGCTTCTTTTAAAAAATACAGTAAAAATAAAAAATAAAACAATGAAGAACTGCAGAGTATACAGTATTTCTTTTCTATAGAGGAAACTACTGAGCTGAAAGAAACTCTCAAACAACTTTTGACTTCAAAAGCTGTATAATCTTCATTCTCATTAAACTATAGAAAATATTTTCCTTAACCAAACAAACCAACATAATGCAACCCATCCGTCTGTCCTGACAACCAAAGCACCAGAAAGCTGTCTGTGCACTGGCTCTACACGCACATTCCCTCTGATGAGGAGCTGTGCTCTGCACTGCCAGGGCGGGCCGTGCTTACCCGCTTGTGCAGGCGCTCTGCTTCCTCCTGGTAGGCGGCGAGCTGCTGTTTCCATTGCTTCACGTTGGCAGTGGATTCCAACAGGGCTGCAGTGAGCTTGGCATTGTTTCCTTTGAGGGCAGCCAGTTCAGCCTCCCAGTGCTTGCTGATAGCTGAACTAAAATAACAAAATTCCACTTGTTACGCTGAATATTGTTTGTGAAGTGGCAGTACCATCCCGTTCTTTATCTAAGAATGTGTTCAGACCACCCCAAAGCAGTAAAAACACAAAAACTTCACTGAAACATTCCTAGTGAAGAAACACAAAAATTACCAAAGTACTAGGCTGAACATGGACTAGTTCCCACTTCCTTTATAAAAGTACAGATATCTATCCATTCCTTCCTTCCTCCTCCCTGCCCCAGACAGGATCTTGCTATGTTGCCCAGGCTACTCTTAAACTCCTAAACTCAGGTTTCTTCCTGCCTCAGCTTCCTAAGTACCTGGGATTATAGATACATGCCAGCAAACCCACAGTACCCATTCTCTTTCGAGAAATGAATATATATATCTAAAACAATACCTAAAAATGCACTTTTTAAAGAGTACCAAGCCGGGTGTGGTGGCACATGCCTGTAATCTCAGCACTTGGAGGCTGAGGCAGGAGGATCGCAAATTCAAGAGCAGCCCGAGCTACAAAGTGAGATCAAGACCAGCCTGAACTACATAGTGAGACTCTGTCTCAAAAAAAAAAAAAAAAAAAAAAAAAAGAGTACCAATCCGAGGATGCTTAAGTGTCAATAAAGTTTGGGGCATGTCACAGAGTATTACTTTTGAAATTCTTGTTGATTTATAATGCCAAAAACAGGATTTTTAAATGCCAAAAGCAGAAATTTAGTGCCACATAGGTGATTTCACACGATACTCCAGACCTGGACTACTCTGGTGATTTAATTTTTGATAATAACTCAGGGTCACACAGAGAAGATGAGAGCAATCCCCTTTCAGTCATTCAACATTCTATTTGGCAAATCATCTAATTAAGTTTCTCAACCAAGACGATTTTCTACACAAGGACAGTCCTCTTAGCTGGGAAGACCATTCCCATAATTCCTTTCTTAACTTTCCAATGAAGAAAGAACTGCCTCAGCTGAAAAGTTTCTCTTTCTCACTATAAAGCAGTCTGTTTCTGTTAGTGAAATTCTACTAACCTCGTCCCACTATCTAGAAATGCTTATATCTTTTAAAAATCACTGTTCTTATGTTTGATAAGTCGTTTGAATGTCTTAATGGGCTGTAATTTAAAGTAACTTTAATGTAGATTTATTATATAAAAGAAAGCAGTTTCCATCAGCAAGATTTCTAAAGCTCATCCCCAACCCTTCCTAAAATTTTAAAAAAATTGATATAGGGTCTTCCTAAGTTGCTCATAGGGCTAGGCCTTGTGATCCTCCTGCCTCAGCTTCCCAGAGTGCTGAGATATGTGCACCATGATGACTGACTCCTGTGATATTCTTAAAAACTGCATAATTTCACCCAAAGAATGAAAAAAAAATCACATGAACTAAACCCAAACTTAGACATACTACAAAATAACAGAGCAAAACTGTCTAAAAAAAAAGACTGAAGAGTAGAATGGAGAAAACAAGAAGTAACAAGCAAATGCAATGCAGGATCCCGGGCAGGTTCCCGGAACAAAGGAGGACACTGGTGAAAGCTGAGTTAGTCCGGGGGCACCGATATGAACTTCCAGCATCTGATAATCACAGTACAGCCTCGTAAAATGCTAACATTAGGGAAAGCTAGGTGAAAGATAGCTGGAGCCCTGTGAAATTTCTGTAACTTTTCTGAAAGTCTAAAATTAGTTTACTAAGACAGAATCTCATCAAAACATGAAAGAATAAAATAATAATCTAAGCTATAAATTTAATAATGCATTTTTATCTTGAAAAAGAAAAATGTTCCTTTGTGAAATGATTTTCAGATTTGGATCTTCTGAGCATGTACCTATTCACCTATTCTAATTGAATTACAAAATTTTTTTTAAAGCTATCTATCAGTTTTTCTCCTACAGTACATTTATTTAAATAGACCCTTCAATCTGACAATTAAAATCTTAGTGAACTACTTTAAGCCTTTGCCATATGCAAACATCTTTAAAAGTTAAAAGAAAAATTTTAATGACTTATTTCTAAAACCCATTTTTCAATGTCACACAATTATAAAATAAGATGGATCAGCATGTCTTTATAGGAGAACAAAATAGCAAAATCCATTAAAAAATCAGAACTCCATCTACATCAAAATTATTTCAATAATTATCTGTGTGATCTTGGACTCATCTCTCAGCCACTTTGAGGAGAGACAGGTCAAGGTCTGCATTATCCAAATGTTGGGCACTTGACACATGTTGCCATTTATATTTAAACTGTGGAAAATTAGAAGTTAAAAGTTTAGCTCGGGGCTGGGGATTTAGCTCAGCGGCAAAGCGCCTGCCTGGCAAGCGCAAGGTCGTGAGTTCGGTTCCCGGTACCGGAGAAAAACAAAAAACAGAAAAACAAACAAAAAGTTTAGCTCTTCTGTTTCATTAGCCACATTTCATGAACTCAAAAGGCACACATGACCAGAGGCTGCCAAATAGGACAGTAAAGACGCACAACACTCAATCACAACAGTGTTATTCTAGAAATCTCTACATTTCTGACTAGTTCTGTAATCCTGCACTACAGGCAGAATTCTTTTCTTTCAACATTCATATGTTGATAGAATAAGATGGTAACATAAATGCTCAAAGCCTCTTTGGGATCTGGAACTGAGACAAATGGAAAACAATTTAGCAAAGAGAACTCCAGGAATCAAGAAATAGCTCACCAGAAGACCAGAAAACACAGAAAAACTGGAGAAACTAAAGACAACACAGAACAAAGCAGTCTGGAACTCGACCCCAGCTCCAGGGAGGAGGACCTATTTCTGCAAAAACAAGGTGTGCCCAGACGGGGTCAGCGGCTCTGGGGAAACAACAGACTGGGAGCACCAGCACCAAAAAAGCCCAAGGTACTGTAACTGGCAATATACAGTGTGGGATTTTACTCTGAAAGCAACTTCCTCTGCATGGCAAGCTAGAGTTGGGGAAGAAATCCAGTTTAGTGCCTATCGTATTTGGGAATAATACAATCACAACTCATTTCAGAAAGGCTTTACTGTTTAACACAGCTATTTCAGGAATCAGAAGTAACAGATCAACTACACTTTAGGGTTTCTCGGGTCACCCTATTGCAGTGACTAGTAGATGGCCACAGAGATAGGTATGGAGAGAAGGGAGGATTCCCTGAGTTTAAGCAGCATGAGCTCCAGATGGGAAGGACACTGTGGTCCTGTCCTCTGTGGTGAAAAGCCAGGCTGGGTGTGTGGTTTTCTGAGAAGGCTGGTTCTGAAAGTGCTGGCATTAAATCCAGCAGACTGCTGTCCTCTCCTCCCCCGCCCCCGTGTTTGTCTAGCATAGTGCTAGGTGGCCTGTTTTCTGCAAACAGGATCAATAATACACCTTGGCTTGGACAGTCACCACATCTTGGTGTGGACAGACAGTGGGGGCTCTGGAGCAAGGGGGTCACCTCACAAGTCCACAGGCCATAAAGCCAGGGAGAGAGAGTAGTGACCTGGTGTACATGGAAGGGCATGAACACCAGGAGCCCACAAAATGAAAACAGCCCTAAGGCAGATACCACACCACTGCCTGACCTTGCCAAGCAGGAAAGGCAGATAGAACTCAACATTCAGGTACCAATGAGTGGGCATGGAAACAGAACAGGCCCTAATGTGTCTCACTATTTCTCCCCCAAATCTGGTGGATTCCAACACTACAGGACCTAGAAAGAAACCACTCACTCAAACACCTGCAGGGACCTTTTAGACTTTGTGTAGTAGACTGCTTTTTCTTCTTTCTTTTGCTCTTTTAGTTTTTAAAAACTTTTTTTTTCATTTTTTTCTTTTATATTACTTTTACCTAACTTTGTTAACTATTTTTTAACTGGATTTTAAACCTTACTTTTCTTCCCTCTTCCTTCAAATTTTAACTTCTTTCATTTTTTCTTTACCCCTCCATTTTTATTATTGCTATTATTACACTTTATTAATTTGTAGCTATTTAGCTGACTGTGCTGTTACTGCTGAATTCTTTTCTGTTGAATAGGTACTACACTTGTTGCTTTCAGTAGGTGTTTACTATACATCATATTTGGTTTGTCTTTGTGTCTATATTATTATTGCAGAACTTTTTTTCTATTGGTAAGGGTGACATAGTTGCAGCTTGTACTAGTTCTTATGGTATGACAATATCCAGCTTGTGTTTGACTCTGTTAGGATTGCTGATTTCTACTGTTAACCTATGAACAAAGAAAAGCCCAGGTCCTGATGGATTCACTGCCGAATTCTACAAGCAAATTAGAGAAAACGTAACACCACCACTTCTCAAACTCTTTAATGAAGTTGAAAGAGAAGTAATACTCCCAAATTCACTCCTGGAAACAAGCATTCTCCTGATACCAAAACCAGAGAAGGACCCAATTAAGAAAGAGAACTATAGGCCAATCTCCCTAATGAACATATATGCAAAAATCCTCAGTAAGATACTGTCAAACAGAATGCAGCAAATCATTAAGAAGATTATACACCATGACCAAGTTGGATTCATCCCAGGGATGTAGGGATGGTTCAACATATGTAAATCAATAAATGTAATATACCATATTGACACAGCCAAGGATAAAAACCATATGATCATCTCAATAAATGCAGAAAAAGCTTCTGACAAAGACCAGCACCCACTCATGATAAAAACCCTATAGAAAATTGGAATAGATGCTCTTTATCTCAATCTGGTAAGAGCCACCTACGACAAACCAACAGCCAGTATCATACTAAATAAAGAAAAACTGAATGCTTATACTCTAAAATCCAGAATACAAGGATGTCTACTGTCTCCACTCTTATTCAGCATAGTTCTGAAAACTAGTGAGAGCAATTAGACAACATAAAGCAATAAAAGGAATAAGGATAGAAAAGGAACAAGTTAAATTATCATTATTTGCAGATGACATGATACTCTACACAGAAAACCCCAAAAACTCCACTAAAAAAACTGCTAGATTTAATAAACAAATTCAGTTGTGTAGCTGGATACAAAGTCAACACTCAAAAATCAATAGCCTTCCTGTATATGAATAACAAACTCACTGAGAGAGAAATTAGGGAAAGAAGACCTTTCACAATAGCATCCAAAAAAATGAAATACCTAGGAATCAATCTAACAAAAGAAGTAAAAGACTGCTACAGTGAAAACTACAGTACTCTGAAAAAGGAGACTGAAGTAGGTATCAGAAAATGGAAAGCTATCCCTTGCTCTTGGGTAGGAAGAACCAATATAGTGAAAATGGCCATACTTCCAAAAGTGTTGTACAGATTTTATGCAATCTCAATCAAAATTTCAATAGCATTTCTCACAGAATTAGAGACAACAATCCTAAAATTCATTTGGAACCAGAAGAGAACTAGAATAGCAAAGGCAATTCTGGACAACAAAGGCAAGGTAGGGGGCATCACAATCCCGGATTTGAAATTACTATGGTGATAAAAACAGCAATGGTACTGGCAAAAAAGCAGACCAGAAGATCAATGGAACAGATCAGAAGATGCAAGAAACAACTCCAGAGATTCTCAGCTACCTTATCTTTGACAAAGGGGCCAAACTCATTCACTGGAAGAAAGACAGCCTCTTTAATAAATGGTGCTGGAAAAACTGGCTCTGCACATGCCTAAGTTTAATGGACCATCAAAGATCTAAATATTAAGACAGAAACATTAAATCTGCTGGAAGACAGAATAGGTAAAACTCTTGAAACACTGGTGTAGGCAAAGACTTTATGAATAAAACCCCAATCACAAAAGAACTATCACGAATCAGTAACTGGGATCTCACCTTATTAAAAAGCTTTTGCACAGCAAAACAAACAAACAAACACCAGTGAGAAGAGACAAACCACAATGTGGGAAAAAATGTTTACAGCTGTTCCTCAGACAAAGGATTACTACTGAGAACATATAAAGAATTAAAAAACAGACCTCCCAAATTTAAAGACTCAATCCAAAAATGGGCATCTGAGATGAATATACACTTCTCATATGAAGAAATACAAATGGCAAATAAATATATATAAAAAAAGTTCAACATCACTGGTCATTCAAGAGATGTAAATTAAAACAACACTGAGATTCCATCTCATTCTGGAAAGAATGCCTATTATCAAGAAATCTACCAATAACAAATGCTGGAGAGGCTGTGGGGAAAAAGGAACTCTTCTCCACTTTTGGTTGGAGTGTAGACTGGTGCAACCACTGTGGAAATCAGTGTGGAGTTTCCTCAAAAAAGTAGGATTGGAGGTCCCATTTAACCCAGCTATTCCCCTGCTGGGTATTTTCCCAGAAGAATTAAAAACATCATAGTACAGTGATATATGTGCACCCATCTTTACAGCAGCACAATTTGTTAATAGCTAGAACTTGAAAAGAACTCAAATGCCCATCAGCTGAGGAATGGTTAAAAAGATGTGGTCTTTTTATATAATGGAGTATTACTCAGCCATAAAAAGGATAAACTGGAGACTTTTATCAGTAAATGCATGCAAATCAAGACCATACTCATAAGTGGAATAAACCAGATGCACATGTATACATCATACTGTCTGCCTAGTGTGAGAAGCTGAAAGAGTAAATAAGATCCAAAATGTGTAACAGATATTGTAAAATAGGAAGAAACGTTGAAAGGAAAGAGAAACTGGGATGTGGGAATGGAGAAAAGAAGGGAAAAGCAAAAAAATAAAAAAAAAATATATATATATATAGAGAGAGAGAAGTAGTTAAGATGGTTACACTACTAACTCTACTAATTTCTCTTAGTTCATTGAAAAGAAACGTTTGTCCTAATATTGTTTGGACAATTAAATGCTGGTATCTTATACTCTGAGTAACTAGTTGAAAAATAACAATACACAATGTATTAACCATTTTTACCCTTCGATTATCCTGTTTTGAAATCTTGTATTTTTTCTCTTTAAAAAAAGATATGAATGATTATTTTGATAAAGAAACAGAAAGTATGAAAAGCAAGCCAGCAGAAATACAAGATGTGAAAAATTCAAAGAAAGTATGAGTAACAATTGACTAGTGTGAGGACAGAGAGTGAAAAATTGAAGACAAGGTGGATGTAGGTGATCATGAACTTAATGATATACTAAAAACAATAAGATACCATGCAAAATGGATCTTACAGCTGTTGAATGACTCAAAAAAGGAAAACTCTTCAGAATTATAGGAATAAAGAAAAAATTAGAAGACTCAAATTGTATAAAAATTTATTCTTGAAATCACAGCAAAAACCTTTCCAAATCTAGGGAAATAATTCAATATTGAAGTACAGGAGGCATACAGAAGATGAGATAGCCACTACCAGAGAAGAACCTCTGCAGAACACATCATAATCAAAAATTAGTAAAGAAGAGGTACTTACTCTTTCATGTTCTTACAGTAGGGAGGAAATACAATGTTTATACATGTGAATGTGATTTATTTCACTGAGTATGGTCTCCAGTTGCATCCACTTACCTATAAAAGCCTCTAGTCTATCTTTCTTTATAGCTTAATAATATTCCACTGTTTAAAAATACCACAACTTTTTTATCCATTCCTCAGTTGATGGACATTTCAGTTGTTTCCAAGATTTAGCTATTACAAATTGTGCTGCTATAAACATGGGTGCACATATATCACTGTGGTATGATGTTTTCAGTTCTTTTGGAAAAATACCCAGAAGGGGAACAGCTGGGTTGAATGGGACCTCTAATCCTAGTTTACTGAGGAATCTCCAGACTGATTTCCACAGTGATTGCACCAGTCTACACTCCCACCAACAGTGGAGAAGAGTTCCTTTTTCCCCACAGCCCCTCCAGCATTTGTTACGGATTGATAGATATTGTGAAAGGGAAAAGAAACTGCTCAAACAGGAAGGAGCAACTGGGATGAAGGAGGGGAGAGGAAAAAGAAAGAAGAGGGAAGAAAATACAGGCTAGCTAGGATAATTGTACTACTAATGTCTGTTGGTTTACTGAAAGGAATTGGTAATGTGTAATTGTTTGATCAATCTTTCATGCTTATATCTGGTGATATATGCAACGATTTTGAAGATGACATTATGTCATATAACAACGATTGTTAATATCCTATCACCATGTTTTGAAATTCTGTATCATTTTTATTGCTCTCTATGCTGCTTTGTTTATGTATTTGTTCTTGTTATTTTGGATTTTTTAAAATGAAAAAATTTATATGTATAGGTAAGAATAGTTGGAATAGGTGTATTGCTGATGTCTGTGGTTTATTGAGAGGAACAGTCAGTGCTTAAAATTTTCTTTTTTCTTGACTAATTTTGCACACTTGAATTTGGTGATCAGAATGACTGATATGAAAACAATATGCAGTACAAGAACCATTGTTGAACTCCTACCATCTTGTATGGTGAAGCTCTGCATCATTTCCAATTTTTTTTTTTTACTTGTTACAGTCTTTGATTGTTTGATCAATCTTACATTCGTATGTCTGGTAGACTGAGCAACTTGGTTGAAGATAACAGTATGTAATATAGCAACCACTGTAAATTTCTATCGTTTTGTTTTGAGGTCATGTATTTTTTTGTTATTTTTGTGTTGTTCTGATTTTGTCCTCATTGTTGTTTTGTTAGTTTTTTAAATTTTTAAAATAAAAAAATGTGAAAAAGAGAAGAAGAGGACGCTAAAAGTTTAGAGAAAGGCAAGCCTATGAAAATAACAGTAAATTTCTCAGCACAAACCTTACAAGCCAGAGTTTGTAGCCAAGTTTTTTGAAGCCCTAAAATAAAACAACCGAGACTTTTATATCCTGCAAAATTAGCCTCAACTTTCCAGAACAAGGAATCCTAAAGAAGCACACAAGGGGCTGGGGATTTAGCTCAGTAGCACAGCACCTGCCTGGCAAACCTAAGGTCATGAGTTCGACTCCTAGTACTGGAAAAAAAGAAAAAATTAGGGAGTCCTAGAAAGAGATGTGGAGGGCTTGAAGAGAAGGGGAGGAATCACCCTTTTGTTATAATAAAAATATACAGGGGTCACTATCAGGAAAATAATGCAATGGCAAGATTTAATAATCACGTTACAATTATAATGCTCAATGTCAAGGGCCTGGACTTCCCAGCCAAAAGACAGAGACTGGCAGACTGAATCAAAAAATTAACTGCAACCATATATTACCTACAGGAGACAGTGATTGCACCAGTCTACATCTCAACCAAACAATGAAAGTGCATGGAAGTCATCAAAAGTAAAAAGTTGACTGAAAGTGGAAGGATGGAATATGACACTCCCTCCAAACAAGGCCCCAAAGCCAGCTATCTTATTTGCAAACATCCTCAGTCACAAAGAGAAACCTTTCTCCCAGACCCTGCTCTTACACCTACCCTCTGAAAACTCTCAATAACCTTTAACTCAACTGTAAGTACCTTTATAAAAAAATCAGACCCCCCAGCAACCTTTTCTCATTTACCACTATTCCTCCGCCAAAACCTCCCCCTCAGTGTCTAACACTTCTCATCTGAACACCCCTCCCATTATTCCTTCCCCACCTCACCTCTCCACTGCATAATAAGCAAAAACAATAAACTGTGAAAGTGTGCACAGAGAACAAAGGGGGAAGTGTAAGTGCAAGGACTATCATATAGAAGTGCTGTAAGATCAAATCTGTGGATGCTATTATAGTCAGAAGTAATTCTTTCGGCAAAACATAGGGACAAAGCAAAAATCACACAGAGTAAACAACAGAAGGAGTACATACTAGTGCTAGACATACAAAGCTGAAAATTATTCATGGGGAAGTAACATCCTACTAAAAATTTCCATATAAGCCAAACTCTCCTCAGTCCTTTAAACCCCAACCTGCAGCAACCGCTCTTCCCACAAAAGGTGAGGAAAAAGAGGGGACCACATGTACTTAAATTTCATACACACACACACAAAAGAATGGGGAAGCAAGGAAATAGAAGACCTCCAACCCTACCCCCGACTCTCACAAGAAAGGGAGGGGTCACAAAGGAAGAAGAAAACAAGTACCAGGTAGCAAAAATCTATGAAAAATTCATAAAAAGGATGTGGAAAACAGATGAGTTCAGAGAGGAAATGAATCAACAGTTCACAGCAATTTCACTCAATATGCACATAGTAAATTTTGGGAAACTGGTGAAAAACTGGATGAATTAACTACAACAGTTTAAAATTTGAATGACAGATTCAACAAGGATATAGAGTCTTTGAAAAGATGTCAGACAGAAATATCTGGAATAAAAAACTGTATAGAATTCATACACTGCAGATATGACCAATATGAAGAAGAGTGTCTGAAATTGAGAACAAAATAGTGAATTGCGATAAAGAGCTCAAAGAAGCCAAAAAGTATGTAAGAGAACAAGAGAAGACTATGCAGCAGCTACTAGATGACAACAAGAGCAATCTAAGGTTACTGGAGCTAAAGAAAAACTAGATGACAGCACACACAGATTCACTAACATGCTTACAGAAATCATGGAAGAGAATTTCTCAAACATAGTAAGAGTTTAATATATAAGTAAGCGACGCTTATAGTTTACATCTATATGGCTTATATCTAGATGTCCCTCCAAAGCCTCATGGGGTCATATGTGGGGTGTTTGGGAGAAGGCTAGATCTAGGGTATAAGATGCTGGGATCAGGGATGCAATGCTGGGATTGATTTACAATGTGATGCTGTGATTAAGGGTGTAAGTGCTACCCTCCCTAAGGGCAAGTAGCCTGGATAAATAGAAAAAGGGCTGCTGCTGCCATTGCTTGTAGCCTCCTTCCTGCCATGACTGTTTTCTCCTCTGCAATGCCCCTCTGCCATGCCACCCTGTCCAACTATGAACCGAAACCTCTACAAACTGTGAGCCAAATAAACCTTTCCTCCTTTAACTTTAGGTGTTGGGTATTCTGTTTCAGCAATGAGAAAATTAACTAAGACAAACACCAAGCAATTATGATGACAAAAGCATATCCTTAATATTTAATAAGGCATATCCTTATTAAATTACCAGATATCCAACAAAAAAAACCACAATTTTAAAAGTGACTAATGAAAAACAAAAGAAAACAAAATCACATACAAAGATCAAACAATTATAATCACAGCACATCTTTCAGCACAAACCTTGAAGGTCAGATGAGCTCGGAGTAAACTATTTCAAGCCCTAAGAGCAAATAACTTACAACCCAGATTAACTTAACCAGCAAAGCTATCCTTCCAAATAGATGGAAAATAAGGTATTTTCATGAAAGAGACTGGCTCAGAAAATATACGAGTGCTAAACCAGTTCTAGAGAAAATACTCAAGAATATTCTCAACAGAAACAATGATTCAGACACACCTAAAAACACCAAGAAAACAAGTGAGCTCAATGGACAAACAGCAACAGAGAAAATCAGGAAAAGGAAAACAAATCATACACTAACAGATAAAGAAGGTAATGATAGTCAATAACCAACATATCTCAGTAGTATTTCCCAACATTAACAGCCTCAACTCTCCACTAAAAAGACAGACTGGCAGACTGGATCAAAAAACAGAATCCAGTAACTTGCTGCATTCAAGAAACTCAGCTAATGAAAAAAGATATTCATAGGCTAAAAATTAAAGGATGGAAAATAACATTGCCAGGACTCTGAAAGCAAGCAAGGGTAGCAATTCTAATATCAAACACAGTACACTTCAAGCTAAAACTGATTAGAAGAGACAAAGCAGGTCACTATATACTAGTTAAGGGAATACTCCAACAAGAAGAGATAACATTAATAAACATATAAGCACCAAATATTGGAGCACCCATCTTCATAAAACAAAAACTGCTGAAACTGAGAGAATAAGCACTAACACAATCACAGTAGGGAATTTTAACATCACACTTTCACAAAAAGATAGATCAACTAAACAAAAAAACCAATGAAGAAGTCTCATAGCTGAACCACACCCTTGCACATCTGTACTTAATGGGTATATATAGAGTATCCCACCACTCTACAACAGAGTATACATTCTTTTCAGCAGCACATGGTACTTTTTACAAAACAGATCACACAGTAATCCACAAAGCATGGTTTAGTAAATATGAAAGAACAGAAATTACCCCATGCATACTATCAGACTACTGTGCCATGAAAATAGAAATCAATGACAGGAGAAATCTCAGGAAAGGCTAAAGCTCCTGGAAAATTAACAACATACTTGTAAACAATCAATGGGTCAAGAAGACATCAAAGAAGATATTTAAAAATTTCTGGAAGTTAATGACAATGATGGTACAACTCATCGAAACCTCTAGGACACTATGAAAACAGTTCTATGAGGAAAATTCATTGCAATCAACACTCACATTAGCAAACAGCAAGCTCAAACAGAAAATCTTATGAGAACTCTTAAGATACTTGAGAAACAACAACAAACCAGCCCCAAATTAAAATTAAGTTGGGCAATTATAAAGATGAGAGTGGAAATCAATGAAATTGGGACTACAAAAAACAGAAAAAAAAAAAAATCAACAAATTGAAGCACTGGTTCTTTGAAAGAAAATAAAATAGATAAGCCCCTAGCCAGACTTACCAAGAGAAAGAGAAAAGACTAATTTTCATTTCTAATGCAATTAGAAACAAAAAAGGTGAAATCACAACAGATACTGTGTGAATCCAGTGACAGTAACTATTTTGAAAAATTGTATTCCAACAAATTAGCAAATTTTGAAGAAACAAACAGATTCCTAGACACATACAAACTACCAAAACTAACCCAAGAAGACATAAATATACTTAACAACCCAATAACAAGCAATGAAACTGACACAGTAATAAAGACCCTACCAATTAAAAAAAGGCAGTATCTAATGGATTCACTGAATTCTACAAAATCTTTACAGATGTTATATCACCAATACTCCTCAAGCTCTTCAAAGAAATTAAAAGGGATGGAGTGCTCCCAAACTCCTTTATGGAAGCCAGTATCACCCTGATCCCATAAATGAATAAAGATTCAACTAAAAATGAAAACTATAGGCCAATTTCCTTAATGAACATAGATACAAAAATCCTCAACAAGATAATAACGAATATAATGCAATGCACTGTCAAAAAGGATCAAGTAGGTTTCATTGCAGAAATGCAA
Organism: Chinchilla lanigera; assembly: GCF_000276665.1. NCBI lineage: Eukaryota > Metazoa > Chordata > Mammalia > Rodentia > Chinchillidae > Chinchilla > Chinchilla lanigera. The sequence continues at coordinate 21,741,891 of NW_004955425.1, read as the reverse complement.
AGATGAATCAACATACATAAGTCAATAAATGTAATATATCACTTAAACATGAGCGAGGTCAAAAACCATATGGTCCTATCAATAGATGCAGAAAAGGCTTTCAAAAAAATCCAACATTCCTTCATGATAAAAACCATGAAGAAAACAGATATAGAAGGACCATACCTAAATATAATAAAAGTTATTTATGACAAACCAATAGTCAGCATCATACCAAATGGAGAAAAGCTAAAAGTATTCCCCCTAAAGTTAGGAACAAGACAAGGGTATCCACTATCACCACTTCTATTCAACACAGTACCTGAAATATTAATCAGAGCAATTAGGTAAGAGAAAGATATAAAAGGAATACAAGTAGAAAAATAACTTGTCATTATTTGCAGATGACATGATACTTTACACAGAAGACCCAAAGAACTCCACCAAAAAAGCTCTTAGAATAATGAACTTTAGTAATGTAGCACGATACAAGATCAACACACAAAAATGATTAGCCTTTGTGTACACCAACAATGAACAGCACGAAAAGGAAATTATGAAAATAAAACCTTTCACAGTAGCTTCAAGAAAAATTAAATTCCTAGGAATCAACGTAACCAAGGAAGTGAAAGACCTTTAAAAAGAAAACTGTAACACTACGAAAAAGAAGATTGAAGAGGACATATTGTCAAAATGGTCACCCCCCCTAAACTGTTACACAGATTCAATGCAGTCCCAATCAAAATACCCACAACAGGCTGGGGATACAGCTCAGTGGCACAAGCGCAAGCTTGGCAAGTGCAAGGTTCTGAGTTCAATTTCTGGTACAAAAAATTCCCCCAAAGCCAAAACCAAAAAACCCCCAAACAAACCAACAACATACTTTACGGATCTAGAAAAAACAATCCTAAAATTCATACGGAACTAGAAGAGACCCAGAATAGAAAAACCAGTTTTGGGCAACAAGAGCAAGTCAAGAACATAGCAATACTTGACAGTTGTAGTCAGGGTTTACAAGGGAAAAGATTTAATACAGGTCATATAATTCAAAGGATTATTTTATAATAGTTACCCAAAGAGTCAAATGCATAAAAGTGCATAAGACCTGGGCATATACTAGAGACCCAAAGAATCCTGCTGAGGGCCTGGATCCCACGGCAATGTCCTGCACAAGTTCAGCTGAAGACGTAGGGCCCACAGCAATGTCTCCCACGAGCCCAACTGGAGGCCTAGAGCTCACAACAATGTCTCATGCAAGTGTGTATCAAGGATCTGCACTGGGAAGGCCCAAAGATCAGTGCTAGAAGCTAGAAAGTCTGCACCAGTGAGGTCAAAGATCTGTGCCAAGAGACTGAGGGATCTGCACTGGAGCCAGCAAGCAATGCTCAAGGTAAGGCCCAGAGCTCCCGTGAAAAGAACCACAGCCATCCTCAGCAACAGTGAGGACGCAAGCTCCTCTGATGGTGAGAACAGCTGAGTTCATATCAGAAAAATCAGCACGACATGCTTCTCCAGGAGAATCAACAGCACACCACCTTCCCCTCCAATTCTCTTTTTATGCTGTTGGTAACAATCCTGAGGTGGGCCTTCCATACCCACCACTGCACTGCACTGATTCAGTTCAGTTGGGTATTACAAGTTGACCATTAGTTAATCCACCACACTGACTTCAAGCTATACTACAAAGCAATAGTGATAAAAAAATAGCATGGTACTAGAACAAAAACAGATACATTGATCGATGTACTGTATTTAGGATACAGAAACTTTCTTAGACACATTCAGCTATTTATTTTCAACAAAGGAGCCAAAGCACATGTTGGAAGAAATATAGCCTATTTACTCAAAAAGTGGTGCTGGAAAAATGGATTATCTGTGTGCAGAAGACTGAAACTGAACCCTTATCTCTCACCATATATTAAATTAAAATAAAAGTGGATCAGAGATCTGAACAGTAAAACACATTAAATCTAGTGGAAGATAAAAATAGGTAGAACACTTGAAGACACAGATCTAGGAAAGGATTTTCTAAACAGAACCTCAACTGCACAAGAAACAAGAATTTTAAAAATGAGATTATATCAGACTAAAAACTTCTGTACAGCAAAAGAATCAATCAACTGATTTGATTCAGTTACTGTCCCACTTGGTTTGCAACCAGAATCATGGAAAGAATCAAGTTTGTGAACTGAGGCACCAAACCAAGTAGGGCAGTAATATATGCTATAACATGAGCCACGATTAATAATACAGTAAGAATGAAAAATGTGATAGGGGAATTGGAGGAGGGACAGAGGGAAGGGGAAGAGGGTTAAAAAAAACTGTGGTGTATACATGTAACCTCTGTATAAACTGCAAACATGTACTAATAAAATAAAAAATTAGAGATTTTTAAAAAAGCAGTCTACATTTCTAGGAAGCTAACACGCCACATTAACTATTTGAAAAGATCTGACCACTGAAGGATATGGTTAAAGTAGGCTAGCATATTCTTCAAATTCATCCTAGGTTGTTTTAGTAGTATTTTCATATTTTGTTATTTAGATCCATAGAGGTTCAAATTTAAGGTAATTCTGGTAAACCCTAACATAAAATATACCACACACTAATGGTAAAATCTAGGTACATGTAATGACCATTTATTCTATGTCCTATGTCAAGAAAGTAATTTCATAAATAGAATGACATTTTTGAGTGCGGTAGCTATCAAAAACATCCCAAGACTTGTGGAAACCACAGGCACAAGGGGAGTTTGTACCCTCTTACTGGTTCTTTACCACCCCTTCACAGACTTGTCTCAGAAGCTCAAGAGAATGAGTAGAGGTAGGGAGACAGCAGGGGATCCTAGATGAAGCGAGAGGCCACCCTTGTGGGAAAGCCTTGAAGCCTGGTCAGGGCCCCTCTCCTCCAAGGAACAAAAGCCTAAAGCTACTGGGAGAAGGTACTCTTAAACCTGTCACCCTCACTTCCCTGGGCACAGGTAAGACCTGTTGAGACCAGAGGCAAAGAAAATAAAACTATAACTCTGTAAGAGAAACAGAAAATAGTCCTGTCCTGTAGGAGAAAGGCAGGAAACACTAACACAAGACTTAAACATACAAGACTGAATTCACCTGCTACAGGGAGGGGTACAAGGTGACTGAGAAAGTTCTAACCCAGCAAGCTGAGACACTAGGACACAGTGCCTACACAGGATGGAGAATGGACAAAAATCAGAAATCTATCCAGTCCTGTACTGTCAGATGAGAGCTGCTTTTCCTTGTGCAAAGATTCAGAGTATAAAAATAAACCTCCTTTGAGGCACAAGCATATAAGAAAGATTTGAAGCTGAATAACCAGCAACAGTGAGAAAACCCTTTAGCAACTCAATTGTTTAGCAACCCAAAGCACGAGGTAATGCTAGTTTAAACTGATAGGAACAGATACTACACTTGATCTTAGCCAAAAGGCCGAGTAGCGATGGTAATGTGAGTTTAAAGGTTACGGTGTGCTTGTAGCCATAGCATAAATAAAATCCAAATGTAGTTCAACCCCTAAATAGAATGGCTTAACTTTATACTAATACTGCACCAAGTGTCATACCTGTTTGGAGAAAGAAATACAGCAGACCTTCCATATCTATGGATTCCATGTCTATATATTTGGGAAAAACAATTGTCTATACAAAACACCTTCAGACTTTTTTTCCTTGCCATTACCTATGCAATAATAGCTACTCATATAGCATGCACATTGTGTTAGGCATTATAAGCCACCTAGACATGATCTGAAGTATGGGGAGGATGTGTGTAGGTTATACACAGATATTGTTTCATTTTTTATATGGGACTGAAGCACCCACAGACTTTGGTATCTACAGGGGCTCCTGGAGCAAATCCCCGATGCTACCGAGGGACACCTGTACTATACCCATTGCTGTCCTAGACAGTGTTTGACTTTCAGTAAGAAAAATTGCAGGACATACCAAAAAGCAAGGGTAACACCCCCGTTAAGAGGGAAAGCAATCAACAGAATCCTGCTGAGAGATGCTGGATATATCAAACAAAGTGAAAGAGTAATGTTATAGGCTTTACTGAAAAAGGCCACCATCCTGATCCTGATCAGCAGCCTGATCAGGATGTGAACTACAGCAGAGCAATGGAAACTCAGTCATATAAATCCTAGAAATAATAATTAATGCCTGTGATGGGGTCAGTGAATCTGCCACAGCAGCACACACAAAGAAAAGCAAAAATGAATGAACAGAAATTAGGCAAACTAAGGGCCAGGGAGACAGCTCAGCAGCACAGTGCCTGCCTGTCAAGTGCAAGGTCCTGAGTTCAACTGCGGTACAAAAAAGAAATTAGGAGGCCGGGCGTGGTGGCGCATGCCTGTATCCCAGCACTCGGGAGGCTGAGGCAGGAGAATCATTGCAAGTTTGAGGCCAGCCTGGGCTACAAAGTGAGCTCAAAGCCAGCCTGAACTACATGGCGAAACCCTGTCTCAAAAAAGACCAAAAATAAAATAAAATTAAAAAAAAAGAAATTAGGAAAACCGAAACACAAAGAGAAAAAATCCAAAACATACAGAAGAAGAGGTCCGAAAAAAATTTTAAGATATATAGATTAAAAAAAAAACAGCAGACCTCAAACCACTTGTTCAAAAGCATAAACACACACAGACACACACGCACCCCCCCCCCCACATAATTAGTATGGCTATTCACAAACTAGGCAATCCAGAAGACCATGGAGTAACAAGACTAAAAGAAAACAATTCTCAAACCAGAACTCTACACACAGGGAAAACAGACAAGAAATCAGAGAATTCATTACTAGTAGAAATACTGAGTTGTTTTTTTTTTCAGGAGAAAGAATATGATCCCATGCAGAAATTTGTTTTTTTTTTTTTTTTTTTTT
>NW_004955425.1:21666135-21735405 GCF_000276665.1 Chinchilla lanigera | reverse complement strand
CATGGCTCCCCATGCGCTGGGGGCCCACCCTCCTGGAGCCACCAGCCAGGAAGCTAGCCAGCCGGAAGACTGGCGCTCCCCACCCGAGGCTCCCTGTGCGCCGGAAGCCCTCCTTCCAGGGAACGACGAGGCTGGGAGTGAGTCACTGGTCCCAAGACCCCAAAGACCAGCGCTCCCCACCCGCAGCTCCCCGTGCACTGGGGGCCCACCCTCCTGGAGCCACCAGGCATGAAGCTAGCCAGCCGGAAGACTGGCGCTCCCCACCCGTGGCTCCCTGTGCGCCGGAAGCCCTCCTCCCGGGGAATGATCAGAAATTTGGATGTACATATAGAAATGAAAATATTTGGAACTTATTAAAATGAATAAAGATAACAATCCATCTCAATTTTATATAAAATAACTAAAATAATGAAACTATATAAAACCATAAAATTTTAAGGAGGAAACCTTTGTAAACGGGTTAGGCAAAGATTTTCCAGATACAATGCTAAAAACATGGCCCATTAAAATATTGATAAAAGGCTTCTCTTTTTATTAAATTAAATTAAAAGCGTCTCTTTTATTGAAATTAAAGAGAGATACTGGAATGCGCATATATTCTGACATACAAAAATCAATGTAATACACATTAACAGAATGAAGGGAAAAAAACACACTATCATTTTGAGTGTGAAAAGCATGTAACAAAAATTCAACAACTTTCCTGATACAAATACTAAAAAACTAGGCATAGAAGTAAACTATTGCAACTAGTAAGAACCATATATGAAAAGGCCACAGCTAACATCAGACTCAAGGATGAAAGTTTTTCCTCTAAGATCAGGAACAAGCCAAAAATGCCTGGTTTTGCCACATCAAATTCAACATCACACTGTCTTTTTGAGACAGGGTCTTGCTACGCAGCTCAGGCTGGCCTTGAGCTCACTTTGTAGCCCATGCTGGTCTCAAACTCACAGTGATTCTCCTGCCTCAGCCTTCTGAGTGCTGGGATTACAGGCATGCGTCACCATGCCCAGCTTCAATATCACACTGGAAATCCTAGCAGAACAATTAGGAAAGAAAAAGAGACTCAAGAAATATAAATCGGAAAGAATGTAAAATGATCTGTTTATAGATTACATGAACTTATCTGTAGAAAATCCTAAAGAACTACCAACAATAAAAAAAGTGTTAGAACTAGTGAGTTCAGCAAAACTGCAGGCAACAAGATGAACATATGAGAATCAACTGAACTTCTACATACTAACAATGAACAATCAAAAAAGGAAACCAGAAAATTACTAAAATAATTCAATTTATAGTAGCAACAAATAGAATAATACCAGGCATGATGGTGTATGGCTGTAATCTCAGCTACTTGGGAGGCTGAAGCAGGAGAACAGCAGGTTTCAGACCAGCCTAAGCTACCTAATTGGGCCTTATTTCAAAAAGGGGTAGGGGTGCTGGGAGTGTAGCTCAGCAGTAGAGTGTCACTGCCTATACTAACGGGGAGGGGAGGGAGAAGAGAAGAAGCAAAAGAGAAGAGGAAGAGGATGGAGGGGGAGGAAGAGCAGAAAAGGAAGAAGAGGAGGAAATATTTAGGAATAAACTTAACCAAGGAGGTGAAAGACTTGTACACTGAAAAATACAAAACACTGTTGAAAACATTAAAAGATGACCCAGATAAGAGGAAAGACATTTCCTGTGCATGGGTCAGAAGACTGAGTGTGAAGATGAATACTTTCCACAGTGATCTGTAGATTTACTGTGATCTCTGTCCAAATCTCAATGATTTTTTTGCAGAAATTAAAAAAAAAAAAAAAACTGTCCTAAAACTCATGTGGCATCTTAAGGAATCTAAAATATACAAAACAACCTTGAAAAAGAACTAAACTGGTATCTTAGTCACTTTTCTTAGTTGCTGAGACAAAATACCTAATGCCCAAAGTTAAGAGAGGAAAGGTTTATCTGGCTCATAGTTTGTAGAGGCTTCAGTCCATAATCAGCTGGCGCCAAGGCAAGGTAGCACATGGCAGAGGGGCAACTCTTCATGGTGGGGGAAAACAGCAAAAGCAATGAGACAGACAGAGAGAGACAGACAGACCCAAAGACAGAAACACAGACAGACAAACTTCTTTCTGTCCCTTATATTGTATGCAGGCTACCCGCCCTAGGGCAGGTTTAGCACTCACATCCTTAATCCTAGCATTGGACCATGCATCAGTCACAAAGTCTAGATTCAGCTGCTTCTGAAAAGCCTGCCCCCATGACCGCATGAGGCTTTGAGGGGACATCCAGACACAATTAGTAACAGCTGGAGATCTCACACTTCCTGATTTCTAGACTTATTATAATTCTACAATCATCAAGGCAAATGTATGGATCAACAGAGTAGAGAACCTGGAAATAAAGGCCCATATTTAGGGCCTGCAATTCTCAACAACAGTGCCAAGAGTGTTCAATGAGAAAGTCTTTTCAACAAACAGCACTGGGAATACTGGATGTCCCAAATGAAGAAGTAAACTGGTTCCTACTGCATATCATCACCAAAAAATTAACTCAAAGCAGATCCTCAACTTAAGACTCTAAATCCATAAAATCTCAACAACTCATACAGGGAAGAGGTTCATGATATTCAACTTGCAATTTCTTGGATATGACACCAAAAGCTCAGGCAATAATAACAACCAAACTAGATAAATTAGACTAATAAAAAGTTAAAACTAATTAAATTGTATTAAAGTACATGACAAAATGAAAGGGCAATACACAGGGTGGAGGAAAATATTTGTAAATAACATAACTGAAAACGGTTAATATCTAGAATATACAAAGACCCCTACAATTTAAAAATAACAAAGGAAACAACTATACAGGGGCAAAGGACTTGAATAGATATTATTCCAAAGAAGATATACAAATGGCCAATAAAAACTCGAAAACATACTCAATATCACTAATCTTAGGGAAATACAGATCAAAATCATGAGATTATCACCTCACACTCATAAGGAAGGGAACTAAACGGCAACAACACCCAGAAAATAAGTCTTGGCAAGGACACAGAGAAACTAGAATACTTGTGAATTGCTGGTAGGAATGTAAAATGGTGTAGCCAGTGTGGAGAACTGTATGGCAGTTCTTAAAGAAACTGAAAGAATTATCAGATGATTCAGCAATTCCACTACATTCAGGCTGAATAATACTCCATTATATGTATGTATATGCCACATTCTGCTTATCCTACCATCCACTGATGGGTACTTGGGTTGCTTTTTCCACTTGGCTATTGTAACTACTGCTGCTATGAACATGTATTGATGGAGACTACTATGAAGCAGCCCTGAGCAGGACTTAAATTAACCAATGGACTTTTCATGTTTATTTGTGAGTATGTCCAAGACCCAGGCCACTTGTCTGGAGATGGGTAGTGGGCTCATAGTAAGTGAACCTCTGTGAATCACTGATCCCTACTGAGGCCTGTAATGGTGGGTAAAGCCTGAAAGTCTCAAAGGATAAGACAAGATCACAGCCAAGGACACCTGCATCCAACCTCAAGATAAAAGACTGTAGCCTCAGGCATCTCACTCCTGGGTGGATTAACTTAATACCTTACTTGGAGAAGTCTTTGAATGGTTCCCACCTTCTTGAGTACTCTTCTCCCTTCTTCTGGTAACTAAATATATACAGGCCACCCAGAGGTCTTCATCTTAGCCCTGAGAGAATCTCAAATTCTGTGAGAGGGCTTTGATCCTCCTGGAGCCCTGAAATCATTCCATTTGTCTCTTTGTACTTAGCCTTGACCATATACTCATTCAGGAGATTGTGGACCTGATCAGCTCACAACAACAAAGGGGTATTATTAACCTGGTAATGTGTATATAAAAATCTCTTTGATGCCCTACTTTTACTTCTTTTAGAGAGAAATTCTGACATATTCTACAACGTGGGTGACCCTTGAGGACATCATGCTAATCAACCAGTCACAAGAAGACACACGCACAAGGTACCTAGAGTTGTCAAATTTGAGACAGAAAGTAGAGGAGTGGTTGCAGGGGGTGGGACAGATGGTGCTTCTTAATGAGTACTGCAGTTTAGTTTCTGAAGTAAAAAAAGATCTAAAGATTCATTCTACAACAATGTGAATTTACTTAACACTAGTGAACTGTACATTTAAAATGGCTGAGACGCCAAATTTTATGTATAGTTTACCATAACTAAAAAAATCAAGACTGTGTGATTCAATTTCTATAACATTATGCAAGAAACTGAACTGTAGGGACAAAACTAGATCAGTGGTTGCCAGAAGCTTAGAGTAGGAAGGAGGGCTGACCGCACAAAGTGCAAGAAAGAACATTTTAGGGTGGTAGGAACTCTTCTTTACCTTGATCATATCACTGGCTATAAAACTACAAATTTGTGAAAACTCATACAATTATAGACCAGAGAGAGTGAATGCCACTGTATATAAATCATACTTCAAATTAAAAAATTACTATGTTACCTAACAAAAGAACGAAAAAGCTTTCTAAGCACCCTTAGGTACTCTTTTAGTGACTGTAGGATTACAAATACCCAGAACTGGAAAGACAGGCCTTGGCCTGGAGGCTGCTTCATTCACGTCTGTTTCTGGCATGAGAGGAGATCAGGTGGGCAGGAAACAGAATGGTTGTGCTACCTGGTAAGAAAGTATCAATAAAAAGGATGGGTGTGAGTGGGCAATGAGAGACAGTAATAAGCAGATGGGGGAGTGTGATGAAAGAGTCGAGGACATATGGAAAGGACGGGGACTCCCACAAGGCGCAGTGAAGAAGTGGTGTAGTGCAGTAAGAGACTGAACCAAGGCCATGGGAACAGGACAAAAAATGAAGGCGTCCGGCCAGGACAGACCACAGCTCACTTACTCCATTTCCACAAACATGATACTAAGTGTAAGATCTGGCAAAGATAAACTGTCTGATGAGCTTTCACTCATCTTTTTCTATACCCTGCAGGGCAACAAAGGAATACTTTCTTTTGAGACAGGGTCTCACTATATAGTACAGGCTAGCCTTAAACTCACGGTGATCCTCCTACCTCAGCCTCCTCAGTGCTGGGATTACAGATGTCCACCACCATACCCAGCAAGAATGCTGACTACATTTATTTATTTATTTTTTTTATTTTTCTCCGGTACCGGGAACCGAACTCATGACCTTGCGCTTGCCAGGCAGGCGCTTTTGCCGCTGAGCTAAATCCCCAGCCCCAACTACATTTAAATAAGAAAGCAAATGAAGAAAATTTTCATATGAGATACTTTTCTGCACAGTACACCAGTAACAATAAACACAACAGCGTAAGACTTAACAATCCTGACATGTTTACTACAGGAGAACAGTTCAATGCTGCTTTTGTGTTTCCACATTTCTGTGTTGATTTTAGGGTAAACAAATATATGCTGTCAAGGGTATGTTGCAATATTAATCAAAATTTTACTACTTGGTAAATCTGAATGTTTTGGAGAACACTCTTCCTTTGTCTATATACTGCTCTTTTGAGTAATGCCCCTTTCTAGAGCACAGCATGAAACTCAACTGAGGAAAATTTTTTGTCAGTCTTCCTTGTTTTCTCTTTTTAGTTTTTTACATATTCTTTTTGCCATCAACTATACAAATGATTCTATCAGAATGCATTATACAATTTCAACTTATAATAAATTCCAAAGGTTATCCTAAAGGAAGTTCTACATATTAGCGACCTCATATGTGACTTTTGTTTTTCAGTTTTTTGGTGCTGGGGATCGAACCTAGGGTCCAGTGCACGTTAGGCAAGTCCTCTACCATTGAGCTGCATCTCCAGTGCCTCAGGTGTGTTTTATTCTTACAAATACAGATGTTGGTATTTTGTTGGTATTTTGGACAATAATTTTGAAAAAAACTTATGTTCTTTTCTTTAATCTTTACAATATTTATTTCTCCCCAAGGGAATGATATTTAGCAATAATTGACACCTTGGGACTAATTCTGATGCCCAAATTTTAAGTTGGCATATTACATTTCTGGAATATTCATCTTAAAAAATGTTGGGCTTCTCTGGGAGCTACTGGTTCCTTTTTATAGGTATAGTTTTGAGTTTACCTTATGTAAACTACACACACACAAAAAGCTAAATTGTATAGCTGGACATACTAGTGATTCAGAGAGATTGAAACCCACTATGTTATCTGGTCTGAATGCTAGAGTAAGGGTGAAACAACTCTTTATTCTTGTCATTGTTCAGTAAAGTTTTCCTTCAGAAAGGACCAGCTGGTTTCCTTTTGGCTTCAAATCTAAAGGGAGTTCAAAACACTCCAAAAACATTACTGGAAAGATTTCTTAAAATGCTATTTTACAGCTTCCCTTTATCGAAAGTCAGAATTTTTGAGAAAGTATTCAACTTTACTAGAATATAAAATCAAGAAAAAAATAATTCAATAGACTGTGTAACAAAGTAAGAGTGTAATGCATCGCAATGTACTTGTTGAGCCTCTGGAATAAACCCTATATAGAAGAGTCTAAGAAAACCACCTCTCTTCTATGTCTCTAGGGCCCAGGACCCATCCATCATCAGAGGCTCTAGAATTGTGACCCTCCGTATGTACTTTCTAAGCATGTTAACTATGCAGAGCTAAGAACCTAATCCTACGGCAAGCACCGTGTGCCTCAGGGTCTGCCTGCCGCCATCTCCTCACTTCCCGCTCCTCAGCTGTCAACACCAGGCAATTAACACAGCCGTGCACCTGCCTGTCTGCTGGTTTCAGGGCTATGCTAGTTGGCTGACCCCAAGCTAGTTCCACTTAAAATGTTTTTTGACATTTTCCACAGTATGCAGTCTAGATTTTTGTTTCTTAGTAAAATTTATTAGCCCTTAAAAATTTTTCTTTTGTTTTCCTCTTTTTCAGTGAGAGAAAAAAAGATAAACATAACAATGAAACCGAGTTTCAAAACAGGTAAAAAAAAATTTTTTTGAGACACGGTTTTACAACTATGTAGTTCAGGCTGTCCTTAAACAAACTCTATAGTTCAGACCGTCATCTCCATCGAGGAGTCCTGGGTAATCATGACTACGGAGGAACAAGAAAACAGCCTGCTGCTAGTCACAGGTGCAAGTCTCTCGGTCCTTCTTTTCAATCCTGGCCTTCCTTCCAGCCATCATACCTCAGTGAAAGGAGTCACTGGTGAGGAGGTAATATGCTATTTTTGACAACCCTTAGGCTGTAACTACTTATTAGATCCTTCTTGCATATCTCTGTCTTCCTGAGAAACCACTTCGAAGATACCACCACATATTACAGCAGCCATTGATATTTTCCTACTAATCTATCCATAACTGTGTTAAGTTTGTAATGTTCCTATCCTATTTCATAATGTATGTTTATTATTATGTGTTTCCTACAACAACCATTGAGAATAGTTAATGTTTTTCAATAGGTCACTCATGTATAGCTCTATTTATTTTCTTTAGAAGCCACTTTAAAGATACCAAAGTATAGCACAACAACTCTTGATAATCTCCTTCCTCTTTTGTCTGTAACTCACTATTATTTGTCTATTTGTTTTCCTGAGAAACTATTTTGTAGATAATAATACGTAAAACGATAACCATTGATAATTTCCTACCATTTTGTCTGTAATTTGCTAAGTCCCCCCTATTATTATGTTATCCTTCTTTTATTCTTTAAAATAAAAAAAAAAATAAAAAAAAAATAAAAAAGAAAAACTCTATAGTTCACACTGGCCTTGTATTCATGAAAATCCTCATGGCAATCTTCCTGGCTCAGCCTCCCAAGGATTAGGATAATGGGCATATGCCACCAAGCCTGGTTTAAATTATCCTTTTAAAAGAAATAAACTCCTCTTGTAACTAAGAATAACTTTGCTTATAAATAATATACACTGTCAAAAGGACCTGAATGAATAGTAATTTTAGGCTCTGCAAGGCAAACAGACTACTAAGAAAGGAGAATTTTCTACTAGATTTAACGGGAAGTTCTGACTTATTTAAATGCTTACAAAATGTCTCTCAAAGCTTACAGTAATTTTGCAAATTCATTAATTTACTAGCCAGGTACTTCTTTAAATCCTCTTATCAGACGTTAACATTATACTCCTCTTTGCACCTCCTTGTAAGTGCTGCCTCCTCTGATCCTTGTTATTTTTTAATGTATGATAATCCTCCAAGTCTTACTTTCCATCTCAAATTCCTTCCTTGCCTAACAATCATCATCTTTGTATCTAACCTGTGAGATTGGATTAAAATACAATCCAGAGGCTGACAGCCATGAGTAAACAGATTAAGATATGTGTTTGCTGATAAAGCTTTAAAAGCAATTACTATAGTGAACAGGAAATCATGAGGGCATATTCTGAGGCACATGGCGTTTAGAACTTGTCTTAGTTACTTTTTCTCTTGTTGCTGACACAAGACACCTGACTCCCAAAATGAAGGAAGGAAAGGTTTATCTAGCTTACAGTTTGTGGAGGTTTTAGTCCATACTCAGCTGGCTCCAAGCCAGAGTTGCACATGGCAGAGGGCAACAGTTCATGGCGGTGGAAAATAGCAAAAGCAGCAAGCGCAAAAGGGAGGAGGGGCAGCAAGCAGCCTTTTTCTCTCCCTTACATATGCAAACTACCCGCCCCAAGGTGAGTGTAGCACTCACACCCAAGATTCCAACACTGGACCATGAATCAATCATAAACTCTAGAAGCCCACCCCATGACTGCATGAGGCTTTAGGGGGGCATCCAGACACAAACCATAACAGAACTAATTTGGAGGAAAATCCCAGCAATGAGTAATTTTTAAAGAAATACTGTAGCATCAAAGTTATTGATGGCACAAAAAGATAAAATAAGGTGGAAAAATATGACAAACTATAGTAAAAAAGCGAGTCAAAAACATGACACCCTGCATATGATGAAGTTTTATAAGAACACTTTAAACTGTTTACAATACACATGTACAAAAACAGCATATTTTAACATCATGTCTAAAGTCTAAAGGAGCTGTCACAGTCACAATTTACTTGATGTTTTCTTCTTGGTGGAAAGTAATGATGTGCTTACAGTTAAAAGCATCTTGCAGCAGATAAAACACAAAATTTACTTAGCTTTTGTAAAGAAAGTGAAACATCACAGACTTTTCTGAGGAAGTTATAAAATTAAATCAAATTATTTCTAAACAATTGACTTCAAAATGTACAATATATGCCTTTATCAGCCTACACATATTTCTGAGCTGTGAAGAATTTGTTAAATGCACATTAAGCAAGAACTAGCTATGGAAACTGGCTAAAGCCACAGGCTCAGGAGTCTGTCACTTCCTAGTTATGGAGCCTCAAGCAAGTTACCTAACCTAACCAGGTCTCAGTTTCCTGAGGTGTAAAATTAGGATCAAGTAACAACTATCTTCACAAGGTGATTTAAGGAGTAAATACAAAAACGTAAGAGCTAATTAAATATTAGTACCATTTCCTATATGTACAAGTAATAAAGAATCTTCAGCAGGCCAAAAAAAGTGAAAATGATTTAACATTAACTATTTTAAAGGGACATTGTTTGATCAGTGATGGAAATAATGGATATTGATGTCATTTAAATCAAATCCATATCAGGCACTCAATCATGTACGCCACCTTCCCTAAATACAAATATATTACTTATAACAAATTCACTGTTGGTGTGGATGTAAACTAGTACAATTTCTATGGAAATCATTATGGAGGTCCCTCAAAAAACTTAAAACTAGAAATTCCATCTGACCCTTCTAGATATCTTCCCCAGAGTTAAAGACATATGCTGGTGATACAAGCACATCCATATTTACTGCAGCACAACTCATAATACCTAAATCTTGGAAGCGGTCTACATGTCCATCAGCAGAAGGATAAGGAAAATGTGGTATTTATACACAACAGAGAACTTGAGTCATTTGTAGGAAAATGGATGCACCTTGAATCTGTAAGTGAAATAAATTTGACCCTCAATGTTTTGAATTCTTGCATGAAATTTATATATGTTACCTAGACAAATTCAAGGACAAGAATTTGAAGAGAGCACATTTCATTGTGTTCCACTGTTACAGGCATTCCAAAAACAGATCACAAGGCACTGAAGGGTTAAGATGTGTTACGGACACGCACCAACTCCCCACAATGGATGTACCCACTATGTACTGCAGATATATACTTCTAAAAAACCACTGTTGTAGACCCTCAATAAATTCAGCAAGTTAATGAAGAGTGGCGAAATGAGTAAACAGAAATGATTTTCAAAAGTAATGTAGTTAAGCGCAAGGTCCTGAGTTTGATCCCCAGTACCAAAAAAAAGAAAACGAAAAAAGTAATGTGGTTGACATCTGACTGATAGGAAAGAAGCAGTGAAACCTAAATCTGAACTACAATATATGTAGTGGCTCATAAAACATCCTGCACTTCAGCACAGTTTAAAGGACATAAAAAGCACTCCATTTTTTATTCACTAAAATGGGCAGATTTCTAAGTGGGCCTGAGAAACACTGCCCCCTAGAACTACGCTTAGCAGCAAGAACTATGCTTGTGTAGGCTGTTGAGCAGCTCTTAGCAGACTTGTTTGTGGGCGTCATGCTCCCTGGAGGCAGTGCCTCCTGGGATCTCTGCTGTACATCCTAGCACATGTGTGGCTGGGAACAGAAATACTGTACAGGGTGAAGATCACAAGAGGTCCCAATTTCACTTCCATCTTGCACTCACTTCTCACTCCTACAACTGTGCTCTAAAGCCTCAAGAGATTCCCACTGAAAACTTACACTAGCCTACTTTCCTTAAGGGGGAGGTGTAGATACTAACTTCCAGCTGGAAGTTAGGTACTTGTGAAAGGCTCAAGTTGCTTTATACTGTACATATGTTAAATATTTTAAAATATATTACAGATTTCCCTAAAGTGATTTTAAAGGGTTGAGAGCAAGATCTAAGAGGAGGGTATAAAAAACTATTCAGTGGACTTACTGCTAGCTGATAGAAAAAAAATTTGACGAAGGTGATACAGTAAATTCTGCATCTATTATTTTCATGGGAGTCAATATTTACACTGACTTTTCCTTTTTAAAAAACTGACCATTAACTGAAAGCTTCCTTTGGGAATTTAGTCACAGCACGATGTCAGACTGTCTTACTACAGAGATGTCTTGACACTAGCTTTACACAGTAAGTGAAAGTTTACATTTCTTTCCACTCTTATGAATACACAACTATCTTTTGAAAGAGTAAGATCAATTGATTTTAACCCTGTCCTCTTATTTATAAACTATTATAAGCATTGTAAACTATTCAAGACAGAAATGAGTTTTACCTATCTATAATTTGATTTAGTTTTTATTTATTTATTTTTTGGTACCAGGAATCGAACTCAGGACCTTGTACTTGCCAGGCAGGCGCTTGTGCTGCTGAGCGATATCCCTAGCCCTGATTTAGTCTTGAAAGGAAGCAAAAATATTAGTGTTTCCTTGCAAGGTACGTCACTTAAGGAAAATTCACCTTAAAAATTGTTCTGCACACTTTGTATTAAGAACAAACATAAAAGAAATCGTTCTGGGTACTGGCAGTATTGAAAAGATCATATGAACAGATTTTTGCCAAAGCTGTAACTGGGTGGAAATAAATGGACATTTTTATGGTAAAATCTGTTTTCCAATGTCTTGTTATTAAAACGTTTTTTTCTCTTAGAAGCTAGCAGTGATCAGTAATTCACTCGCCACTGTTTGGTATTGAGAATCAGAGAAATTTGCACTTTAGTTTAAATTTGTTTTTGAAGAGACTAAAATCAAAGGACAGCATAAAATATTACTTTTTTATTTTAAAGAGAATAAAAAAACAATAAAAACGATACAGAATTTTGAAATAAGATAGCAAATTAACAGTGGTTGTTATATTGCATATTGTTATCTTCAAAGTAGTTGTTCATATTACTTGTTTTTATTACTGTTAGTGAAAGCAGAATTAACATCACCAACTTCATTGATTAATGGATCCTCAACAATGGGCCACATGCAGACCGACAAGGGTGCTGAGATCACTGAAAAATTTGTGACTGTTCTTCAGCGAGTCCCAGCTATGGATTAATAAGAATTAGTGGTAATCTGCTATTACTAATTAAAAATGCACACATTCAAGTTGGGATAAAATTCATGAATAGTTAGAAAACTTTCTACTGTGCAGAGGGCATGCATGCTGTATGCTTTGCTTATACTTATATTAAAAGCAAATAATTATAAAGTACATTTAAATGTGCATATCTACAGAAGTATGTTCAGATACTTTTTTAATAAAAGTCAGTAAAGAAATTCAAGAAGAAAGAAAAAAATATTTTGGTTTCTATTTACTGGTGCTACTAATACTTTACACAAGACCTTAGCAGACAGTGCTACTTGACTATGGACTACAACCCAGTCAGAAGTGTCTCTTCCTCAGAAATGTTTAGCACTTGAGAATCATGACAAATTCTATAAAATCTAGGCACTTTTTAAATTTGGCTTTTGGGTTTTATATGGAGAAGATGTAAAATAAAGTAGTTGATTTTTTATCTGCATTAACATTGCATTTCTAATTTATGTAGACGTGATGCTAGTATATGGATAGTCATATAACAAAATAGGCTATCTGTAATTTGTGAAATTAATGCAATCAACTGATGAATTAAATGTAATAAATTAACAGTATTTATCTTTCATGTGTCTAATATTGTGGGGTTTTGGAAAGGGGTTGAAACAGGGTCTTGCTATGGAGTCCAGGCTGGCCTTGAACTTGCAGAGACCCTCCTGCCTCTGCCTCCTGAGTGCTGGGATTACAGGTGTGTGCCATCACATCCAAGTCACATGTCAAATACTGTGGAGACTATAGATGTATGAAACATTCCTGTTGTCCTCAAGCACTTCTTACCGTAACTGCAAGGGGTGGGGTGGGGGGAATCTAATACAGGAGAACCATTAGCCAGTCATCTGACTCAGCAAATGTTTACTGCACACCTACTATATGTCATTCACTAAACTGGAAATGTGATTAAAGGAAGAATAAGCATGGCTGTTCTCAAAAAGCTCACAGGTTATTATTTTTATTTTTTATCATTTTGATAGGGTCTTGCTAGGCAGTTCAGGCTGGCCTTGAACTCTCAGTGATCCTCCTGCCTCAGCCTCCCAAGTGTTGAGATTATAGACGTGCACCACCATGCCCAGCTCAGTTTACAGGTTAATAAACTGGAAATATCTTCTTCTTTCTACTCCCTCACTTTCAAAACGACATAGTAATAAATCATCTTATTTTTATCCTAGTCTTTCCAGATTTCTTCCCATTGTCACTTCTTTGACCTCAAGATGAGGGCACTGAACCCTAACACTTTAAGGCCAAAGCACTCACCCCACCTGCTGCCCTCTGCTGAGCCCTGCCCCTCAGCGTATTTGGTGCTTTCCACTGGTGCACTCAGCTGGAAGCTGGATTGGAAGATGCGCTGGTTCCCCAAGGAGGCCAGCTCACAGCCCAGGAAGGCCGCCACCTGCCCGCTCTGCCATCACAGGCCTCTCATCTTCCTGGCACTTTTCAGCGCTGGTCATTACACAGAAGCTACGGTATTATTTTCTAAATTCCACTACTTAAGTTTCAATACTCCAAGAACAAAGACTTTTTCTTCTTCACTGACGTGTCCACAATGTCTAACACTTAGATACTTGTCAAGAGTGTGAAGGGTAGTGTGTGTAGGAGGGCAGAGAGTGCTGAAGTAACCAGGCAGAGTTCGGAGGGTCTTCTCTGGAGCATGCAGAGATCTAGGGGCGTACTACCACTGCACCCCATACTGCTCGTGCAATGCACTACCTCTTGAAGCCCTTGGAGAGCAATCTGTTCTGGAATAAAGACACATTTGATGAACAATTCTGAATCAAAGGGCAATACAATAGACCTATGCATGGATCACTGCCAGAAAAGAGGTGCTCATGCTTATGTGTAACTTAACGCATAACTTGTTAAATGATTTCTCATCCTTGCTATTACATAGGTACACATACACACAAACACACATACAAAACACTCCACTAACAATTTTGCCCTCCAAGTACTACCAGCCTCCACATACATTTCAGAATCACTGGTTTACAGAAAACCACTTGTGAACCATCCCAGGCCTGTAATCATATTTTGCAGAATACCTTTGAACCTGTATTACAAGATTCAACTTGCTGCTTCCAACAAATGACTTGTTAATGCCCTTTAGATGCCGCAGGGCTACTCTCCTCTCATGTGCAAATACGAGGTCCTGGGACAAGAGTTCAGTGAATTACATGTTTCAAATGTTTGCTGATGCTACGACTGTTTCAGAAACATACAGCTTTCTCTGAGCCAACTAAAATTGTTAGCCAGCTTCTTAGTAAAAAGACTGTATTCTCAATTATATCACCTAACAACAGACTAAAGAGCAAAGAAAGCATATAATGTATAGGAAACTACTGTGACTTATACCTATTCAAATCTAAGACTTCCTAATAATTTTGCTTTGTAAATACAAACTACCGGACCTATAATAATATATATGACAATATGCACACATACATACATACACACACAAAGCGCTTAACACAGTTGTCGCTGCAAGTACTGTAATTATAAAGTCAGAGTGCCCACACTGCCTTAACCTAAATGCATAGTACGTTCCTGAATGAATAAAAGCCTACATACTCAGTACTCACTGGTAAATCTCAACCATACATTTTAAAGATGAATAACCTACTTTGTGCCAAATCAGGAATGAATCCTGGTGATTACCATCCTTTGATGTTTGGTCTCCATCTGGAGACTTAAATTTTTTCGGGACGTATTAGTGAAAGACTGAGGCAGGGAAGCAAGTTCCCTGACACCCTCTGCCTCGGGCTTTTTTTCTTCTGAAACACAAGAAACTATCTGTTCTAGTTGTCTACAAAACACTCCACTAACAATGTCTACATTGTTATTTCTAGATACAACAGTATAAACAACTGTAAAACAACGTGAGCAAAGACAGAAGTATTAAAAGTTAAAACTTATAAAGAGCCAGGATTAAATACAAGCTGAGCAAGGCCCTTTACCTAATCTTAGAAGTACTAAAAAGGTGGCTCAGCATTCAGTGTTAAAACTGATATTGAAATAAATTATTACAAGAGGATCTCTTCAGAAAGAAAAGTAAAAGAAAATGATGGTTTTTATCTTACTTGAATTTCTGTGAATTAAAGGCAAGAGGTAATTACCTCTGGCCTTTTGAGTACGGTGCTTCCTTTCTATAGTCTAGAACTTATACTAGAGTGTAAGGTGTGACTCATAGGTAAGGCATCACACAACAGTGTTGAAAGGGGGTAAATGTCTACATTGTTACTTCTAGATACAACAGTATAAATGCTTACACAAAACTTCATTTTTTAGTTTTTTTTTTTTTTTTTTTTTTTTGAGACAGGGTCTTGCTATGTAATTCAAGCTTGAACCCACTGTGTAGCTCAGGTCAGACATGAACTTGCAGGGAACCTCCTGCTTCAGCCTCTGGAGCCCTGGGATGGGATTACAGGCATGTGCCACCACACCCAGCTATTCTTTTTTTGGTGTTTTTTTTTTGCATTTGACTTCATTTTCCACCAGTTGATAAAATGTTTCAAAGATAGCCACTAACTGGGCATGGTGGTGCACACTTCTAATACTCAGTATGAGGCCAGCCTTTGCTACATAATGAGTTCAAGGCCAGCCTAAACTATATGGTGAGACCTTGTCTAAAAAAGACAGTCACTAGGTACAGCAATTTAAAGGGGGAGAGGTACTAGGGATTGAACCCAGGACTTCTGTACTGAGCTTTATATCCAGCCTTTTTAAAATTAAAATTTAAAACAAAACCAACTATTTTTTGTGACAGGAATAAGCTGCTAAAGTGCCCAGACTGGGCTTGAACTTGCAATCCTCCTGCCTCAGCCTCCCAGTGTACTGGAATTACAGGTGTGGATCAGAAGCCTGGCATGCTGTTTTTCCTCAGTTTGTTGATTATGTTTTTGGGTGGAGGATGCTGAGTTTGGAACCATCCAGAGCCTCAAAGCAATGTGCTCTACCACTGAGCTACGCTTTCCTGCCCTCCGGATTATGACTGAACAATGCTGAAATCCATCCTCACTTATAGGTTCCATTCAACCTAGAAATTTAGTCTGTTTAAATCAATCAGTAAGCATAGTTATCAGACAGCATAGTTCAGAATTTTATTTCATTATAAGAATCTATTTCACAGTATAAGAAGTTACTTTATCTCTTATTCTAGTGATTTAATTTTAAAAATATCTATTGCTGAAATAATAGTAACTGATGGACCACACAGTTTGAACCCATAGTGTCATCTGGAAAGAATTTCAGTAATTTTAATTATGTGTGCAGGTAACATACAAAAGAGAAAGATGGTTAATTTGCCTTATGTCATGGGTTTTTCTACAAAGCACTGTAACATTACCAGTGTTTTAATAACTGTAAACTTGCTACTAAATCTCATGCTCAGTTATGGAAGACCATAGCAGGGTTTCTTATTCACTTTCTGGACTTAAATACAGGATGACGTTAAGACAAAAGTACCTAGAAACCACATCCCAACCTTCCTCTCTTAACAGATGAAAAACTAGTTCAGAGGTAAAATTATTCGTCCGAGGAAATGCTACTGGTGGCACAGCCAGAAAAATGTAACTACAATTCCTTCATTTTTGAAAGGGAGATGATATCAAGAATGTAGCATCTTTAGAGCCCAACAAAATGATGCCAGACATAGGTTAAGTATCCTTTATCTGAAATGCTTGGGACCAGTAGTAGTTCAGATTTTGGATTATTTCTGACTTACAATACCTGCATATACACAATATCTTGAGGATATGACCCAAGTTTAAACATGAAATTCATTTGTTTCATATACTTTATATACACAGTCTATAAGTAATCTTATACGTCAGTCCGCCTATGTTTTGACTGGGACCTGTCTCATGAGGCCAGGTGTGGAACTTCTATCTGTGGCATCATGTTGGTACTTGAAAAGTTCAGACTCTGGAAGACTTCAGATTTTAAACTTTTGAATTGAGGATGCTTAACCCGAATTCAAATTCTTCCCAGGAAATTATATCCTCTTGAATTAACTCAGATTCAAGATGCGTTCTTTTTTTTTTTTTTGTCTTTTTGAGACAAGATCTCACTATGTAGTTCAGGTTGATCGTGAACTCACTTTGTAGCCCAGGCTGGCCTCAAATTCACAATCCTTCTGCCTCAGCCTCCCTAGTACTGGGATTACAGGTGTGCACCACCACACCTGGCTCAAGATGCATTCTATAAACTATTTCCACAATAAAACAGGAAGTCATATAAGAAAGCCTAAGGTTAAAATACCAGAAACGTAGTATTTTAAGGTGATTAACACTGTTACATTTCTTCATTATTTTTCTTTTCATTTTTTGGAGACAGAGTATCACCATGCAGCTCAGGCTGGCCTCAAATCTGCTGTGATCCTCTTGCCTCAGCCTCCCAAATGCTGGGATTACAAGTGTGTGTCACCACATCTAATTTCTTCACTATTTCTAAAGCACATGTTCACTATCTTTATCATTTGCTTGCTACAATCGATTGGTTAGAAGAATACAGATACTGTATTAGCTGCTACTGTTTTATGGGGGAGCAACAGAAATACCCTTTCTCTAAATATTTTAATAAAAAATGGCTCTTTAGCATTAGATTCCACTTTTGGTGTTTACAAGATTTTAAAAAAGAAGAATTTTATAGAGCTTTGTTTTTGTTCACTTTTTCCCCCTTTTCTATTTTCTTTTTTGGTATCAGGAATCAAACTCAGGGCCTTGCACTTGCCAGGCAGGCACTGCGCTGTTGAGATATATACCCAGTCCTTTTGTTCATTATTACACATAAGCTTTTATCAATAATTTCATGATTACTTTCAAACTAGCTCACGGTTACATAATTTTTTTCATTCTTATAAGATTAGAATTTTCAAAATATTATTGTTGCACTATTCAAACATATATGCATTAAAATTAATAAAGATATGATACTTGGACCAACTTACTCATATTAATAGTAAAGGCATGTAAAATGCTTACATGAGGGCTAATGATGAAACTGTTAAAAGGAGCATCTACAGCAACAGCAAAAGAAAAGTTCATTCTACCATTTCCATTCCTATGCAGGCTCAGTAAGTGAACACATTAAACCATAGGAGTGAGTGATTTCTGGTACAGATGACAGTAGTAGTAGTAGGGTCTCTGGTGGCGTGCATGCGGCTTCCCTAAAGCATCTACAAATGGTATGGGCTGTGGCTGTAGGTGGATATCTGTAAGAACTGGAGCTGGGTGTGGTGGCACATGCCTATAATCCCAGCACTCAGGAGGCTGAAGCAGGAGGATCACTGTGAGTTCGAGGCTAGCCTGCACTACTTAGTGAGACCCTGTCTCAACACCCCTCAAATGCAATTTAGAAAAGACTCTTTAATTATCTACAAATATGAGCTTACATGCTTGAATCCCTAAATTTACTTTTTTTTTTTTTTCCTAGTTCTGACCCCAGAGAGGGTTTATTTATTTATTTATTTATTATTTATTTTAAAGAATAAAAGAAGGATAACACAATAATAAGGGGGACTTAGCAAATTACAGACAAAATGGTAGGAAATTATCAATGGTTATCGTTTTATGTATTCTTATCTACAAAATAGTTTCTCAGGAAAACAAATAGACAAATAATAGTGCGTTAGAGACAAAAGAGGTAGGAGATTATCAAGAGTTGTTGTGCTATACTTTGGTATCTTTAAAGTGGCTTCTAAAGAAAATAAATAGAGCTATACATGAGTGACCTATTGAAAAATCATTAACTATTCTCAATGGTTGTTGTAGGAAACACATAATAATAAACATACATTATGAAATAGGATAGGAACATTACAAACTTAACACAGTTATGGATAGATTAGTAGGAAAATATCAATAAATTTACTTTGAAATGGTTCATTGGGATAGGAATAAACAACAGAAAGAGAAATTTGATAGCAATTTTAAAGCTTGGTTCTCTTAAGAGTTACTAATGGCTAAATTATCAGCCATTAGCTATGTCTGAGCTTAAACTTGAAAAAAATTGGTGGGTTGATCTATGTTACACAGAAATTTTAGGTAATTTGAGACAGGGAGGTTAAGACAGGGTTTCAATCTGTAGTTCAGGCTGGCCTTAAACTCACTTTGTAGCCCAGGCTAACCTCAAACCAAAGCAATCCTGCTGCCTCAGCTTCCTGAGTGCTGGGACGACAAACATGTTTAGACAAACTTTCCCACAATACATTATGGAAAAAAAAACATATAAAAGAGACTGAATGCTTTTAAGAATTTTCTATGGATGAATTTTAACTCACATTAAACATCTGCTCTTTATTCAGTACTTCAGAAGTTTTCATCTTTCTATTGCCATACCACTTTGAAACAAAAACTTATCAAATCTCTAGAGTAATTCTATTTTTAGTGAGAGTATTACTGAAATTTCACTTGTTATTTCATCTACTTTTAATAATTTTGTTTGTTTCTTGTTTTTTGAGACAGGTCTCACAAAGGCCAGGATATGCTCCAACCCACAATTCCCCTGTCCCAGCCTTCTGAGCATTGGGATTAGGGCTGTGCACCACTCTGACATACTTGGGTTTAAGGTCTAAATTCTGAGCATCTCTGCGGTACACTGCTTGAACCTTGTTCTAAGATTTTCATTTTTTTTTCTTTAAATAGTATCTATTTCACTGTATTTTTCATTTTCCACCGGTAGAATTTGATGAACTGGGTCATCTTTTCTCTCTCCAAGAGGTACAAATAACCCCAACTAAATAAAAGGGGAAACCAGACATTTTTACTTTAGTTTTTCTTTAATTATAATTGCATAAAAGCTCTTGTTTGAAAAGAGTCAATTTAACATTTCATGCATCAAAATTTTCTTCATACAAGGGTGCTCGCTGATGAGTACAACTTCATTGTTTTCCACTTTAAAATGCTACCTAATATTCATTTGTAACTATAGGAAGGCAGCTTAAAATTTAAAACTAACACAGTATTATAGAAACTATCAACAAAGAGACAAATACGAACTGTTTTTTTGTAAACGTCTCCTAGGAACATTTGAAACTCGCCCCACAACATCCCTGTGAGGTAGGGAGCTAAGCGTTCTGATGACAGCAGACGAAACTGACCAAGATACGAGTGGCAGCTACACTTGTAAGTCTTGGAAAATTAAGTTGCTTATTTTTTACTATCTTCATCAGGAACCAGAGTTATTCTGATTCTCAACAAGTAATTTTTTCTTCATCAAGAGGTTTTAAGTCTTCTGAAAATTAGTGGAGCAAGTAACACGGCAATTTGCCAAAGGAAGAAACCCAAGACGACATGTCATTTTCTTCTTCTATGTGAAGATAGCTGAAATGTTATCTAGACACACAGTGATTCAAGCGACTAAGTGTGTTTTTAAAAAATATTAATTTTTTTTATTCTTCAAAGTGAAAACTGCGATGACTGGGTCTTTTTAAACTGCTGCATCTTGTTCATGTTAGTTTCTCTCAGTCGGGGACTATTTGCATCTTTTCTTAGAATAAACTGCAGATCCTCTTCTTCCAAAGGAAATGATGGTTCCACTAAATCCCAAAACTAAAGGTGGTCACAGAATTATCCGCCAAGGAGAGCTAACTGGCTGTCTCCACAGAGGGGGAACAAAATCCAACTTGGAGAATGGTGCTTCCTTACTTTCAAAAAAACCCCTATTCAGTAGGTAGCAAGACAGAAGAGAATAAAGAGTCTAGCCTTCCCGTAACAAGAAAAATATATTCAAGTAGATTTTTTTTTTCTCAGTGTTAAAGTAGAAAAAGGAAAGGAGTCTCTTTTAGGTACGTGAAGTTTCTTCTTTATTACTTATTGCCCAAGACAATTTTCTCCAAAAAGCAAAACCAAACAAAAACCAAAATAAAATCAAAATCAAAATGTCAAATGTAGGGCTGGGGATTTAGCTCAGCGGCACAGCGCCTGCCTGGCAAGCGCAAGGTGGTGAGTTAGATTCCTGGTAGGGGGGTGGGGGGGCGGGGGAACAAAACCAAAACCAAAACCAAAACCAAAATGCCAGATGTGACAGTATGTCTAGTGCTAGTTCAGGACTTGACAACTAGCAGGTGCTACAAGTTGTGAGACATACAAGTCTCCCTTCCTTGCCAGGGAACCTAGGACTTTGTGATTATAAGTAGTAATGCTGGAACAGTTCATACATTTGAAAAGTTGCTGAAAAGGAATGACCTGCACATAGTATCAGTGTTTGGGGATCACATACCCCTAATAATTTTTTACGTCATTTAACAAATTACTAGTATTCGTCTCTACATCTCAGTAGAAAAAGAATATTTTTTGTAGAGCCCAAGAAGTGTTAGGTGGTCTCTTTAATAGTAACTCAGCTTGTAAGTAAAGTATACTCTAGGACCTAGAATAAACTAATTACAAAAAACTATTAAAACCACAGTATCAAATATGTTGTCACAGATATATTTACTAACAGGCAGTTCCATTAACTTGTAACAGATGCCAGTGCAGCTATTAATGAAATCAACCTCCACAACCATGATTAAAATTTCATAGTAAGGCCAGGCTTGGTGGCTCACACCTGTAATCCCAGCACTTGGGAGGCTGAGGCAGGGGGATCGTTGCAAGTTTGAGACCAGCCTGGGCTACAAAGTGAGCTCAAGGCCAGCCTGGACTGCATAGCGAGACCCTGTCTCAAAAAGACCAAAAAAAGGAAAAAAATTCATACTAAGGGTCATGGAGAACTTTTAATGTTCAAAATTAATCAAAAACTCTTTTGGTGCCCTCAGTAATGAAATTTTTAAAAAATTGGATCAATTTATTTAGTGACTGTGGCCTTTAAAATGTCTTATGACATGATTACAGCATCCTTATCATTTCTTGAAGGTTATTGCACAAATAGTTGAATATTTTCAACTACTTGCATTCAGAAACACAACCCATTCATGACAAAATTAGTAGGATACTACTGACGTAAATAGGTACTGATCACATAATTGATCACTTAAAATAATCATGACTGGCATTCCCATAGTGCAATTAAAAAAAAAAAAAAAAAGAAGAATCTTTTCCTAGACTGATAGTTACAATAGAAATGAGTTATTCAAAGTGGTCAACTTTTAGTATATATACTTTTTGTTGTTTAATGAAAACATGTTTTGTAGTCGTTGGACACTGTCTCAAAACATAAAAGAAAAAAGAACCTACAGATATAGCTCAGTATGAAGGCCTAAGGTTCAAGTCCCAGTACTGCAAAAACAAAAACAAAACCCCCAAAACCCTAGTTTTAAAAAAATGCCTCTTTAAAATACCAGACAGAAAACGCACTCTATGCGCACACCACTCTGTAAAAGTGACTTCACATAGTTGGAGAGACAAAAAGCTAGAAGCCATGAAAGCTTCAAGTTTTTTACACAGAAAGTTCTTTTAAAATGGAGACATTTTAATAAAAATTCTTTCAGTCCAGTTCCCCTTTTCTTTAAAATAACTGATTAATTATCTTTTCAGAATTAAACCTAGGCAAGCATACTGCTAAATGTGCCAATGCATAATGAAGTCCTAAAGCTACCAGGTGTGTTGCAGGGAGAGGCGTAAAGAGGACATCACTAACGAACAGCCATAAACTTTAATGGTAAAATACTAAAGAAACAATAATACAAGAAACTTGCTCATCCAGATAAAAAGGATCTACGAAAAGTGTATAACATACTTAACAGTGAGAGGCTAGATATTTTTTCTATAAGACTAAAAATAAGACAAAGATGGCTGTGTTTGTCATTTTTCTATTGGAGGTTGTAGCCATAAAAATTAGTCAATAAAAAGCAAAAGACACCCAGACTGGAAAGGAAAGAAGTAAAAATATATCTATTTGTAGGTAACTTAATTTTGTAGAGAGAAAATCCTAGGGAGTTCATTTAAAAAACTATTAAAACTAATGAATCAGTTAATGAGTTTGTAGGATGCAAGATCACTACAAAAAGACAATTGTATTTCTAAATACTAACAGTGAGCAAATAATGAAATTAAGAGAATAATTCCACTTATAAAAGTATCAAAAAGTAAAATGCAAATAAATTTAACAAAGGAAGTAAAAGATTTGTACTCGATCAGAAGAGTTTTATGTGCTCCAACCACATCTATACTTTTGTCACTTCTACTACATAGTGAGTTCAAGGCCAGCTTGAACTACAAAACAAAATCCCGTCTTAAGAAAAAAAGGTAAATGCAATATAAATAACTGGATCCTCCTTTTAAACTGGTTCTTCTTCAAACTAGTATAGAGTAAAACCTTGGCTTTCAAGTAACTTGTTCTGCTAGTATTCCACATTTCTAATAAATTTTAATTTGATAGATGAGCAATGTCCTGCAATATGAATAGTAGCTGCTGCCAAATGTCACATGATCACAGCTGAACCAGTGACTCCCCCTACCTCTTCCTGTGGCATTGTGGGCAAATTGTTTCCCAACAGCACAAAGTTATGGAGGAAATCTCATCTGCAGAGAAAGAGGGGGAGAAGGTAGAGGAATCTCTCACTGCAAATGAGATTCGGGAGATGTGTAAAATGGAAACTGCAAAATTTTGCAGAAAAGCACCACTCCAACAAGGCTGTAGCAGTGTGAATGAAGAATCTGTTTGACAATGCAATGTCACTTTTCTGCAACATACTCAAAAGGTGGTAGAACGAGTGTCGTTGGATAGGTTCCTTGTTAAAGATGTACAAGAAGAAAAAGATTCCACTGAGCCAACAGGTAGCAGTGATTCTGTTAGTGATAGTGAAGGTCATCCTATACAATAACCTTCCTCTCTTGTCTCTCTCACACCAGGCATAAAGATTTTCAAAGGTAAGTACAGCTTTATTTTTCTTTATATTTTGTATTTTATTATAGTATTGTGATTGTTTTTTATACGAATATTTTGGGGTTGTAGGACAAATAATCTGAGTTTCCATTATTTCTTTTGGGGAAATTCATTTTGATATATAAAAGCTTTGGATTACAAGCGTATTTCCAGAATGACCTATGCTCCCAAACCAAGGTTTTACTGTTAGTATTACCCAATATGTGATATATTTTTGATGCTAACTTTCAAATTGCAATAATTTATTTGCCCCTGGCATCTCAGTATTAACTGAGCATATACATAAAAGCATATGCATTTATTTGCTTAAAAATGTGTTCATTATCTATAACATATCTAAAATGGCTACAAACTATATGGGATACCAAGAAAGGCAAGTAATAAGACTCAGTTCAGAAGCTAAAAATCTAGCAGAGAAGTTTAACAAGCAGTAGCAAATATGAACCGTGACAAAAATCAGGATGACACGGGCTAGGGAGATAGCTCAGTGGCACAAGCACCTCCCTGGCAGGTGCAAGGTCTTGAGTTCAACTCCTGGTACCAAAAAAACAAAATGAAACAAAAATCAGGAATGATAAGTATCTGAAGTGATACAGAACACAAACTTTCTTTAAGTTTAGTAGAGAAAGAGCTGCATCAAACACGATACAGTCTACTGATCAGTGCTTCTGCAGGTTACTCTAATGTAGCCAGTAGCAAATAATGTTATTGAACAACACTATTCTCTGGATTTTCTCTTGTATCTGTAAAATGAAGTGGCTGATTACATAATAACCAAGGTACTCTCTATTTCTGAAGTTCTGATACCAACTGTTAGACTTCAACTGAGGGCACAGTCATAAAAATTAATGACCTGATCAACAGTGGATGTACGACCAACCTGAACTATAAATGGAAACCAGCAAACTGATACAAATAAAAGCATGGCGGACATTTAGTTCAGTGGTATAGTCGTATCTATATATTTTATACACAGTGTAAGTAAGGTAGTAGCTGGAGCATGACTACTTGCAGCCACTGAAGTCATGCTCCAGCTACAGTGAACTGTCAGCTTATTCTCACATGAAATGTGAGTTCAATGTATTATCCCCAAAAAGAACAACGTGGCTCCAAGCTTTATAAACATTTCTTGGTAAGGTCTAGAATGGAAACCAGATAGGTCATCTAGTCTCAATTGCTCTGGTCTCATTTTTCAAAAACTTTAGTATCTTTAGATGAACATTGCATAAGTCCACTTTACCACAGGCCTAAATATCACACACGTGACACTTATGCCGCTTGCCTCGTATCAGGCTATGTTCACACCTCTGCTAAGAGGAAAGATGGATAAGCCCAGTTCAAAGGAAAAGCATTTTTCTTTATATCCTCGGGCAGAAGTGTCTATATCACACATCTGCTTCCAATGGAATCCCCACCGTGGTCTGCTATGAACAAAAAGACAAGACAGGAATTTTTAAAATCCCTCTACTAGAAAAGATCACAACTGATCTACACTTAAGTCTCACTGCTGGCAATTGACCACACCTCTAATTCCAGCTAGTCAACTTAAAAATGGAAGCCGATAGTTACTTGGAGATGGATAAACATTCTTCCAATGAATAATAATGGTAAGGAAGAGATGTAGTGGAATAATTCCCACTAGAGGTGCTTAGTAGTATCTTTCTCATGTGAAAAAGAGTATGTATTTTTCTTTTTGTAAAAAATGTGTATCAAAAAATAATGCCTGAAAAAATGCATTACCAAACTTTAACATTTCCTTCAAAATCTTTTAAAGACTTTAGAAAAAAATAAAGGTATGTATTATATACACAGGTATAAGATCATATGTTAATTATACATGCCTATACCATTTCTTATAAAACACAATTCACAATTATGGTAAAGAAAATTCCAAAATCTCTAAATTGTAAGACTCAAAAACTGTCTTTGCCTTCAGTTAATTTTGAAAAACCTAAATTTTGAGGTTTGATGGTAGCACAATGATATTTAAGCCAATTAGGACTATAATGCTTAAGAAAAATTCTACAGGTCAGTTTTTCTCTTGCAATTATACTAATGATAACATCTTGTGAAATCAATTCCCAATTTTATACACAAAGTTTTATCCAAACAAAAGTTAGTCACAGAAATTACTTTCACTTTACTTCACAACTACAATCTTCTAAGTTTTGTTTCCTACCCATGGAAGAGACAGACAAATACAACAGTGTAAAGTGTAGTACTTTAGCGCTTAAAGAGCTATTATTCATTTTTTTCCTATTTGTGTCATCTTCAAATAGGTACAAACTGTATTTAATTCAGGGTACTTATTGTATATTTTAATTCAGTTTTTAAAAATAAGTATTTTACATATTTTGGATTTTTAATTAAAATTGTATTTAAAATTTCCAGTGAAATTTAGTTTTTGAAGTGTAGAAAAATCCCTCGTCAGCTTTCTAAAGTACATAGGGGCTTTCCAAAACTTTGATAATAAAATTTTGATAATACAAATTGAGTGAGCCTACCCATATATTATAATGTTTTGTGAAAGTATAATTATTGTCATTTAAAGCAATATTAATATACTAAAGAAGTAAAATTTGTGCATACTTCCTTTAATGAGTACCTGTTGAAAACACATAAACACATTAAGTGGCAGAAAAAAATCTCCTATAGAAGATACATGCAGTATCTCTAAAATTTATAAGGCTAGCAGTACCATGAGATTACATAATGTAAACATTAGAAAAATCTAAACATGTTCAGTGTTTTAAAAGAGTGCATTTTCCATTACAGTAATCAAATTGCTATCAAAATTTATCAGTACAAAAATAACTTCATAACCTGGTAGTTTACACATATCTGTTCTCAAAATGTGATAGCAGTTATTTATCAGTATTGTACTGCATATTTGAGAATCATAACACTGTAATGAACAAAATGAAAACTTTTAGATTTCAGTATTACATTACAAAACACTGGACTATTTCCAAGAGAATGTTATGCAGGCTTAAATCTTTTAAAAAATCTATTATTTATTATTTGTGAGAAGTAAGTATGTTCTAGAACTTGACCCAACTGACACTCTAAAGCAAACAATTGTTTTGTGGAAGGAGAGAGGAAATCCCTGCACCATATGTACCGGCTAGTATTGGTATCTACTTCACAGCTAGTTAAGACTATCAGCTCAAAGGCTGCCTTAAGACATCTGTGGTCAGTGGGTATCAATTCAATCCTTAAAGGGTATTATCATTTAGGTTAAAAATAATTATTAAAGAAAGAAATGGAAATTTAAAATATATTAACAGTTCTCCATAGAAATTAGTAAATATTTAATTCCTCATGATCTCCCCATTTCACACATTCCTAAACATTTAAAGCATTTAAAGAAGTAACTTGGTAGGGGGCTGGGGATTTAGCTCATCGGCAAAAGCGCCTGCCTGGCAAGCTCAAGGTCGTGAGTTCAGTTCCCGGTACCAGAGAAAAACCAAAAAAAAAAAAAAAAAAAAGAAGTAACATGGTGCCTCATTTCTATGAGCACCTGCATGCCACCCTTGAGTATGTCCTATATTTCTGTCTAAAATCTCTAATAAACAAAAAGTACATAATTCATTAATTCATTGAAACTTATTCAATAAGAGTAGTTTTGCATAGTTTATGACAGACATAAAACACTATTATAGTACTTGACTAAAAAGTATTGAGCAGTTCATACTTTTAAAATTTAGTTCAGCAGGATAATAAAAAATATCAGACAGTAAGTAGTAAATGATTCAAGGTAATCTACAATGCCATTGAATTAGACATAATATAAAAAGTTGTTTAACAGCTCAGTATAAGTTTTTTTAAAACCTCAAAATTAATTTTTTAAAAGTATTTGTGGGTGAAATATGACTGGGATTTTGCCTTAAAATAAAACAGTGGTAGGGTAGAGATGATGTAATACAGGTCATTTTTTAGTAACTGTTACAGTTGTGTGATATGTTCATGGGAGCCTGTTATAGTATCCTGGTGTGTATATATTTGAAAAATTTAATAATAAGATGTTATAAAAAAGTTATAAATCTTGCTTATATCTTCAAAATTATGTAATAGATTTTGAAAATAAACAAAACTTACAGAGTGAAGAATAAACTATATTACTAAAATTTTTAGGGCTAAATAAAAAATCGTTTATTAACTAATGAATTAATAAGAGGAAAGAATTCTCTGAATTTTAAGAAGAGTGGAAGTAGCTATAACTGCAACCACTTCATAATGAACTTGACTGACTACCTCACTGTTCCTGATGCTCCCAGTATTTATTAAGTACAGACATTCTTGTGATTTTGCTCCTTATGGAGCAGCAAAATGGAATCAACCAGAGCAAACAAATACTGGCAAAACTTTGCTACTCATTCTTTTTTTTTTTTTTTGGTACCAGGGATCGAACTCAAGACCTTGTGCTTGTCAGGCAGGCACTGTGCTACTGAGCTATATCCTTGGCCCCACTACTCATGGGGCCAAGTACTCTTTTTTGTTAAAACAAGCACTGAGGAAAGAGACTAACAGTCTCTCTCTCTTTTTTTTTTTTTTGAGACAAGGACTCGCTATGTAATTCAGGCTGGCCTTGAGCTCACTATGTAGCCCAGGGTGGTCGTGAACTTGTGGCTATCCTCCTGCCTCAGCTTCCTGAGTGCTGGGAATGCTAGGATTACAGGTGTGCACCACCATGCCGCCCAGCTAACTCTTTAAGAACATAAACTTTTAGTTCTCTTCCTTTGCTATGGAAAAAAAAAGAACAGTATATCCAATTTAAACACTTGAGAGTTTCAAATTTAAATAAAATTAATTTTAATATAACTCATGAAACAATGCTTATTTGTACATAGGTCTCCTGGGATAGGTACATTTATAGACTTCCTGACTCACAGTGTGCCTGTGCTGGGTATTTGACTGAAATATACTACTAGCTGACAGCACGTACTAGGTTGAAAACAGCTGAGAGGCTGATCCCAAGTTGCTGCTAATGAGCTATGTGACCTAGGACAATTCACCCAGATTCTGGGATTTAATCTTCACATGTTCCAAAGGCACATGCTTTCAAATTTCAACATTTTACAGCATAATCCAGTACATATTACTGAATCAGTCTCTACTCTCTTTTGTGGTGCTGGGATGGAATCTAAGGCACTGAGCATGCTAGTCAAGCACTCTACCACTGAGCTACAACCCCAGTAACTAGATGACTACTGATTAATATAAAGTCAAAACAAGTTCAGAGAATAAATCTAAAATTTTATAGTTCTTTTTTTTTTTTTTTTTTTTGAGACAGGGCTCATAGTTTGGTCTGGCTTTGAACTCACTATGTAGCCCGGGCTGGCCTCAAACTCACAACAACCCTTCTGCTTGAGCCTTCCCACTGTTGGGATTACAGGCATGTGCCACTACACCTTGCTTTAAGTATTCTTAAAATAAGAAAAATGCAAACAGTACATAGTATCTCTAACATAACTAAAAGCTTAAATTAACCTGCTAAGCTTTATATTCAGAACTCTGTCAAATATTTGCATGGCTAATCTATAAATTACAATACTCAAAGAAACTATAACTTCAAGCAAGGCATTTCCTATTAAACTGCTATAAACAGAGAAATCAGTTAAATGAAGACCAATCCGAGGTTAAGTA
The DNA here is from genome assembly GCF_000276665.1 of Chinchilla lanigera. Taxonomy (NCBI): domain Eukaryota; kingdom Metazoa; phylum Chordata; class Mammalia; order Rodentia; family Chinchillidae; genus Chinchilla; species Chinchilla lanigera. The sequence continues at coordinate 21,705,813 of NW_004955425.1, read as the reverse complement.
ATGCCAAATACTAATGACCAACAAAACAATAAACATTTATAGAGAATTTTAGGTGTAGAAAGTAAATCAGAAATGTCTTCTTTGATGTTAAATTAGAAAGTTTTTATTTCTAAATGTCACAGTATTCAATGCAGAAGGTTCAACTTCGGTGCTAAAGAAATCAAGTATAATTATGTTCAGTGTTGTTATGTCTATTTATTAAATAGATTTATTAAATATAATTTAATGAGAAGGAAATTTTTCCTTCTTTCAATGTAAATACTTTGAAAATTGCATACTAATTACATCATTATTTGTAAGTAAAGAATATAATCTTTTGTAAAATTACAAAAGAATTAGCCTTTGAAAAATGGTTTAACAAATCATGTGAACATAGTCTTCATGTCAGAAGAACTAGAAATTTTGTGGTTAGCATGAAATCTGTTATAATTCAAAAATAAGTTTAATTATTTTACTCAAAATTATTAGCGTTATAACCAACGAATTAGAATACCTTTGCAGTCAAATAGGTTTTTCTTGTTCATTCCAAACACCTTTATCTAATTTTTCTACTTTCTCAGTCTGATCACAACCCTCTCAGTATTGATCTCTAATATGTTTAATTCTGTGCCCCTAGTATTCCACAAATTTAAACCAAAGTAGAAATTCTCATGAGAAAGAGAACTTGAAATATCTTACTCCACAATTGTAGGGAATATGATTTTTAAAAAGTGGCCTGCCAGAAAAATGTACAATAAAACAAAACTTTTCTTTATTTTAATTAACACTATTTAGTGAAAAGCATTCGAAGAATAAAAATTAACTTTAAGACTTTCTAGGTATTTTTTTTTACATTTGCAATACTACAATAGGCCTTTTACATCCTAAATACCACAGTATGGCCAATAATTATTGTAACTCGTTTATAACATATTTAAGACAAACTATCCCTGAAGACTACCAAATTTTTTCTTAAACTCAGAAGTAAGTTAGGCTTTACTTCCCATTGGCACACAAAAATAAATCTGCCATTAACATTAACCAGCTTGTGCTGGTTAATTCTCTACTAACTGCTTCCTTCTGTGAAATCACATGGTAAGATCACCCTAACGCTACAGTAATAATTTTAGATTAGAAAATCAATTTTCTAAAAAAACACAACTTCTACTCTTTAAGAACACATAGGAAAACAGAAACCAGTTTAACCCAAGGAGCTCTTAAGAGCCTATGTTAAAAAAAAAGAACCAACCTCCCCCCCAAACCAAAACAAACAAACAAAAACCAAACAGGTAGAAGGGATTTATAATATTTTGTTTCACTGAAAAACAATTTCTCTGTAATTAGCTCAATATTTCATATTCCTTCCACACAAATAAAGGAAATGTCTGTTCCAGTCCATCAATGTAGCAATATCCAAATTAATAAGAGAACTCTGACCTGGAATTTTCATTCAAAGGGTGTGACTTTGAGAGTATCTGAAAACAAATAAACTTTATTTATATATCTTACTTAATCATGATTGTGGAACCGAATCTGTACCTATGTGAAAATGGCAATGCGTTCTGAGTTGGCTCAGCCCTTGGCTCTGAGTTCTGGGTCACATCAGGTGTTCTCTCATCATCTGTCCCATTGATACTTTCTGGTGTTAAAGGGGACTGAAGATCTCCGCCTGCTGACTCCTTGCAAAAAAGGGGTGGGGAAGAAGAAAATAGTTACACTTTAGTTCAAGCATACAATATAATTTTAGGACTAAAACTGACTCTGCAGCAGCCTTTCATATGAACCAAATTTCCACTGACATGTGAGTCAGAGACTTACTTCCGTCTCAGTTTCTCAAGAAGCTGAGACATGTCTACACACTCAACAAGAAACAAGTTTTTGAAGCCAAACAACTCACAGGAAAACTCACCCAAATATAATACAATTTAGAAATGGACAAAAAACACATTCTAGATATGTAGCTTTAAAAAGCTGAAAAATCTCTGGATTAGTGTAAGTTTATAAATTTTTTTATCTGTCTTATTTTTCAATTCATAAAGAGCTATTCAGAAAAAAACCCAAAATAACTCTATTAACACAGCATATATAATGACACTAGTACATTTCAGCTTGTGTCTGTTACTCCTAAAGGAACTGTTTTCTCAGAAAATTTCCTCTTATTTTTAGTTGAAATAATATTTTCCTACCACAACGAATTTACCCTATGGACAATAAATGAAATTTAGTATGAACTCAAGCTGATACTTATTCTTCTGTCTGCCATCATCAGACTGTCTGAAGCTGGCAGTAGGAAGCAGAACGAGAGTCATCTGATACACTGCTGGCCAGTGGAGGTGCTGGCAACAGAATGCTAACAGGCAATGTGGCAGACCTCCCAGGACCCCTGGGCAAAGACTCACAACAGAAATACCTCTGCTAGAAGAAAAAACGAAAATTTCTAACAGAGTGGGTAAGAATGGACATAATTTGTCAACGAGAGAAAATTCCAATGAAATTCTTATTCTTCAAGTAAAATATGATGACTATTAGTGAAATAGGAAAATGCTTATAATCACAAGAGATATGAAAATATAAAACAGTATCCAGGTTATAACATGTACTTTACATTTAAAATGTTGTATATGAAGTGCTAGAAAGAAATACTAAAATATTAATGTGTGAGAATTTCTTTTTTGGGACTTTTGATTTTATACCACTATATGTATTTTATTTCATATTTATGTACTTTATTTCATACTTAAATAGCTTAACTAGTAGTACCATATTGCTATAAATTATATAAGCTATCAAATATCAAAAGTATGCTTTCTTAATTCCAAATTATCAATTAATCATTTTCTTTTTTTTTGTCTTTTTGAGACAGGGCTTCACTGTGCAGGTTAGGCTGGCCTTAAACTCACTTTGTACTCCAGGCTGGCCTCGAACTCACAGTGATCCTCCTGCCTCAGCCTCCCAAGTGATGGGACTATGGGCCTGTGCCACCCCACCTAGCCTCAATTAATTATTTTCAGTTGTCAATGGAACATCTATTTTGACCTTTAATTTCATGCTTACTAAATCTTTTTCCTGAAACTTCTTCATTTCCACCGATAGCCAAAGCATGAATAAAATCTACAGTATAATATGGCAACATAAAATTGTTTTAGAACAAAATCAAATTCTACTAATGGGAATTTGGGAACAGTAACTAAAAATGTTACTATTTGGTCAGTCATGGACCACCTTAGTTAGCGAGAAAAGATTTAAGCAGCCAGTTAAAAAAAAAACCCCAAAGAACAAAAATCATGAGATTAACAACTTTCATATTAATAAATGAGGCCTATGTTTGTACAAGACAGGCCAAATCAAATTAATCAAGGTTGACTGTCCAATCTGCTGAAAAGTTGGGCAAGATTTGATTCAGTAAAGATAACAGAAACAAATTATCTTGTTAAAATCAAACAGCATAAGCACAGTTAGAAGCCAAGGATTAATTTAGGAATTTTGAAAAGTAGGTTAGGATCAAAAATAGAGAAGATGGGCAGCAGTTTGATAATTGGTTCTTCCTACTTTATAGAGTAGACACCCGTCACTTCAGGAGGTACAATGAGAGGGGGAAGTAGACACTGAGAGAGCGGTTAGGCAGTAAAAGAAAGGAGAAGGAGGATTAAACACTGCTGCAGTTCCAGTTATCTCAGTGCTGCAAGCTTTTCATCAGGAAACTTAAATATCAGCTAGCTTCAATTAAAGAAATATTATATTAGATCGTTAAAAATAACAAAAAGTCTACCCTAAGCATGTTTTTAAAAACATCATATTTGCTCATGAAGACAAGAAAAAGTTTTGATAGTACATAAAAGCATAAAAGAAAAAGACACTTTTCTCCTACCACACAACCAAAAAAAAATTCCAGAAGTTTTAGATATGCTAAAAATAGTACTGTGAAATTTGTTTTTTATTTAACATATTCTTAAATCTCTAGTTTTGTCTTTTTCAGTCTAAATTTTGTGTATTTTCTAAACATTCAATTTTGGTTATTTTTTTAAAGCCACCCTATTCCTTTTATAAAACAAACAACTTTATAATTGAACATTAAAATAAAAAACTTGGGGGTATATTTATTGGATTACAAATTTCTGAGGGAAAAAAGGATAATTTCCCTTTAGGAAGAATCTTACAGTTAGCCATTTTTAGAGTAAATGCTCTGGAAAAATTATTAAATAACATCTTTCAGATACACACACATATATGTGCGTGTCTCACTCTCTAAGAAGACCCAACCAATTATAGCTTTTATACTTAGTACCCACGTTGAAATAAGCTCACATAATACAGTATGTATTAATATATAATATCATGTTACTATACCAGAAAATGACATAAAAATCTAATAATATCACAGTCACATTTCCTTGCAAGTACTAAGGGTCTCCATAAAAGAAAAAAAAACCCTGGAAATTGCAGACAAGTAACTATCAATATAGTTTACATAAAAAAAGGGAAGGGGCAATTCCAGTCAACAGATTGTATTCAAAGGCTTCATACAGTATTGGTGAATAAACACATTATTGACTTTTAATTATACATTTTAAAGTAAGAAATCATAAAAAAAACCTGTCACATTGACTTTTTTGATGAACATATCAACTACTAGCTTTGGTTCCAACAGATAAGAGTCTGTGCTGCACAAGCTCCGGTCCTCCCAATCCATCCACACCCCTCTGCCTACTCTTCAACCTCAAGAAGACTTACTGGTATCTCTCGACCCTCAGCTGTTGTGCTACTTTGTCAGGCTCACCCTGAGTTAACTCTCTCCATCATAAGCCTACTTTAAAATGAGCAGCTAATTGTGCTCCAAATGCCAGACTCCTTTCATCAGAAGCCAGCAGTATCAGTATCACCTAAAAAGTTGTTAGACATGCAAGTATTTATAGGCCCTTTCAGGCCTATAAAATAAGAAATTCTGGCCAGGGATAGTGGTGTAGGTCTGTAATCCCAGCACTTGGGAGGCTGAGGCAGGGGCATCACCATGAATTTGAGGCCAGCCTGGGCTATAAAGCGAGTTCAAAGCTAGCCTGAACTTCATAGAGACACAGAGAGACCTTGTTTCAAAAAAATAAAAAAAAAAGAAGAAATTCTTGAGGTGAAATTTAACAACTTGTATTTGGGCAAGTCTTCAGGGAAAGCTGATGCAGGATGCATGCAACTAAGGCATCTGTATTTTTCTAAATAACTATTATGTGCCATATACTATTTTAAGGCTGTATAACATTATCTTCACCATTAAAACCACATCACCAACAGTTGTCAACATTTATTGAGCATTTACTATATATTAAACATTCTCTAATCCTCAATGAATTCTCACAATAACCTGGTAAGAACATACCGTTACTTTTCTCATCCCCCTTTTCCTCCTAGAACATACTGTTCTTCCAGTTTTACAGTTGAAAAAAATAGTAACTTACCTAAATTCATAAAACTACCAAGGATTAGAGCCCCTGTTATTAACCATGACCTGACACTGACATTGTCATACTCATGCCTCTTAACAATTCTATAAAATAAACAATACTCACGTTACACACTTAGGTTAACAACTTTCTCATGATCACAGGATTTATGTCTAAATTTATGTGATTTGAAAACACATTAACCAGCCCCACATAAAGCCACTGGATTGGGATACTGGGAATAGAACACAGGACCTTGAGCATGGTAGACAAAGTAGTGTAGCACTGAGCTATGTTCTCAGCTCAAAAACTCATGTGTTACACCTTCCTTAAATAAAAACAAAAACTATGGGTGTCTACTATTAGCAATTATTCCACTTAAACAATTATCTACTAGTCTGTTGATCCTCTATTGCTGAATTCCTGAATAAATCTATTTTTCCAGGCAGAGCATTAATTCAGCAGATTGAATTAAAGTAGGGTATTATGAGTAGGAGAGAAGTTGTCAAAGGCCATACAATTCAAAGGAAATAGAGACATTAATTTGTCACACAGAGGGGACGATGAAGTGAAAGAAATAAATATCTTTCCTTACTATTTTCTCTGGCTTCTGTACACTAAATTGACATTAAGACTTCAAATATTTGAAAAGATAAATTAAGGTCCATATATTTTGATTTTCAAATGCTGATGAATTTAAGATCTTTATTTTTCACAATAATTTCCAAACATAACCACCTTAGCTGGGTGTGGTGCCATGTCTGTAATCCTAGAACTCCAGAGGCTGAGGAAGGAGGAACACTGTAAGTTCAAGGCCAGTCTCAACTACACAGTGAGACCCTGTGTCAAAAGACAAATTTAACCATCTTTGCTACATATTTTTTTGATGAAAACAAAGGCATAACGACATTCCTTCCACCAAACTGGAGCAAGAATCTTAGCAACCTGTAATAGTTCACAACTAATGAAACAAAAATTTAAATTATGATCAGAGAAATAGCAACTAAGAATAACGACAAAGCTTAAATCCATTACAAGTTTGTTGAAATCCTCTGAGTACACTTTTATTGAGTGTGCTGTTTGTCCCATCTTCTTATAATAATAAAGTCACCTGAGGAATCAGTACTTCCAAAATGTAGTTAATTATAAATGGGCTTCTGTGCTTCAGATCAGGACACTATCGGAGCACTCAGAATGCAGATTCAAGAGAGGTTCCAAAATGATCACTCATCTCACTCTAGGTCACTGCAAGTGCAGAGCCGTAATGGAGTTTTGGCTTAACTTCAGAGTAAACCTTCAGTCTGTCACAAAATGTATCTTTAGACTTAAATAGTTATCCTTTTCTACTAAAAAATCAACTCTTTTTTTGTATTTTACCAAGTACAGTTGGATGCCATGGGTAGGGAGGGACTTGAAAAACAAGTAATTTTCTAAACTATTCAACCATTTGGCTATTTGGTAAATTCCAAGGCAGTTCTTATTTACTTCAAGAATGTTACACATACATCTGCCACTGCTGACATTATTCCAGAGAAACATTTGCAGCATGACTTTCTTTTTGTTTTGTTTTGTTTTTTGGTTTTTCTCCGGTACCAGGAACCGAACTCACGACCTTGCGCTTGCCAGGCAGGCGCTTTGCCGCTGAGCTAAATCCCCAGCCCCTGCAGCATGACTTTCTATAAAAGTTATAGAGTACTAGTTAGAAGCGATTACTATGGAGTGTACAAAACAAAGCTGGACCCTACTCTTAAGAATAAACTTAAAAATTAAGGTTAGGAAAACCTACTATTAAAAAGCTGAGTCATTAGCATTCCATATGAATCATATATTAAAATCTTTATAAAATTATTGAAATGTAACTATTAACTGAGCTTTATTTAAAAAAAGAAAAATTCTGATGGACAGATTATTTATTAAAGGAAATATGATTGATACTTTAATAAAATTGATAAACTTTGTGCTTCAGTTCTGAGCATAAAGATGTTTTAACTTATGTAACATCATGTAGAACAAGACATATATTTATATTTTAGAATTTTTTTTCTGCATTTTATGTTTTGACATTTTAAGAACACCTTCTGCTCAGGGAAATACTACCACTCTCCTCAGAGTGTCCAATTCTTTGTTTCTTTTTTTTTTGAGACAGGGTTTCACTATGCAGTTTAGGGTGGCCTTGAATTCTCTATGTAGCCCAGGGTAACCTCGAACTCATGGAGATCCTCCTGCCTCAGCCTCCTCAGTGCTGGGATTATAGGCATGTGCCACCACACTAGCTCCAATTCTTACAGATACCCAGAACCCCGTGCAGAGCATACCTCTGAAATCCAACTAGCCAGCCCACAACCGTACTTCCTGTCTGGCCCGTATACTGCAGAGACAATACCCCTCTGCCTTAATCACCCCGAGCTGAAATTGTTCAAAGCAGCCAACCCAAGACTGCCTTCACTGCCCCTTTCCAGTAGAAATCCCAACAAAGGCTCTACCATGACTTTTCCTTTGCTCTTGCTTTTGCTTCCTGACCTTCCCTGAAATGTCCCACGTGGCTCTGCATGGCAAGCCACGCCCAGTCTCTAGGACCTGTGAATATACTAACATCTTTTGTTTTCCTAAGCCTCTCTTGTGGCTGAATTGCCTGACCATCACCTAGAAAAATAGGAAACACAAACACAGACCAATCTGTGATCTTTGTGTACTTTTGCTTTTAAACTGTTATGTACATTAAATACTAAATGAGTATTGAAATACTAAACTGAATTTTAAAAAATATTCTTGTAGACACTGACATCTTTCTCTACCAAGAGAGGTTAACTAAAGAAAATACTGCTCTGTTCAACTGGAAATTAATTTGCTGTTATTTCCCCAAATTTAACTAACTCTGGTGTAAAGGATACCATCTGAAATAAACAAGCCTTACAAAAAAACAGGAGTGAAATACTTACCTGTGAAGGTGTACTGGTAAGTTCCATCTTCTCCTGTGATTTCTCCTTTGCTAGACGAGCAGCTTCTTTAAATTCCTGAAACTTTTCTGCAAACTGAATGGATAAGGACTATATATGTTAATCAAATAAGCAGTCACAGTGCCCACCTTTACCTTGGCTTGATTTGATTTTTGAGTAACTGGCATAACCTCCAGAGCAACAATAGTTTATAACACGAAAATGACAGAAAAAGAAGCGTGACACCAAACATCTGTTGTCTATCAAGTACTACGAGTCTCATTCAAAACATCACTGTACAGCAAAGTAAGAATTAGATGTCAGGAAGCTATTTATATACCTCCCTGGTTGTTCAGAAATAATTTACTAAGACCAAGGTGGAAGTGGAATCAGCAAAGAGAGGCACAGTACGTTTTGTTTATCTGAGAAAAATGGGTATAAAATATGAACAGCAAAGTGAGTAATAATCATCTTGATCATCGTTTTTCTCTCTTTCTATACTTTTTCAGTGTAATGCCCATCAGAACTCAGGGTACTGCTGGTATGAACAAGGAGTCCATGGCTTTCACTTATGGCAGGACAACTGTTTTATTTTCAATATTTAGCCTGCTAATGTGCCACATTTTACTGGCCTCTCTGACCAGTCATTAGATTGGTTAGTATTACCCAAGAATTCTTCATGATGTCCATTTGATCTCACTCACTATTCCATCAGAAAGTTCGGAGTACTCTACACTCACTTTTCTCTAAATACAAAAATGTGTGCTGGGCATGGTGGCACATGCCTGTGACAGCCTAGCTCTCTGAGAAGCTGAGTTAAGAAGATACAGCAAGGTCAAGCCCAGCCTGGGCGACTTAGGGACTTAGCAAGATCCTCTCAAAATAGTAAGAAAAGAGCTGGTGATACAGCTTAGAGTAAAAGCCCTGGGATTATCTCTAGTGCTGCAAGAAAAAAATTTGTAACAATTTATATGTCCCTGGTATCATATCAAAAAGCTTAAATCTTTACTACTATCACCTTCAGATTCCACAATTTAGAAGAGGTTGGTACTTGCCTATCTTGCAGATGATTTCCAACGGAAAGTGTGAATCTCTGGACAAAATCCCTTCTGAAGTGATAATCCCCACTGTTTAACTCCTGTCATACAAGTATTAACCACACAAGTCCTTCTCACTCGACAGTGAGTGCTTTAATGTGTACAGTACATTTTCTAAGCGACAGGAGGATCAATGAAAGCTTGCTCTTTGCTCTAAGGTCTCAGTTGTTCTGAGAATATTAAACAAATTCCTCCACTACTTTATACTCTTCACTTGCTGTTATAGGTTTAAGACCTATGAATGGAAGATGAAGATTTTCACTCAGACCTTACGATTTAACTTACTTTTGAAAGATGATGTTCAGAGGAGAATCCCAGTCCATAAACAGTGTTTGCCCGGCTATCAGCCCACTGGCCAAACTTCTGAGATGTTTTAGTGAATGTCATGTTTGGGGTGATAGTGCTATTTATTATTGCCTAAAAAAGAAAGGAAGTATGAGCAACCAGTAAAAAATGGACAAACAGGTATTTAAATAAAGAACCATGTAGTCACACAAAAGTTTAGGATCACTAGTAAGTCAAAATGTTAAATATACAGATAGTGGTAAAAATAGTTTCTAGCCTTTTAAGTGACAATGTGGAGGTAACAATTTCTAATAAAACTATAAGTAAAATGGTATTCTCTTCATCAAAAATTTCAGGATCTTATACTCAGAACAAATATTCCTAGAATCCAAAAAATTTTCAGTTTTTAATGTGGTCAGATTCTTCCTTTTGAGAATTTATGATCACTATTTATTAATTTTGGATGATACTCACCGGAAACAAATAGACCTTGGCCTCAATCGTGTTTAGATATTTAAAAGTTGGGTCTGACTCTCCAAAGAATCTTTATCATTCAATTTCTTAAAAAACTGGTATTTTAGCAACATTATTAAATATTAATTTCAGTAATCATGATAAATTTCAACTATTATAACATTAACTCATGATATCTGCCAGTACTAGAAAAATAGAGAATTATTTTTATTTGGTTAGGCCCTCTACAATATGGTTCCATAATAATAAAAGGATACATATTATTTAATCCATAAGCTGCTATCTGGCAAACTATTAAATATGGAGTGGAAATCAAGTATTTTTAGAACAAAGCTAAATTTGTTTACCAAATGAACAACATGATTAATGTAAAATGTTAGAGTTATGCAGCTATGGATAAAGTTACAACATGGTCAACTGCCTTACTAAAGAAGACAATAAAACAGAAACTGGTCCCTTTCTTTCTCTCAGAGATAAGTAGATGCATTATTTATTGTTATATGAGAGCCCACATTCTCACTGAGAAGTTGTAACTCATTCTTATATAGCTTCCATACCCTTCAATTCAAAAAGGCTTCCTCAGCATATCATTTCAGATGTGTAAAATGTGGCTAACCACTAATTTGTAGGGCTATTATCAAATAAAAGAGTAAACAGAAAAAATTTATTCACAAATGGCAAGGGACCATTCATTTTATTCAACATTTTTTGACTGAGTACCTATTAAAATGCCAAGCACAACTCTAGAAATTTAAGAGAGGCAATGTAATTGTGGACTTTATTGTAAGAACAGTCAGCCAATGAACCAGTGTGGAGAAGGACATTCTTTAGTTTATCTTTCAATGTATTACCTATTTGGGACTTGGGGCTGACCAAGTCATATGACTGTTTGATTCTGGAGGAAGTCTAGCAAAAGCATTTGTGTAAAAGGAAATGATAGCAGGACCTGTGTCCCTGTGGAAAGCTGCTGGGATAACACTAGATGCTTTGCTGAGATATGCCCAAAGGAATGATAACACCATGGCTAACTAAGTCAAGTCTCATTCCTGTGATAATTAAGTTGTATTGTGCTCGCCAATCCTGTTGCTGCTTTTTGTTTTTATTCCAATAGGCTAAGGAGGATGGTAATTGAGGCTTCAATCCGAGAGGCTGCAAGCCCCCTGATCCCGTAACTATCTCTCTCTGGTTTTTCTTTTCATCTGAGGGCACCTCATTCTCGGGACCTGTCACCCCAAACAGAAACCGACTATACACCGACACACCAGTAAATAAAGAGCTGACAATTTCAGCAGGGCAAGGAATTAAGCCCCTAAGACCATGATGTGATAGGGTAGGAGGCTAGCCAATAAAGACTACCCAGCACTGCTTAAAGGTATCATGGTCTTCAGTCTGCAACCTGAGTAGTATCTTCAAGTAAATACAGCATTTTTACAAGAGATCCTAATAACTCTCAAAATGTAGTGTGGCAACACGTTTTACAGGCATCTAAGAAAGCAGGACAATGTGCTGCTGGTCTCAGACAGCACTGAATTAACTACTTCAAATGAGTGTCTTTCTGCTTTGTTAAACAGTTCACATAATCTCTACTTTGAACCTTTCCTATCCCTCTATCTTACTTGTTCTTTAGTGATTCAAGAAAAAAAAAAATCCCACATTTAAAATGTTTATTCTTAGATTCTTTGGTAGAAGGCTACTATGAAACCTTTAAAAGAAAAATTTTAGGGCTTTAAAATAAGTATGTCTCTCAATCCTGGAGTTCTATTTTCAAGGGAAAAAGGTAAAAACACTGTGTCATCACAGATCATGAAGTGCCCCATTCCTGGCCCTTGGCTATACCAGTACCTCAGCAGCACGATCAGAAAACCTTAAAGCAAATGATGCATACACAGGATAGGCACTGCCTGCTCCTGCTTACCACAAAGCAACTACTCCTGTTAAGTGCTACAGTCACAACTGAAGATACTCATGAACTTGGACTCCAGATCTGCTTCAAAAAGTGACAAGAATGATGGGATAAGTATGTTTGAAATGGGGGAGAGTATTGTGAGGAGGATTAATGGCAATCCATTTTATTCTGTGGTATTTCTTTTAGACACTGTTAGGGCTTATACCTAGATATCTTCCCAAAGCCTCATGGTCACAGGCAGAGCCTTTCAGAGACAGCTGGATCTAGGGTGTGTGATGCGGGGATTAAGAACATGATGGTGGGATTGATTGATGGTTTGATGCTAGGATCAAGGATACCCACCATGGGTGTGAGTGCTACCTGCGGAAGGGTGGGTAGCCTGGATAGGACATAAAGGACAGAAGGATGGTCACTGCTTATCGGCTTGCTGTGTGCCATGGACTGTTTCTCCTCTGCAATGCCCCTCTGCCAAGCCACCCTGCCTTGGAGCCAGCTATGGACTGAAACCTCTATAAACTGTGAGCCAAATAAACCTTTCTTCCTTAAGGAAAAAAAAAGGAAGTGTGGTAGTTTAGAAAAGTACCCAGAAAATGAAAATTTCATAAAAAATACAACTATACTACAGAAAACAGATTTGGTTGAAACAGTATACATTCTAATATGTTCTAAAATGAATTGCCAAAAGTAATAATTCACATGAAGATTATTTAATCACCAAATTTCTCTTTCTGAAAATGAAGTATCTTAATCTGGGGAAGGTTAGTTAGCAGCTGAACTCTATTTAATCATTTCCACATAGCTTCCTTTCTTGGACATGGGACTACTTCAGTTACCTTTACTTCTGTGTGTCATTTAACCTTTTATCTCATAAAACTGCATTTCACCTGGAATTTGGGCCAAGAGACAAAATAGATCACAGAAATTAAAGGTTCAAGTGAAGGAAAAAAAAAAAATCCAACATTCTAAAGCCTGAGATTAAAAAAAAAGATAAAAGAAGATTTAAAGAAAGAAAAAAAGGAAACAAAGCTTTGTAAATAGGGAGGGGAAGAGGGCTTGAAGGGAGGAGAGGGTATTGGGAAAAAAGAGAAATCAAAATATATCATATACAGGTACAAATTCCCTATGATGAATATGATCATTATGTATATCTAAAATATACCAATAAACTTAATTAAAAAAATAAAGCCTGAGATAGTATCTATTGCTTTCAGGAAGTAAGTTACAAAATTATTCTTCAACTAAATAATGCTTGACAGAACTATTTCGTAAGTCCCCTAAGTAAAATATGAAGAGCATCAATTTTTCAGTGAATATAGGTTAGTTTCTTATGTATAAGACACAATGTACAAATAGTCTTGGAGGTCATAATCTAATTAAAAAGCTAAGAAACGAACACACCAAAACATCAGACTAAAAGCTTATCATTAAATTACCTTTTACTCCTAAAAGGCCATAAGGTAGTATATAGTTACTAATCTAATATTAATACTACTAATAATGGCAAGTGTTTATACAGTGACTAGTATCACCTTTGTACTTCTGCTAAACTTTATTACTTTTCACAACAATGCTATGGTGTAATAATGTAAGTCTTTTTATTACTTCCCTTCTACAGATGAGAAAACTCAGGTACACAGAAATTAATACCTTATAATCACACGGCTAGCAATACAAGAGAGAAAAAGTCAAATGTGACAGTTTACTTTTGTTTTTTCGTTTTATTTTTGGTTCTAGGAATCGAACTCAGGACTTGCCAGGCAGGTGCTGTGCCGCTGAGCTATATCCCAGGCCCAAAGGTGACAGCTTAGCTCTAGATTCTACTCTTTTATACTGAACTGCTAAAATCCGGGGTGAAGGGCTTAGAACAGTCACAGGGCTTCAAGAAAGCTTGAAGGAGAAAAATGGGAAGCTCATTGTTTTACACTATCCAGGATCTGATGCTTGAAATTTCTTTATTTAAATCAGTTGTATGAAGTTTATTGATGATAAAATGGATTTTTCACTACTAGTTTCACTACTGGTGGGACAGAGGTCGCTCAGCATAGGTGAGGCTCTGGGTTCTGTCTTTGGTAATGCTGGAGGAGGGCATTTTTCTCCTTCTGAAGGGTATCCTACCTACCAGGCACTATCCAAGGGCTTTACAGGGAGAAGTCTTCTAATAATTACCAGTACTTAGAACAAGGTGGCTCAGAAGAGTCATCCACTCCAAGTCAAAATTTTCGGTAACTGGTGGTGGCACTGCAAACTAAACCCAGGCAGGCAGGCCTTGCTCTTAAGGCTTATGCCACCTGCCTCTGCTAAAAATAAAACCTCAGGGTTTGGGTCCTCACATTCCTCTCAGTATGATACTGACAGGCTTCCTAGGACTTCAGTTTCTGAACTGCATACTCATCCTCAGAAGTTGCTATGGCATGGCCATGATTAACCGCTTCCCCCAAAGGTCGTGGAACTGGAAGGAGGCAGCGTGGAACCTTCCAAGGTGGGCAGAGTGGAGGGGCCGCAGGTCTTTAGGGTGTGATCTGGGAAGGCAGTTCTCAGGTAGTCAGTGCTTGAGAAAGGTTCCTTATTGGGAAAATGAGTCCAGTCCTCAGCTGTCTGCTCCCAGTCACTCCATGTGCTGCCACCCTGCCTTTCTAAATTGGTGCCACGCACATTCAGCCTCTAATACGGCAAGTAAACACACCTCTTTCTTCATGAGCATCCTGTGTCAGGTATTTCATTACACAATGAAAAAACTGACTAATATGGAAGTGAGAAAAATTCTAGGTTCTGGCACGCTACATCATGTCTATTCTGTTCACTGCTATATTGCTACTAGCTAGCACACTGCCTGACCAATAGAATATTTCAGCATATAACTCAATATAAGAAAGTGGTTAGTCCAAGCAATTTAATGAACAAAAACTGCTGTTACCCTAATGATCAGTTTTCTTTCTTACAAAATTTTCAAATAAGCTGAACGTGGTGGTGCACATCTATAATCTCAGCACTTGGGAGGCTGAGGCAGAATAATGATATGAGTTCAAGGTCAGCCTGAACTACAGTGAGATCTTGTCTCAAAAAACACCAAAAAATATAATAGAAATATGAATAAAACTAAATAGTGAATAAAATTAAATAGCAATATTATTTAAAGTAAATATAATTTACCTTTGAGCCATCTAAACTGATTATCCTATACACATTTCTTGTGCTGTCATAAAAATAAGACACAGTAACTGCATGCTTGCTGGTGGGTACCCAGTTCTTCTTTGTGTTTGGGTCAATCTGGAAGACATGAGCTCGAGTGCTGAAGATAGGTTGTTCCCTGCAGGGCAGAAAAGAAAGTGACACAGTGAAAGCAGCCAGTTTTACTCCCCTGGATGAGAACACGAAACTGTACAGATGACGCTTAGCCACCAACTCCCACACACCCCCAATAAGAGAAACTTTCTTTTAATTGTGAATATTCTAAGTAGTCAATGATAAGTTTCTTTAAAACTATTAGAATCCATTCTGGTTATTTACATATTCTGTATATACGAATTCACCTACTCCCTAAAATTTATCTGTAACCCCCAAATTAAATATCTGTGGCACTGTCTTAAGTCTTCCATAGATATCTAAAGAGCAGTGAAAAACCATGAACTGCTAATAGGCACATTTCCATCTGAAGGTGAACAAGGTGACACTCTGGTTTCCTGTTTTAGCATTCATAATATATAAACAAGTGTCCTTTTCTCAGTCTGTTTCACACCATGCTTTCTTTGCATTTTTGTCTTATTGATAGTGCTTTTGCTGTTTAAAATGGGTTTAAAACGCTGTGATGAAGTATTCCTACATGCTGTATGTTCCCACGTGTAAGAAGTCTCTGACATGCCTTCTGGAAAAGATACGTGCTAGATAACGTTCATTTAGGCACAAGTTACAGTGCTGTTGGCACTGGCTCAGTAGCAGCACAGCAAGGTGTATGGACATAAGGTCTTTAAGCAGTGAAACAACACTAATGCACGAGTGGGCTGACTAGAGTGCTATGCCCAGGGCTTTGTTGAAAAAGGACACCGTAGTTACCCGAGGAGAAATGGTTCACTATTTGGTAATTCAAGGTTCCTGGAACCTTACAGTCAGAACTACTATGACTAATAAGAAAGGTCTACATTCTGTTAAGATGCAAGTATCTTGTATTTGACCATCACATGGTTAACAGCTTTTACCACTAACCACATTATCTTGGTAATAGATAATCTACTTGGAAAGTTTACATGCAATGTATTTTACATGCACATACTATCCAGAAAAATATATGGAAAACAAAGTTGCTCAAAAACCACAATTTTTTTTAGATTAAGTGGGGCCTTAAAGATGTGAGGTTTAAAAACTCATTGTAGAGAGCCAAAACAATGCAAAAACATTCAATATACTGTTATAAAATTTATTACAGTATGAAAAACAAGCATGAATTATCTCTATATAACAGAAGCTTCATAATGTAAAATTTGTCAAGTTCTAAATAAAGTTTTGGAAACAGCATTTCTCACTTTGTTGGCATCCCCCCCGTATCACTTTGTCTCTCTTTTTACTATATACTGCTCTTTTCTGCAGCAGCTCAAAATCCTAAAAGGAATTGTAATTTGTAACATTTAATGTTTATAATTAAATAAATTCAAAATTTTTACTTTTAAAGAATTTATCCCAGCACTGGGAAGGCTGAGGCAGGAGGATTGCTCTGAGTTCAAGACCAGCCTGGGCTACAAAGTGAGTTCAAGGCCAGCCTGAACTGCACAGTGAAACACTGTCCCAAAAAGACAAAAAAGAAAAAAATAAAATATTTTAAAATAGTAAATTTAAAAAGAGGAAAGGAGAGAAATTAGGAAAATAGTCAAGGCAATCTGGGTCCCTCACAAAACAACTCATCAGGTTAGTAACAATGGGCTAGCTGCACAAGTCTGTTAGTCCTTAGAGTGGTGGTATGGAAGAGTAGTGCCTTCCTACAAGTAACCTGGATCTTGCCCAGTTTTTTTTTTAAAACTTCCAATACAACTTTTCCTTTTAAAGAATTTCTTTTTAAAGGAAGTGATAAATTTTGTGCTTTATCCTAAAACATGGACCAAGAAGTCATCTCTTCTTGCTTAAGCACTATTATGTATGGATTTAGTTAACAAACAAGTGAGCACGCACTGTGCTAAAGTGAAGAATTCAGACCTGGGAGATCCCACTCATTTCCTCTTTTCCCTTTCTCAGTCTCTGACTTGCAGTGAGGCTGCTTCTGTAATTTGATGCTTCCAGACACACTACAGTCCCTATTTTTCTTTTTCACCTTTCAATTAAAGTTCTACATACAAGTATTGTTGACTAGACTACCGGGCTAGTTCCAACTCAGGTAAACCTAATCACACACAGCTCCACTGAGGCAGATGAAGAAGGGAGGTGAAACACTATTCTTTACTGACTTTGTATTTTTTTCATTTTCATTTGATGGGGGGTAAACTAAATAGTGCAGCCTCATGAGTATACGAATGTGTTCTAATAAACATTTTCTAAAAGAATAATCATTAAAATAATATTGCTTTCACAAGCTTTCTGTAACCAATTAACAAATCTTTATTCAATGGAAATACTTTGAATAATGGAGATTCTCCATATATTAACTCACCCAATTTAATCCTCATTATTTTAATTCCTTTAAGAATACAAATCTTTTCACTAGCTAATATATGCAAATGACACAAGACTATCAACTAAATGCACAACTTTCTTCAATTATCTGCTAACTGGTTTCTCAAAGAACATTATAATTCAAGATTTCTGTGGTCAAAAGCTGACTTATCGAAGTCTAGATGATAAAGACTACAGAGATAGCTTTCACTACTGATACAGAGAACAGAATTCCCTGAAGTAATGAGAATGCCACTGTATTTGACAGGGCATACTAGTAAATGATTCAAACTTTTGATTATATCTATCACATGAAAAGAACCAGGATGAGGGCTGGCGATGTATGTAGCTGGTCAGCTGCAGAGCAACTGCCCACCATGCAGATCCTGGGTTCAATCCCCAACACTGGATGGATGAATGGATGGACAAATAGAATGCAGATGGGTCCCTGTCCTTGAAAAGTGCAACTTAAGCCAGGTATAGTAGTGCATGCCTTTTAATTCTATTATAGATAGCTAGGTTAGGTAGAAATATTATAGGTAGATAGGACTGGGCCCTCAAGAGTCAATGCAAAGATGAAAACTTATTACAACTGTGGCTGGAGGCCTATCTGCTGCAGGCCAGGCCTCAAGATAAAGACAGAATGACCAGGCCTACATGCCTCCCCAAAGGGTAAGTGATAACACCTGGTCCAATAAAGTCTAGCTAGACATCAATGACCTCAGTGGGTGACCAAGACCCTGGGACTCAACCTTTCCTGAAAAGTTCTTTTGTTCCATGACTTGCTTCCCCAATGGATCAACCTACGTGGCTACGCTTGTAACCTTATTGTTTGATCATGGTTTTGACTCATGTTGTACCCATCTCATGACTTTGCTCTATAAAATTTATGAACTATAATGAGAAGTGGGCTCACTGGCAACCCATTTGTGACCCCTCCTGTCTTCCGGGAGCTGTCTCTCTCCCCCTTGATAAATATTTCTTACTCGTAACCTCTGTTGTTCCTTAGAGTTCATTCTTCAGTTTTGGGGAACATGAGCTCGGCAATATCTGATATCTAACAGGTTGGGAGTTATAATATATTTCCCCTGTATCATTTGGAGGTCCTATATATTATTCTGTATCAATCCCAGCACTCAGGAGGAGGCTGCAGCAGGAGGAATGCTGCGAGTTTGAGGGCTACACACTGAGTTCAAGGCCAGCTTGAACTACACAGCGAGAACCTGTCTCAAAAAAAAAAAGGAAAAAGAAAAGTTCACTACAGTGGAAGGCAAATATGGTAACAATAATATGCTCTTCACTGTGATACAGTGTCTGAAAAGAAGTGACTAATGACTATGGTAGAGAAACTAACGCCTGATGCCTACGGAGAATTCAAAACATATTACGGCACAGTGGGAAGAGGGCATAGCACACCATTGTGTGTAATAAGAACATCAGTTAAAATGTGAGTGCCTTTGATTAATGAAGCAAAATCAAGAAATAGAGAAACCAGCTCATGAAGGTCTTCAATGGAAGCAACTGAAATTATAAACAAGAAACAATTCTGCTTTTTACCATGGAAAGGTAAATGTGGTTGCACCAAAAGAAGAGGGTTGGATGGGAACAACACTGGGCACAGGGAGGTTAGTCAGAGCCTCACTAAAGAATTACAGGTATTAAAAAAGAATAAAAATGGGAGGCTAGGGATGGAAGATATTTGACAAGATTAAAGGTATGAAGACATAATATTAGTAAGGTTTAAGTAACAACTGGATCTTGAGCAGTTGTCTTAAACTGGGGTAAAATCTGTCCCTCATGGAACATTTTAATGTCTAGAGACATTGTAGTTGTCATAACTTAAGGAACACTACTGGCATGTGGTCGTACAGGTCAGGGTAGCTAAATCTCTACAAATCACTGGGTTGCTCTCCATGGCAAAGAACTATGCAGCCCCAAGCATCATAGTGCCAAGGCTGAGGAATCCTGATGTCAGAGATGAAAGAGAAATCCGAGTCTCCTGGGTTGATACATTGCGTGACTGAAAAGATGGTAGTACCATCAGCCAGGATGGAAAACAAGAGTATAAGCTGAGATGTAGGGGAATGCAAGGGAGAGCAGGAAGGAACTCAGGTACAGACCCACAGAGTCTGCATGTAGAACTATGTGCGAAGAACCTAAAAACATCTGTTCATAGCCGGAAAACCAGGCTGGGGTGAGAAGTTTGGGGACTCACCAGAACTTTTGACCAGTCTAAGACACATTTCAACACTACGAGTGTCAATAGATTTTACTGAAGAGAAGCTGTAAAAGAAAGCATTAGAGAAGGTATACCTGAAATCCTAAAAGGCTTATTCTTTTAGACCAGAAATATATTTGAAACTGACTGTCGCAAGTGTCCAAGCACTAAGTTTAGTATCTTCTCAAAGAAACTGGATGGCATGCATAATAGTTAGTTCTGTATTAAATAAACCCATTTAAACTCTGAATAATCCAGCATGTGGGAAATTATTTCATCCCCAAATCCTTTTTCATATAAAATCCTTAACGTGTTACAGGGCTTGTATTTACAACCACAGGATGAGACTCAAAAGGCAAATTCTGAGGTAAATATTAACTCACTGAAAACTGGTTTGATATTCCATCATTTTACTGATATTACCGATTATACTTACATAGTGATGGTCACTAAAAACATATATGACAATACAGTCTACGGCCATACCACCCTGAACACGCCTGATCTTGTCTGATCTCAGAAGCTAAGCAGGGTCGGGCCTGGTTAGTACTTGGATGGGAGACAATACAAAATTGAGGCCTTACGTAGTAACAGCTATAGTATCATTGCTTAAGTAGGTGTTTGTTAAGAACACTCAAATTAAACATTAATCTTCTAAGAAACTAAACATTAAAACTCATTTAAAAGCAAATAGATTTGGCATAAAATGCTCCAAACTAGCTTAGAACAGCAAAACTATATGCACAGATTTTCATCCTGGACAACCATCTATTTGGTGAGCTCTGGAAAGCCTTCCTGACTTTCCTGTTGGTTCATTAATGATAGAAAACTAGTGTAGGAATAATTCTAAAGTTCTTCATCTTAAGACTAAAATTCTGTAAAAGTGATAGATTCTAAAACAAGGTGGATATGAAAAATTGGAAGAATGTTAAAGTATAGATAACTGAGGAGAAAAGAATTAGAATTCAGCTTTAAGAATAAAGCTTATTCGAACTCATTAGACTTGACATAAAGAATTACTACATTTAGTTCTCAGGCATCTGTATAATAATAAATAAGGATTATAAGAAACTGAAAAGAGAAAGTATTTTTCAAGAGATTTATAAATTCTAACACAGAAAGTGAAATGTTAACACATTTAGATAGCTTTGATTAAAAAAATAAATGACAATGCTGTTTAAAATTTATTACTGGGCTGGGCATGGTGGCACACACCTGTAATCCCAGCACTCAGGAGGCTGAAGCAAGAGAATTGTTGTGAGTTCGGGACCAGCCTGGGCTACAAAGTGAGCTCAAGGCCAGCCTGAACTGTAGAGCGAGACCCTGTCTCAAAAAGACAAAAATAAAATAAAATAAAATAAATAAAATTTATTACTGATGTACATATCTGTCCAAATATTTTGTGATTACTCAGAAAATCTGTTCCAAAGTACAAAAGAGTCCAATAAATATAAATTGAAGGGAAGGAAGAGAAATGACCCATTTCCCAGTCTATCTTTAATGCGTACTTTACAAAGGTCCTTTTCAGATATGTAAGTACAATAGATATAACAAACACTTAAAAAAAAGTAATGAAAAGGTTACTTTTCAGATGGTCTGACACTGTGGCAGACACTGTTGGCTGACTACCCACCAGTTATTCTTCCACAAGTCTCCCTATGAAACTTCAAATAATCCACCTCCTGTCAACAATGGACAGCTTCGTTTCCAATAATCGTGGCAATCCCGTTCTTCCCAGAATCTGGTTCTGAAATGTATCTCTGAAGTAATTCTGGTCAATGAAGTGACTAGGGAAAGTCTGCTGGAAGCTTCTAGGAAGACTCACAAAGAGATAATCACATACATAAGGAGGGATGTTCTCTTATGTATGCACCCAAGAAACCATCTGATCACTACAAGGACAGCATATCTGAAAACATGGCCAACATTCTTAGTAACAGAAGGAAAAACAGAATTTGGTTCCTTGATTATGTCACTGAACAAATTAATCAGTCTAACATCAGACTTCTGATACAAAACACAGTTCCTATTTAATACACCTTTTATTTTTTAAAATATAAAAATTGTAACTGAAGAAAGACGTTTACATGTAATAAAACTGCAATAACAGGCCTCCCAACAAAATATGACAAGTGATCCTCCAGCGCCCACTGGCTAGCTAGACTGGTTATTAACTAACTTCGTAACACAACCCCACAGTAGAAACAACTAGACTTTTGGACCCCATTTAAAACTGTAGAGCTAGTCAACAGACAAACGTATAACTGTACTGAGATGCAGGGGTGGACCATGAAGTGGGAAGCGGAACGTGGAAGTAGCCGAAGTTCACTTGGGGTCAACTTTCTGCTACAGGGATTTTATATCAAAAACCTGAACAAACAGAAAGTGTAAGAGCCTATTAGCTATATGGTGGCAACAACCAAAGAATGGGAATTTTTGCCAGACATGGTGGTTCACACCTGTAATCCCAGCATTCAGGGGCAGAGGCAGGAAGATGGCTGCAAGTTCGATGCCAGTCTAGGCTACAAAGCGAGATCCTGTCTCAAAAACCCCAAACCAACACACCCAAAAAACCTCAAAAAATAAAAAAGGGATTTTTTAGAAATGTGAGGATGGGGCCAGATGAAGAAGGGTATGGGATATTTATAATCACTGAGCTACTATTTAATTTTTTAAAACCTTTGCACAGGTATTAAGATATCTTTTTACACACAAGCTTAAATATTGCATGATTTCTCTTATATGAGAAACACAATATATAAAGTGCAAATTAAAAGATAGGCAATAAGAAAAAAGTTACTGTAATCTAGCATGGCCAATATATCTAAAAGTGTATCTTCATTCAGTATAATTGTTGTATGTGTTTTACATATTTTTTGGCCTGTTAGTCTGGCTGTTAGTCTGTTTATGATAATCAACTTGATAAAACAAAAAAAATGTGATGCTGGCAAAAATATTTTTTAAAACAGGGAATTAAAAAAATGTTGAGATGTGTTATGTCCATGTACCAATTCCTCACAATGAGTGTAATCATTATGTGCTGCAGACGTAATAATAACATTTTTAAAAAGGCAGAAGCAGAAATACAAACATGCTTAACTGCAGGACTGAAGTCTTGAATGTACTTTCTACTTCCTGCCTAAAATATCCTTTTTGGTTAGAGTAAATAAACAAGAAGTAAAGCAAACAACTTCTATTTCTGGCTTGAAGTTTCAAGTGGCAAGAGAAGCTGGACAAACTTGACAACCCTAAAAGACATCAACAAGGTAAGCTCAGGAGTGGACAGACCCAATGTCCACTTAACTTCACCGCTAAGACCTCAAGAACTTAGTTTCAGTGTCACTGTGACAAGGCACAGTGTGCCCTGGAGAAAGAGCCTCAAGTATTGAAATTTCCCAGAAAGGTATGTCCTGTACAAGTTAATAATATAAATTGTAATGCTACAGGATTGTCAGGGAACTGGTTTATATCAATCGCAGTATCTTTCTCTCTCCTCTCAACCCTAAGAAAAATCTAAAATAGTAGTTTTGATACTGCTAAAGACTGAATGCATATAAAATCTAACAGCATGCTACCAACTGTATGTTCCTATTACCATGTTATACATTTAACAGCTGATTGCTAACACCTAAGTTTTTGTTTATCTGGTTTTTTTTTTTGGTTGTTGTTTTGTTTTGTTTTGTGAGATAGGATCTCACTA
This sequence comes from Chinchilla lanigera, assembly GCF_000276665.1. Lineage (NCBI taxonomy): Eukaryota > Metazoa > Chordata > Mammalia > Rodentia > Chinchillidae > Chinchilla > Chinchilla lanigera. Next base: position 21,682,152 of record NW_004955425.1, on the reverse strand, counting down.
TGTAGTTCAGGCAGGCCTCAAACTCAGTGACCCTCCTGCCTCTGCCTTCCTGAGTACTGAGATTACAGACATGCACTACCATGCCACTCAGACTGTTCTTTTCAAAAAAGCTTACCTTTAAAAAGATCCATCTCCCTACCTATTTCTCCTTTGCTTTATTCAAATTTGGGTTTCTCAGAGAAACCCTACAATATTTAAACCCTACAATATTTAGAGAGAAACCCTACAATAAGAGAAAACCTACAATATTTAAAGAGAAACCCTACAATATTTAAACTTGTGTCTGATTTATTTCATTTAATATTATGGCCTCAAGGTTCATCTATTTTTCTACAAATGACTCAAGTTCATCCTTCTTTATGGCAGAGTAGTACTCCATTGTGTGCAAATACCGTGTTTTATTAAACCATTCATCTGTTGATGGACATACAGGTTGTTTCTAAGACTTGCCTATTGTGAATTATGGTGCTCTAAATATGGCTATGTATGAATCACTGTAATACAGTATCTTTAATTCTTTTGGGAAGACACCTAGAAGGGGAACAGCTGGGTTAAGTGAAATTTCTATTTTTACTCTTTGAGGAATCTCCATACTGATTTCCACAGTGGTTGTTCTAGCTCACATCGGCACCAATAATGTAGAACCCCCCACCTCACCAGCATTTGTTATTAAGACTTCCTGATGATAGCCATTCTTTCTCTTTCTGAGGTGAGATGGAATCTTGGTGTTGTTTTAATTTGCATTTCTTTAATGGTCAGCAATGTTGAACATTTCTTCATGTATTTGCTGGCCATTTGTACTTCTGCAAAGTGTCTATTCATTTCATGTGCCCATTTTAGGTCTTTTATTTTGGGTGAGGTGGGGACTAATTTTTTTGAGTTCTTTATATATTCTAGATATCAGATTCTTTTCTGTCTGAAGAATAGCTGGCAAATTTTTTTTTTCCATTCTATAGGCTGTCTTTTCACTTCGTTGGTTGTTTCCTTTGCTGTGCAGCTTTTAATTTGCTATGATCCCATCTGTTGATTCTTGGTACTATATCCTGTGCAGCCAGGGTTCTGTTCACAAAATCCTTATCTACGCCTATAACTTCAAGAGTTTTACCTCTGTTATCTTCCAGCAGGTTTAATGCCTCTGTTTCAACATTTAATCCTACTCTGAAGAAAGCAAAGATTATTCTAATGTCAACAGTTACACTGCAAGAGCTCCATCTAGCGATGCACTAAAAACATAGCAGGTGCATGCTTTTTAAAATTTTGAGTTACCATAAGCAAACAGAAAGCTATAAAGTGGCACTGCTGTAACAGAGGCTTTACAGACTGAAAATATGACACCAATAACTAAAGATTTTTTTGGGCGGTGGGTACTGGGAAAAGAACTCAGGACCTTGCACTTGCTAGGCAGGCATTGCACCACTGAGCTATCCGTACCGTTGGCCCTCGGAAGGATTTTAAAAAATTGTGTGATGGGAATTCCTTTGTCTTTTAACTTGTTAACTGCACATTCAAATGAAAAGTTTTGGATTACTTCACTCACTGTTTGCACTATAACTGAACATCAGAAACATTTTCATGACATCAAATATGTTGCTTAACTGGCATATTTAAGTAGGTATAAAAAAATTTAAAATTTCCGTGTAGAATTTAGGACAAAACTTCAAGAGTTTTAACTATGACAAAAATACACTTAAGTAGTAACACTTATATTCATTATATATCATTTCTTTTTAAGGTTTTAAAAAATTAATTTCCATTCCTTCAGTAGGCACCAAGTTATGAAAAGAGATTTTAGTACTCACATACGCTTCAGCACTTTATTCAGTAGCTGCATTTAAAAGACTAAAGGTATGGTGACATTCAGAGTAAAGAGCAAGCAAATCTACTTCATGCATTTATTTAAGTGACATCTTCAATATTCAAAGAACCTGGCTTGGTTATTAAAACACTGCCAGGGACACTGTCTGCTTCTCCTATCCATTTCGTCCATAAAATACTGAAAGCATGCCTGATACATATTACACTTGAAAGTTTCATTTACAAAATTACATTTAAAATTAGGACTGTATTTTCAGCTTTATTCAACTTTAAATACACTTCTCTTCCTACATGGCTTCTAGTAAACAAAGTTAAACTTGGAGAACTGACAGTATGCACTAAGGAAATCTAAGGAAGGTAGACTCCTATTAATAACTGGAATTTAATTCTTGTTAATACAGGAAGCATATTACCAAAAATTTAAAATGAGTGCTTTCCTAATAAACATCTAATTCTTTAATGCTAAAAATGAATTAACATTACATGGCCATTTAAGTTCTAGCACCATCTTTATAGAGTATTCTCAGGTACACTTTTACAGCTGCTACAAATAAAATGAGTGGTTACTCAATCTACTTAATATCTGACTAGTCTAATAATAAGACAAAAGTATAGCAAACGGTTAACATCTGCAAAATGTGGGTGCATGGGTATTAAACTATTCCTTATATTATCCTTAATACTTAAAATTGCTCAAAACAATAAAACTTCACCCTATTTCTCTAGCTTAAAAGCTAGATACTGCAAATTTTGAGTCAGCCACATTTTATTTTATATATAGGCATTTTATTTTAACTGCATGGAACAGTACATGTTATGATTGGAACTGCACTATCCAATATGGTAGCCACTAGTCATATTGCTACTGAACATTTCAAATATGGCTATAGCAATTAGGAAAATAAATAACCTTAAACTTTATCTGCTAATTCATTTACTGTAAAAATTTTAACTATGTGCAAAACAACTTGGTTAATCTCAGGAAATTTAAATTCATATCAAGCACTTTCAATAAAATTTAACACTCAAATTGAGATGTGCTCTAAATGCAAAATAGCTCAGTGATTTTTACATTAAGTAGGTGTTAAAAAGATACACTGTTAAAATATAAAGTATCTTTTTGAACTTTAAATTCAAATGTTGTTATTGACACTGACTTCTGATGGAAAATGGACTAGATGTTTCTTCATGTAACCATTTCCTTACTAAGAAAAACAGACTGTTCCCATACTTACACTATTACAAACAATGTCTTGTATGTTTTCATGTGTACAAATGTAAGAGATGAATTAGAAGCAGAAGTCTTGGTTATAGCATGTATCTAAATTCCCCTTCGGGGGTAGGGTGTATCTGAGGGATCAGAGTGCCTGTCTAGCATGCACGCAGGAGGGCCCGGGTTCCATCTCCAGCACTGTAAAATAATAGTAATAATATTACAGTCTTACATTCTACCACTACTTGGCAATGTTCAAGTAACATGTTTAGTTTGTGCCAACTTGATGGGCATAAAATGGTATTTCCTTGTTTTAATTTGAATATCCCTGATTACTAGTGATACTGAGGAGCAGTTCATATATTTCTGGACCATTTGAGCCTGATGGACTTCTCTGCTGAGCTTGTTCAAGACCTTATTTTAGCTCTAAAAAGTGAAAAAAAAATCTAAAATTTAGTACTCAAACTACATGCATGAGAACATCTTATAGCCCATTCTAACCATATGTACATTGGGGGCAACACTCACTAAAGCAGAGTAGGAAAAACTGTTTTTCTCATATTTGATGACATTCAATGTCTGAACATCAATACAATATACAGATACAGCATAATTTGCTTTTTTAAAAGATAAATTGTGATTCTTCACTATAAAGCTTAGTTTTAATTTTATACACCAAAGTGTTTGTGACATTCAATTTTTCCATAGTGGAGAAGTAGATTAGTGGCGGAGTGGTAAATCCCTTACATCTTTAGTGTCATTTTAACATGTGCTCCTGGTTCAGTATCCAAAAATAAAATAAATAAATAAATAAAATATACCATTATACTAGAAGTCAGAAGTACCAACACAGTTGTACTGCCAAACAAGTTAAACTCCTGGGTGTTTTCTAGTTGTGACCACCATCACACCTCGATATAGGGTGTGCCGGGCATGTGTGAGAACATCAGGTGTGGTTGGTGTAGGTGGAGTCAAAGAGGGCAAGAGGCAAATGAGCACCGGGAGGGAGCAGAAGCTCCATCCCAGGGCAGGTCTCCTGTGGCTACCCACAAATTCACTGAGGAAGCTCTTAAAAACTAGGGGTGCTGGGCTGCTCCAACCTCAGCATCAGTGGATGTTGAGGGTATAGACTAATATCTCATGTGCAGCCACACTAAGGACTTTGGCTTTCACTGTGTGATGTGAAGCCAAAGGAAGATTCTGAAGAATTACCCACTTAACTTAGGTATTATTAAGACCTGTATACATGAAAAGGTGTCCAGACATAAAAAGTAACCACCCTTCTCCCTACTAACTTCAATGGCCATACTTGCTTCCACCTTTTTCCCCTAGAATATTTTAACGCTAGCTTGGGTTTTTAGAAGGATCTTTCTGGTGTCTATTGAAAGAGATGGCAGGCTTTAAGTAGGTACATCTTCTGTGTATTTATAATAAGCATATAGACACATGTGAATATTATATCCACTCTTTATGAATTTTCATAATATACTTTGTCACTGAATATTCTATAACTTGTTCATTTCATGGCCATATACTATTCTACTACATGAATGTTCCGACTTCATATTGGACATTTTAATACAAATGTTTTGCTATAAATAATGTGTTGTCCCTGTAAATTGTTGGGTATGTCCATGATTCTTTCCTTAAATTAAACTACTAGAGCAGAACTGTTGTGTTAAAGGATATGCAAAGAAATTTAAAGACCTTTGATACACACCATCAAAATTTCTTCTGCAAAGACTTAACTAATTTATACTTTCAGTGAGTGTGCTTCTGAAAGTGTGAAGTTTCTTTAAAGTTTTACTAACAATGAATTTTGTCATAAATGAAAAAAAAATCTTCTTTAGGCAGGTGAAAAAATAACATTCAATTTGCAGTTTTCTAATGAGACAGAAATCCATTTTCACTTACATTTTTAAAAATAATTATTCATATCATTTGCTGTGTTACTTTGACTTAGGACCTTGTTCTGTACTATAAAATTGGTATTATATACCTGCTGCACCGCTTTTCATGAACATTAAAGCATTTTGAATGGTTGGGCTTTAACCCTTTTGATCATGATGCAATTTACATTACGACAAGCACATGTAAATATGTAGCCTAATGTTCCACGGAGCAACACACAAACACCCTCAGCAAGTGTGACACACTGGTATTTTATATTTTAAAGTTCTCTTGGTAACCATTAAGCTGGTCAAAACCTGCTTGTGACTTAAGGTCACAAGCCTGTAATGCTACTGGTTTGGGAGGCTAAGGCAGGACTGCAAATGTCAGCTCAGCTGGGGTAACTCACCCAAATCCCATCTCAAAACAAAAGGGATGAGGATGTAACTCAATGTCAAGGTTCATTAAAAAAAAAAAAAAAAAGCTCAGGAAAGCTTAATAGGGATAAAGTCTCAAACTAGTTTATTCCTGTATGAAATGTTAAATATCCTCAGAGTTAGAAATGTATTTGTTTGGAATTCTATGGTTAACTGTGTTTATGCAAAAGTACCATAACATTATAGGGATTATAAATGCAACTTAAATTGGTACACATCTTCTGATAGAAGTTTTATCTATAATTTTTGTTACCTGAAAAGCTGACAAAAAATGGAAAATTAGTCCCTTTTTCAGCAGGAAAAATTAAATGATATAAAAGCTGCATAATCTTGGGAAACTGAGCATGTTTAACACTGTATATGTATTTATGCATATGTACTGAGGGTATATGTATACAATTCCAGATACTGTTAGTAGACTTACAGCTAATTATTTGAAGACCACTCAGAAAGAAGTTAGCCAGCTGTAATTAGCAGCTGTTGAGTACAGAAAACATCAGGTTGAAGAAATTCATTTTAAAGTTTAAAGGATGCTGGAATGAAAATGCAAAGACAAATAGTTTAAATTGCTTCTGGATTACTTGTAGTACCTAATACAATGTAACTACTTTTTTTTGTTTTGTTGTTTTCTGGTACCAGGAATCAAACTCACGACCTTGCGCTTGCCAGGCAGGCACTGTGCTGCTGAGCTAAATCCCCAGCCCTAACTACTATATAAACACTTGTTAACTGTATTGTTTAGGGAATAAAGACAAGAGAGAGTCTCTACACATTCAGTTCAGATGTCCTTTAGTTGTATTTTTCAATTCATAATTGGTTCCATCTTCAGATTCAGAATCTGTCACTAACAGAAGGCTGCTTTTACTTTGGCAGAAATATGAGAAGTATTTGGTTAAGAGTCTGTAAACAATTAAATTTTCTAAGACTAGATTCTTTCCATCTGTAATGGTGGTAAGTCAGAAGGTAAATTTCAGCTTATCTCAGTGCCCTACAATGCCTTCACTGGATTAAGATTTTACAGTTCTCCCCTGACTCTCTCAGCACACTGATAAGAGGAACTCTCAGTGGCTCACTATTATATGTCAATGGAGGGGGGGAGTTATGCCTTCTTGCTGTTAACTCAAACAGGACTACTGCACAATATACCTCATGCTCATCTGCCAAAAATTCAACCTGTTTAGTTTCCTCTCCCTTAATGGTCTCATCTTGGACACCTGCTGCATCTACTCACCTATTCCTCTTCAACAGTTTTTAACTGTCCTGTTTGACCTTACTTCTCATTTTACAAAATACGGAAGATTCTCTGCAGAAACTAATTCTGTGTAGAAAAAGTTACAGATCTAATCTAATAAAAACAGAATGGCTTTAAATACCGAATATTGAATAAAAAATAGTGGCAAAAAAAGTTTTTAGCCTTTCGCAGTTGGAATGTATCTCAACAGCGTCCTTTTCACAAATTCAACATTAAATCATTTAATAACAATTTCAATCATTTGTGCCAAAGGAAGGAAGCCACAGATCAGATAATTCAAACTAAGAAATTAAAGTACATGCTTTGAAACTTGAAAACAAAGCCTAAAGTTATAAAATGTTTATCTGGTTAATTCTACGGTTATAATCACCATTTTTGAGAGCTTACCACATGATCAGACATAGTCCTACACATGATGCCTGTATTATTTAATCTTTTCAAGCTCTGTGAGATTATTACTGCTATCCCTTTTGAGGATGAAGAACCTAAGACATAGGATATATAATTAGCTGGACAAAATATATTGTTGGCTTACACAGTCAGGCATTAGAGACCGTATCTTTATCTTATGCCAAATCTGAAAGAATTCTTTTGTCACATAAACCTGAGTTCAAAGCCAGGTGTGGTGGTATACACATTCTGGGAGGCTGAGGCAGGAAGATCACAAGTTCAAGCACAGAATAGTGAACTCAAGTAACTTAGCAAGATGCTGTCTCAAACGTTAAAATAAAAATGGGATATAGCTTGGGATTGTAGCTCCATGTGAAGGCACTGGCTTCAATCACCAAGCCTATTCTTAGTCCATAGGTGTTTAATAGATTCTGGAAGAATTAAATTCCTAGATTTTTTTTATTTTTATTTTAAGGAGACTAAAAAAATAATAGAAAAACATTAGAAATGATTCAGAATTTCAAAAAACCAAGATGATATGAATTCAACAAAGGCTGTTATGTTGCATATTGTTGTCTTCAAAGTAGTTGTTCCGATTACCAGATATAAGCATGCAAAACTGGTCAAAAAGTACTAAGCATTAACTGTTCCTTTCAATAAAACAATAGAAACTAGCAGTACAATTAGCTATAGAAGATTCTTAGATGGCTTTGTCAGGAAAACAACAAAAATAACCCTTCTCCACTATTGGTAGGAATGCAGACTGGTACAACTACTGTGGAAATCTGTGGAGAGTCCTCAAAGAGGTCCCATTTGACCCAGCTATTCCCCTTTCGGTACAGTTCCAGAACTAATAACATCATACCCCAGCAATATATGTGCACCCATGTTCACAGATATCTGTAATAGTTAAATCTTGGAAATGACCCAAATGCCCATCAACTGATGAATGGATAAAAAAGACGTGGCATTTTTATACAATGGAGTACTACTCAGCCATAAAGAAGGATGAACTGGAGACTCTTACAGGTAAATGGATGCAACTACAGACCATCCTCATAAGTGAAATAAGTAAGATTCACATATGTAAACATCATATTGTCTCTCTAGTGTAACAAAATGAAAAAGTAAATAAGATCCAAAATCTACAACAGGGGGCTGGGGATTTAGCTCAGTGGCAAAAGCGCCTGCCTGGCAAGCGCAAGGTCGTGAGTTCGGTTCCCGGTACCAGAGAAAAACCAAAAAAAAAACAACAAAACAAAATCTACAACAGATATTGTAAAAGGGAAAGAAACTGCCCAAAAACAAATGGGATGGGGGAAAAAGAGAAAAGAAGGAAGGAAAAAGAAAAGAAAGATATATACACAGGATAGCGAAGATAGTTATACTAATTTCTTTTAGTTCATTGAAGGGAATGGTTTGTGCTTATATTGTTCGATCAATCTTGCATGCCTGTATCTTATAATCCAAGCAACTACTTTGAAGATAACAGTAGGTAATATATTAACCATTGTTAATTTCCTATTATCTTGTTTTCAAATTCTGTATCATTGTTTTCACTTTTTATCTCTTTAAAATAAACAAGCAACTACTTTGAAGATAACAGTATGTAATATATTAACCATTGTTAATTTCCTATTATCTTGTTTTCAAATTCTGTATCACTGTTTTCACTTTTTATCTCTTAAAAAAAAAAAAAAAAAAAAAAAAAACACCCCGAATTGGGGCCAGGGATATAACTCAGTGGTGCAATACCTGCCAGGCAAGTGTGAGGTCCTGAGTTTGATTCCCAGTACACTGCCCCCACAAAAAAAATCCCCAAACAAAGATAGGGAAAACCAATGGAGGAAAAAGCATGAAGTATTTGCATATATACACAAAACTCATGTTTTATCAAAATAATATATACTTCCTATCAAACTATCCTTTTCAGAAACTCTGTGATGAAATCTAGCCAATACGAGATACTTCAGAATTAAAAACCAATTTCTAGTCTCAAAGACCAAGGTATACATTCATCACTGTAATACTTTTATTATTTTTACTTATTTTACTGTTACAGAACTGGAACCATTCTATCAAAATACAGATCAGAGAACTATTTGCCCTTGCAGGAAGGTTTGAAGTATCTCCTGAAATGATGAAAATAAAAGGATGATAAGAAAGCAACCTAGCCCCAGAAGTAACATTCTGTATTTCCAGGAAGACCTCCAAACAGGCTTTATTAATTATGAACAGGCCAGACTACTTACAAGTTACTTTTACTTGGTAAAACACCTAAATATTATACCTTTTAAACTTTGTCTTTGTGCTTGCTTTGGTAAAACATATAGTAAACTCTAAGCATCTTTAAATTCACTGTCTCAATTTATCATTTACTTGCCAACAAGAGTTTTTCTCTCTTCATGGTTATTTGGCCAGTATGTGTGAGCTTTACTGTTTCAGTTACATTTTCCTCCACTATCTCTTCTACTGGCTGTGTATGAGGTCACTGGATATGAATTTTTTAGACCACAAACTTCGAAGGCAGCAACATTCTGCTATAAACAATCTTTTAAAAATCAAGCTGAATGAGGAAGTTCACACCGTGTTTAAAGAGTCATCAAAACGTGCTCAGTGTGGTGGCGACTGTAATCCCAGCACTCAGGTGGCTGAGGCAGGAGGACTGCCATGGAGTTACAGGCCAACCTGAACAATACTATGAAATTCTGTCTCAAAAAGCAAACAACAACAAAGAAACACCAAACAAAATAGTAATCAATACAACTAATTGTCATTTGAAAATTTCAGGTGTTTGGACAGGGTTTGGGGAAATTTTTGAAATATTAACAGGCTTTTGGAGGCAATATATGTAATGTAGGAAAAGAAAATGACATGGATTCTTCAGTATGGCCATTTTTAACTATATTGAAAGAAGAGATAGAAAACAACTCCATAGTAAATCCTAAACTTAAATTTAGCCCATAGTTTTAAGTATGCTTCAAAAAACTATTTTATCACTTTTTATCTTTATCTGTATTTAGTTTTGTTCTCTCCCTCCTTTGTGAACTGTCTGCTAGTAGGAAGGTGATGAAGGCATACCTTTAATGTATGCCACAGACTGGACAGAAAATGTGCTAAAAATGGCTGCATGGGTACAACAGCTATTATTTTCAGAGGTCTTTTATGGCAAGGACTATTTTGACTAATATTCATAACTAATACTGTGGAATACATATGGCCATTTCAACAAGTATATCTTAGAAACTACATCTTATAGTTCCCAATACAAAGTTCTACAACTGTTTTGTACTGAGTTTACATATGCCTTTGCTGTAGAATGCCTACAAATCTCACATGCACTGACAAACTTAATGTAACCACTTTTCAGAGACTCTTGACAACTAGGAACTATACTTTTATATTTGATGTTCAGATTACAGTAAAATAAAAAGCGCTAGTATATGTCAAAATCTGCTAATTAATGGGCCACTGAAAATTTTGTTGGACAGCCCAAAACAAATCTTAAGAATCTAGTTGGAATATAACCTAATACAGTACTAAAAGGAACTTTAGAGGTGTAGACTAGAGTCATCCTCACACTGATCAGCAAACTGTACTAGGGGACAAAGCTGGTTACTGGTCTCCAGAAATGCTTCACTTGAAACTATGCTATATTTTGTCAAACAACCTGGATCATTTTAAACTCATGCTCTGTGCAATGACCTTAATTTGCCTTTGGGTATCATTCCAAGTAATAATTCCAACTGGTCAAAAATCAACCATAACATCACTATTTCAATACCTCAAAATGCACTGCAGGGATAAAATGTATAGCTAGTCTACAATGTTTGGTCTGTAATAAAGGAGTTTTTTCCTGAAAAATGTCTTGCTTTAGTTTTAAAAAAGTAATTACTAGTTATACTTATGGAGAAGTTGTAAATATTTTCTGTAAAAGCTTTCTGAGCCATGATAGGGGCTGGGGACATAGCTCAGCAGTAAAAAGCCTGCCTGGCAAGCACAAAGTTGTGAGTTCAATTCCTGATACAAAAAAAAACCCCAAAAAACAAGAAGAACCATGACAGGATTCCTACACACACACACACACACACACACACACACACACACACACACATATACACACAAATTAGGAAAGCTGACGTCCATAAAAATGTTTTCTAAAATGGGATGCATGGTCTAATTTAGGAAATACTGTACTTTTTAAACCCATGAAAATGATCTGACTTTAAGATAATCTTTTTCTTGTGAATCATCAGAACTAAGTATTTGTGATATGGACATAGGAAGATACACTTCACTATGTAAAACATGTAAATAGTTGATGTAAAAGGGAAGATCAACGGAAGAGTTAAATAAATTGACAAGTAAGACTGCATTTTTAAAAAGTCTAACTCTTGAAAAGTAGGGTATGTTGATAACCTTGTTAAATGATCACAGAAGACTGAATAATGGCCCCAACGACATTGAGGTCTTAATACCTAGAATCTGTGGATATTATTTAACAAAGGGATTTTACAGATGTGATTAAGCTAACAACCTTGAGATTGAGAGTATGCTGGACTAGTTTGGTGGGTCCTAAATGTCAATCACAATTGTCCCTGTGAGAGGACCACAGCCATGGGGGAAGGTGACACGATGGAGCGAGGGAACAGAGTCCTGAAGATGCTTATGCTGCTGGCTTTGAAGATGAGCGAGGAGGTCATTAACCAAGAAGACACTTCTAGAAGATGGAAAGGCTACAAAACCATTCTCCCCTACAGCTTGTGTTTAGCTTCATATCTCTAGACATGTAAGAATGTAAATGTGTGGTTTTAGGTCTGGGGATATAGCTCAGGGGTGCAGCACCTGCCTAGCAAGACAAAGTCCTGAGTTCAATTTCTGGTAGCAAAAAAATAAAGAAAAATATGCCTCCCCCAAAAGCCCCTTAAATGTGTTAAGTTCATGACAATTTACTATAGAAGACAAAGCAAATAAAATACAAAAGATGACGCAAACTTTCATCTATTTAATATCTATGAACTCACTGTTACACAATTCCAAATTCTATTAAAAGTAAGTTTCTAGTCATTATATCTCAAAAAGTGTGTTTCTTTAATAGTGATAGAACTACTGAAAACCGTATAAAATCTCAACAAAAGCCATTTTGTATTAATTTTAGGTAATATGTTCAACAACTGGGCATCTGCAACTACAGTATAATTTGGTGAAAATTAAATCTCAAGAATAACAGATTATCATCACAGAACAAGTTATAGTAACTGTTCAAAAGTAACAAGAAGAGCAGGTTTGGTGGTGTATGCCTGTAATCCTAACTACTAGAGAGGATGAGGTAGTAGTGCCAAATTCAAGCCCAGCATGGGCGACTCAGTAAGATCCTGTCTCAAAAATAAGAGGGCTGGGAATGTAGCTCAGTGGGAGTGCCCCTGGGTTCAATTCCCAGTACCCTCCACACACAGAACAAAAGTAATTGAGTGAGGCAATTTTACTATGCCATCTCACTAAACATCAACCAATATGTCATCCAGAAGTAACAGCATTGTCACAAACATGAAACTGTTGAAGAGGAAAATAAAATGGAGTAAGAAACTAACATTTTGCGAATTCCTAGTGCATGTAAATACCCAACATATTTTTTTCTCACTGATATCTTAAAACAACTCTAGAATATTAAAAAAAAACTAGATTTAAAAAAAAAAACAACTTTGGGGAGAAGTAAGTTTAAAACTGGTTAATGGTCACAGTATTGGTATTAGTGTAATTGAAATACAACACTAGGGGCTGGGGATTTAGCTCAGCGGCAAAGCGCCTGCCTGGCAAGCGCAAGGTCGTGAGTTCGGTTCCCAGTACCGGAGAAAAACCGAGAAAAAAAAAAAAAAAAAAAAAAAAAAAAAAAAAAAAAAAAAAAAAAGAAATACAACACTAATCCCATGGCCTAGTGGCGAACCTATGGCACCTGTATTATTTTTCTTTCAAGGCAAAAGATGTTAATGCACAAGTTTTCTCAAAACTAAAACCTTGTATTCAAGTTTAACTGCAGCATTGGCACTTTGCAATAAACAAGTGGGTTTGGGCTGCAGTCTACAAGGTTCGGCATCATTGCCAGGGCCTGAGTTTTCCCTGTTCCCAAAGAAGATAATGGTGTATGGTCATAAAAACTAAACTTAATTTTCTTTTTTCTTTACTTTGGAATAACTCAGCAATCAACTCAAAATCTCATAATTACTCTTTTTTACTGTCATGCTAGCAAAATACATTCTATTTCCTCATTCCCTCTGAGACTGGTATTGTAGCTACATAAGCTACTGTACTTTTATATCTATTTTAGAAAATACTTTTTTAACTAGGTCCTTTTACAGACTGAAAATATTAATTTTTCTAATGTTAATCAACTTTTCCTAAGTCATATACCTCAAATATGAAACAAGGTATCAGTATCTTATTCATTCCTTTAACATACATTTATTGACTATCCATTCTGCTAGGTACCATGTTAGGCACAATGGCAAGTAACAGATTAACCTTGTGAAATTAATAGCCTAGAGGGCAAAGGGGGCAGACTACTAAGTAATCAAAATGTTCCTGAGTGATCAAAAGTTAGAATTTGTGTAAACATCATGAAAAAACCAGGAGTACAAAAAGATACCTAGCCACCACCATGTTCTATTTGTAGCACATAAAGCAACAATGTAGTTTGTATAAATGATTACTAATTTTTTATGATGTATTATCTAAAATAAGCTCCACATTCTCCATCTTCCTAACTGCTTTTCCTATCATCACATAGATATGGGATTGGATTCTCCGAGTGTCAGTTGTATCTCCTCTGTGACATTTGTCACGATTATAACTTTACTTTATTCATGAATTTACTTAAGGATTTGTTCCCAGCCCCTGATGGAATAGCAGGAACTTGATCTATTCTTGTACCTTATAATAACAACACTGAAAATATGTATGTAACAGGTTTTCAGAGAATAAACAAGAGGCAGCATAAAACAGTGATTGCTGAAAGAAGGAAAGCAACCTTGCTTTACAAATATTCCTACCTTACTGCAGAGGGTTTCCACATTCATGGTACAAGGAGTAGAACACTACCAGAGCCCTGAGTTTACAATGGAGTGAGAGTATTAGGGAGGAGGGAGCTGAACACAGCTGCGTAGAAAGAACGCTCTTAAATGACTTCTCTCATATCCTCAGCTGAGTCCAAAACAAAGAGAAAGCAGAACCACCTCAGGACTTATCTAAATGAGGAACTGTTCATGTTCTACCCAGCCAGAGGGACTAGAACATGGCAGGCTGGGTAAAGTATCAATAAATAGCTACCTAGTGAGCTAAAATTAGCCCCAGAGTAAAAGCCTGCTCTGGTCCTGCACAACACAGCTCAATCACAAGCTTTGAAAAGATCGAATTTTTCCAAGTAACACAGTCCCAGGACAAAGCTCAAGAATATTTACAAGAATTTTTAAAAATGAGGATTGAAAAAAACAAAATTCTAGATATCTAGCAGTATATGGTTAAGTGTGGGTAAGTAACCATATGAATAAAGTACAACCCAATAACAAGAAAAAAAATCAATTCAAATTCAGAAATGATAGACGATGAACTGATAGATAAGGATATTAAAAGTTTTTATAACTACAGTTCTACATTTTCAAGAATGTAGAGGAAAGTGCAGTAGTCAAACCTGAACATACAAAGTACCCGTCTTTCTAAAGATGGAAAATACAGGGTCTTAGATGAAAAACAGCCTGGGGGATTAACAGTAGCTTAGGTACTGCAGAAGAAAAAACTACTTGAAGAAAACTACTTGAAGAAATGAAGCACACCAAAAAGATTGAAAAAAAAAGTATCAATGTGACTATTATATAGTAATAGCCAAGCAGCCTAATCCCCAAAGATGAGAGAGACAGGAGAAAGTACTTGACATTTGGTTTAAACTTTTCCAAGTCTGGTAATATTGCAAAGTCATAGATCCCAGAAGTTCAACAAACCCCAAGCACCAAAAAACATGAACAAAACTTTATCAATAGACACCATAATTAAACTGCTTAAAACTAGTGATAAAGAGAAATGCTTTAACAATCTTTGGGTGGGGCACATTGCATACAGAAAAACAAAGGTAAGAATGACAGCAGACTTCACATTTGAAACAATATAAGCCAGAAGATAGCAGAACAGTGTTTTCAAAGTTGAGAAAGAAAAACAAACAGAAAAGGCCACTAACCTATAATTCTCTACTCAGTAAAAAATCTTTCAGAAATGAAGAAGGTAATTCTTCAGAACTGAATAAAGATGATTACGTAACACTGTGAATGTACAAAATGCCACTGAATTAGACACTTTAAAAAGGCTCATGGTTAATTTTGTGTTATGTGAATTTTGATCAATATCTGCATCTACTAAAAGGAATAAAGAGCAACAAATGTGGTAAACATGGACCAATATAACCTTTTTCTTATTTTTAAAATCTCTTTAAAAGATAACTGTTTAAAGAAAATGCATTGCAAGGCTTTTAACACTGGAAGTTAAGCACATATCAACAGCACAGAGGCAGGGGAGACACCAGGAAGCTGGCTTCCATATCCACGAGGTGCCCAACCCTGGCTCAACCAATCACAGACTGAAAATACTCAGGGAAAAAAACCTTGTTATACACAAACTTTCTTGGTATCATTCCCTAAACAATGCAGTGTAAGAGCTATTTACATAACACACATGGTATGCTGAGTATTATTAGTAATCTAGAGATAATTCAAAGAAGGAGGGCTAGGGTAGAGCACTTGCCCAGCAGGGTCAAGGATCTGGGTTTGATGCCCAGCACTGCAAAATTAACTAATTAATTGAAAAAATATATAGGAAGATGCCTGTAGGTTATTTGCAAATACTATGCCATTTTATATAAGTGAGTTGGGCTGGGCATAGTGTACACATCTATAATTCCATCACTCAGGAGGTTGAAGCAGGGGGATCGCCAGAGTTCAAGGCCAGTTTGAACTACACAGTGAGACCCTGTCTCAAAA
>NW_004955425.1:21644570-21666035 GCF_000276665.1 Chinchilla lanigera | reverse complement strand
ATATATATATATATAAGAGATGGACATCTGCAGATTTTGGTATCTACTGGGGGTCCTACTGCTAATCCCTCATGGATAACAGAGGATGGATATACTATTTTTTTTTGGTACCAGGAACTGAACTCAGGACCTTGAGCTTGCCAGGCAGGCACTTATGCCACTGAACTATATCCCCAGCCGAGATATTCTATTATGTGGTTCTTATTTACGTAAAATGATATAATTTCACCCAAAAGTAGACTGTGATGAATTAAAGATATAATTCTTAAAGGACCATTTAGAAAAGGTACAGTTAATAAGCCAACAAAGAGATTAAAAGCAACCATTAAAAAAATCTAAAGTAAGGCAAAAGGAAGAAGAAGGAGGGGAACAAAGGACAGGACAAATATAAAACCTAAGATTATAGATTTAAACTCAGTCATAGCAACAACTGGAGAGAACCAATATATAATGGTATAATAACCTATATTCACTGAAAGAACGTATTTTATAATGATAGATCAACTTCAACATTGAAAGAAAAGAAATGGCTTCTTTCAGTGTAAGGCAACAGCAAAAATAGACCACACCACCTATATGTGTTTTTGGTGGAGAAAATTCAAACTTGAATCTGATCAAGCTCAATCTAGTTATAGGTTTACCAGCAATAAAACAGAGGATCATGTTAAATGACAATATAACGTTGCAGCCTGCCAAATTCAGAATGTATAAATTCTGCAGAACAAACTTGCTAAATAAATAACAAAGGAGTAGGGAGGAAGCTGTTATAGATATACAGGACACTTAATAACATACCAATTAAATGCAATGTATGGATCACCTTTGGAAGCTAATCCAAACAATTCAGTGGTTGAAAAGAAAGACTGAAGTCATAATTAGGGAGCTTTGATATCGCATTAGATACTAAGGAATTATTAGGGTTTTTGTATAATGGTATCTTGGATTTTAAAAAGAGCCCTTGCATCTTAAAGATACACTTTCTAGTATGTACAGGTAAAATGTATGATGTTTAGAATATGCTTTAAAATAATCTATGACAGGCAATATATAGATGAAATAATATTGGTCATATGTTACTAACTGTTGAAGCCGGGTGATGAATGCATAGGTATTAATTACACAATCCTTGATAGTTTTGTATGCTGAAAATTTGTCATAATACAAAATTTAAATTTTTAATAATTTACAAGTATAAGCTCCCAAAATCCAACTAAAGTAAGGTTGTACACTCAAGCAGAAATTACAGGCTAATGACTAAGTACAAAACCTCCTCCAGTGTTTTGCTTTTTCCTTCATGAACATGCAACCCAAAAGCAGAAAAGTACGCAAGTTAGAACAGAGAATTTATGAGCAGTGATTAGGCAGTGCTTCTAGCACTGTCAGTAGGAAATGAGACCCTGACACATCCAAGTGGCTGGGAGAGAATGATGCATGATTCTAGTGTAGCACCAGATATCCAATTCAAACCCAAATTTCTGATTACAATTTGGTTTCTATGGTGCCATTTCTATAGGAGACAATGTGTTCGCTTTCTAATAAACTACCATTGCAGTTTATACATCAGTCTCATGGTAAACCACTCCTTAAAACTCAAAACAAAAAACCTGAAATAGCAATTAGTACGCTAAAAAGTCCAAATTGTGCAGCACGATGATCACACCATAATGCTGTCAACTCATCACCACGGACCTTTCTTACTGTATATCTTTCACATAGTAGTAGAGCTGTTTAATGTTATTAAAAGGTATACATCTACAATAGAAAACAAATGTCAAGTGTAGCAGTAAGTTACCATGCATTGAGCAGCTATTAGCGTATCAGATGCTAGACTATCTCTATACATTTCTCTCAACCTTAAAGTTTCATGGGGCACACACTGCCACTTTACAGATGAGGAAAATGATGCTGAGACCAAGATTACATAGTCAGTTAAGGATGGAGCTGGGATTCAAACCTATATCTGATGCTAAGCTAAATAGTTTCTTAAAATGTTGTAGACTAAATAAATTATCGTGAGTCTGCATAGTTACCAAAACCAAAATACAATCTCTGTTGAGTATATGTGTAATACTTTTGAGTACTGAGTGTATGCAGGGCAATCTGTTACGAGCCAAGGGGACTATACAACGAAAAACATCAGAGACCCTATTTCCAGAGGGTTCACCTTGAACCTAATTTTTTAAAAACAGTGGATAATTATAATATGAATGGAAAGTGACAGAAGTACTACGAGAATACCGAGAAGATTTCAAAATACATTTGAGAAACATATAAACTCATAAAACAACCTGTTTTTTAGGTGGCATTTTACTAATGGATTAGTGTAATTAGTGTTGGACATTTTCTTTCTAGAGAAAAGAACACAAAGTCCAGCAACAAAAGGCTAGGCTAACTGGGTGGTGGTGGTGCACACCTACAGTCCCAACTACTTGGAAAGCCGAGGCAAGAAGACTGCAAGTTCGAGGCTAGCCTGAAAACCTTAGTAAGACCCTGACTCAAAACAAAAAGTTAGAAAAGGGGTGGTGATGTAGCTGAGAGCGAAGGCCCTAGGTTCATTCCCTGTACTGGGGGAGAAAACAGCTAGGGTGCACCACCAGCGAGCCCTGGGAACTCTGGGAAGTCCTCAGCTATGTCACTTCAAAGACACCATTCAGCACCTGAGGGAAAATAAAACATTTTGATTTAAAAAAAAACTATCTGTAAGGTTCTTTCAATTTTAGTAAGACCTGTAAGGTTCTTCAATTTTAGTAAGACCAAAAACTATCTGTAAACTATCTGTAAAGTTCTTTCCTCTACAGTACCATGAAAAAATCTACTTTAACAGTTATTACAACTTTTTACTTGGGCTCAAGTTAGACCACAACATTCAGAACTTCTAAGAAAGAGGGGGAAAAAAAACTTCTGGTGTTAAACTAGTATACCTATTACATGGATGCTGTATTTTTGGGTGTACTGAAATTTCATTCTACCACTAAATCCTCCAGACTCCCAACACCCCAACTTCCCAGCATAATCTGATTTGCAGCCAGTAAGAACTGACTGGGCAAGTGGATGAGGCAGCATGGCTATACGCAGTCTAAGGCATTAAAACATTCCAGAAAGCAGTATTTCTGAAAACCTGTCCTGTGCCATGCATCGATGACACAATTTATATTAAAATATAATCTCATGAAGCCAGGAATTTTTGTCTATTATGCTTCCTGCTGCCATAATTCCAACATTTGGAAGAGTACCAAGCATACCACAGGTACCCAATAAACATTCGTTCAATGAACTTGTAGACAAGGCAGCCTCTGAGCATGATGACACTTTAGAAGTCTAAAAAGCTGCCACAAGAATTTAGAAACATTATTAATAAATATGAAGTTGTTTTATCTTTACTGGTTTTTAAATTCACCTTCTTATGTTAATATCCAGATAATTTAACAATATCTGATCTTAAAGTTTCCCACAATTGGAGAACAATTTTAGTAAGACCAAATTAATTATTAAAATAATTCTCTGTAGATGGACCAGTAAAATGGCTTTAATATAGAAGTTTTCATAAAAATATTTATCTTATAAAACTTACTGAAGTAACTATTTAAACCTCAACTTCCTTATTGGAAAGTAGTATTTTCATGGTTCTACTACAGCCCCCAAATTAGAATATGGTAATCAATAAAATCAGAACATTATATCAATGAGTTCTTTGGAATAAAATACAATTCCTGCCAGTTTAAATCACCAGAAGCAGAAATACTTTTTACATGAGTATTTGACTGGAAGAGGGCGGGTAAATTCCGCACACATATTTTTGGCCTCAGTAGTTTAAGACCTGAAAAATGTTTTTTAGTCTGGGGATGTAGCAAAGTGGAACATGTGCTTATCATGTACGAGGCAATGGGTTCAATTCCTAGCACACACAAAACAAGTTTTTCACATTCTCTATTTAGAAGTTAAAAAAACATAATTCAGCTGATTAACAGAAATGTACCTGAATACCTTCTTGCTTGGGCTCTCTGCAGATTGAAAACGATGTACTGTTACAAGTTGCTGTGATATTTTAAATACATGTTTGAGGAGGAAAGTTTGCCTTCTGACCCCATTTCCTCCTTAATGAACACTAGCAGTTCTGTTTAGTCAACTGGTTGCAAAATAAAGGAAAATGCAGCAAAACCCAAAGATCCCGTAATAATAGCTGTGTTTTTTTAAGTACTCACTGGGGGCCATAAACATTGTTTTAATAGCTTTTTAGATATTTTGTCCCTTTATATTCACAACTCTATCCCCATTTTACAGATAAGGAAATGAATATGCACAAAATTTAAATAACTTTTCCAGGGTCACAGAGCTACTAAGGGGATCACTGATTAATTGTATCCATTGTCTGGCTCTAGACCACTCCTCATTGTTAAACTGGCCCACGTGGTTATGCTATGCTACACTACAGTTACCACATCTGTGGCTTAAATTCCTATACCAAGTTTTAACACATTCCCACCAGCTTAAATCACCAGTGGCATATGCATAACTGTCCCATCTGGTGGCTTGAACCAACACCTATGATACATGTATGACTATCACACTGGATAGTTTGACCAACACTGGTGGCTCAGAGCTGCACTGCAGTGAGACATACAAATTACGGCACTGCTGTAAACATGTTTTTAAAAAAAGTTTTATGAAGGGAACAAATCTGATTTAGAGCTTGATGATGAAATTGCATCTTAGGGAACAAATGCTAAAAATCTCATTTTAAAGCCCACCTCTTGATTCTTACTATAAAAAAAAATACTGCTCAATAAAAAAGAAAACAAACATTATCCAAGCTATCATAATAAGATTAGAATTAGTACAGGGATATAGGTATTTTGAGTGACTAGAAAGAAAAAGAAAGCTTACCTTGTCCAAAAAGATTAAAATAATTTATGAAAAGTTGTAAAATTGCTTACAAAATAATAATATATTGAGTTTTCACTATGAATCAGAGCAATGTTTAAGCGCGTGTATCCACTAACAGCTCTGTCTTTCCTAAATATGAATAAGAGCATTCTTTTTTTTTGTATCAGGAATTGAACTCAGCGCTTGCCACAAAGGTGCTTGTGCTGCTGAGCTACATCCCAGGCCCAGCATGAAAAAGATTAAGAACAAAACCTTACTGAAGAATCTTCACAAACTTTGATCACCATGAGTGCATGTGCTACGCGCACTGGGTGTGAGTGAAAATTAAGACAAATGTTAAATGTAGCCCCGGCCCTCCACAAAGCTCCAACACTTTACAGGTCTTGCTTTATTTAGAGTACTTTTCACAGAAAAGACATCACATGTCAAGAAATTAGTGTTATCTGATGGATTTAATTAGGTTGGTCTTCTTATATAATAAACTTTATAGAAAGAAAAAATGGAGAAAATGACATATATTAAAATAACTGAACAAAATAGTACAAAAATTGGACAAGCCCCTTTCATGCATCACTTTCAGCAGAATGAAGACCATGAAAACCTTTCTGCCAACTCAGGCACAGCAGTAACTTATGTTTAGGCTGCTTTCAAGAGCACCAATGCTGGTGGTTCCGCATCTTGGCTGGGCCCTCTAAGCTACACATTTTCCATGGTCAGCAATCTCTCCCATTCTTCCCTCTCTTCCTAAGGCTCTGGTGCACGTTTATATTCCCTATACTCAGATGACTTTGTCTTTTATCATTCACCAGAACATAAGATTCAGGAAGGTAGGGCTCTGTGTTCAGACATACTGCATATACCTAGCACAGCACCTGACACAATAAATATCAAATTAATCAGGGAATGAACTAAGGAAATGGAGTCTTTCAGCTAAGGGACTTTTGAATAGTCTCCTGTCCTACTTACAAACTTAATCTAGTTATACCCTTCCCTTTAGCCCACAGTGAAGATATTGCTCCTACTTATTGTTACTGCTAACTATCCTGCCTGTGCTCCAGATCGACTACATTCTCTCCCATTTTCCCTCACTAATCATCCTTTTCTGCTGTAATTTTAAAATACCCCTAGCTATAACTCCTTTCCGAGTGTCTGAAAGGAATGCTTAATGCTATTTTATAAAACAAAACAAAAGAACATGCTGAATCCCAAAGATTGCTGGAGTTGTGCTGTATTTCAAGGATGTGATCTTAACATAAGTCTGCATTTCTAGATGGCTTCCTCCTCCCTCTTCACCCTCATTTGGTGGCAATTTGATTTGCATGAAAGATTGCTCCAAGGTAAGGTCTTTATAGGGCCATGTCTTCCCCAATTTAATTGATACTTCTTGGCTCATTTGATGATTCTGCTACATATGATCCTGGCTACTGATTTCTTAAGACTCATTCCCTTTCTTGGCTTCTGTACCGCCATTCTCTCATCTGACAGCTCTCAACTCCTTTGCCTGCCCCTTAACTGCACATTTCTAGACATGCCTGATTTGCTCTTTTCTATAAATACCCTGAATGAGTTCATCCACATTCACAGTATGAACCAATACTTATATATTCTAATGATTTCCCAAACTCTATCCCCAGCCAACTTCTTTCTTTCTTAACATCAGACCTTGGTATCCAACTGCAAAACATTCCCATATGGATGACCACATATATCATCTTTCAATCAGTTCAACAGTTCATCCTGTTGCAAACTTGCCTCTCTCCTCCTGGTTCCGTATCTCAACTAATGAAGGATCGAGCCAATCTACTACTTCCAACCTCCCAGATCTAATTCACTCATATAGCTATTGCTTAGATCTCTGAATCTAGCCCCTATCCTACTCACTTTTAATTCAAGTCATTGTTATGACTACAGTGCTAAATTTAACCTACTTTGCAACTAAATTTGAGTGTCTCCAAGAGCCCCACTATTTCTCATATATATCCTTCCCTCAAATCTGCACTTCCTCTATGTACTTCTACACGTATGAAGGAATATGTTCAAAATCTTTTATGGATATAGGTATATCAAAAATACATGAAGATCACTAATTTATTGGAAAAGTTCAATTCTCCTAACATGGTAAGACCTGGTCTTTGACTACCTTTCTGGTCAGGTCTTCCTTAACTGCTTTAACTAGCACACTTCATCTCTGAAATTTTATGTATGCCACTGCCTGCCTGATATGTCCTCTCTAAAAATCTTCCTTGCATATCTCCTTCCTTCTCAATTCTTTCTTTAAAGCTCAAAACAAACACATCTGGCTACATGAAGTGTTTATGACCTTCCCAGGGAGAGGTGGGCACTGCCTTCCTGGGCTCCCAAACACAATGTACATCTTTATTGTAGCACTTACATCACAGTAATAAAATTTCTTGTTTACATATCTACTCATCTTTGTACTGCCAGTGTCTTGCATGACTCATGACACAAATTAAGTGCTTAGCTTTTTCTTTTAACAAATATTCAAGAGGCACACTGTTAGAGGACAAACTGTAACCACATCTTAGTTACTCAGTATAGTTGAGATAGTAATTAGTTTTGTTGAGACTTAAGGCTGATACCCAACTCCAAGGTTTTAATTTTAAAATGTGCTTATATCACACACTGAGTTTTCAGGTGTTGATTACAGAGCGAGATTTTTAGAAAGCCAACATTTTATTATCCACCAAATTCCAATCAATTAACCATCAACAGTGTCTACATATAGAGAAAGATATTTAAATTCAAGAGTTAAGGGCTCAATGATTCCGGTCAAACACATCAAATTAATTGGACATATTTATCATACTTTTCTAAAATCCCATTAAAATGAAAGTAAAAGGGTAAAGGAAATATAAACATACAGCACTAAACATCAGAAAAAGTGGCACCAGTGTGTAAGTAATTTGAGTAGTTTTTCAAGGATCCAAAATAAGAACATACCTGACTTGGCAAAACCGATAAAGTGCTTATAAAGAGGATACTCAAGTCAACAGTTTGCTGGCCAGAATTTGGAGGTGAAGTGGTTACAGAGGTGGTGTGTATGGGAGAGAAATTGGAGAGCTAACTTACAGTAACTGTGTAGTGAGACTTCTTACCCCTGCCCAAGCATTACCTTTCTCAATAGCAGCTTTAAGAGAAAGGCTGAAAATGGAACCATACTCCCCTCATATTCTCTCCTTTGTGGTTTTCAGATTACAGCAAACAACAAACTCCTATGTATATAAAGGCAAAATAAACCTACCTGGCTCTCAGAATACCAAGAGGTATACATATGTGAAAGTTCTTTTCTAAGGAAGCTGAAGTCTCAAAGAAAAAACCTACAATCTCAGAGAAAAAGTCTCCTTTACTGACACTCCAAGATTGCTCAATGAAAAGGTGAATTCACTGTCCAAACACCTCACTGAAAACACCAGTGCTGGGTTTCACTGACTCAATAAAGACCTTTCAATCAGCTGTTTAGTATCATACTCTCTGACACAGCTGAGAACCACCAGGTATTCCAGGAAAGTTTCCAAAATGAAACTAAATCAACAAAAAAAGAATACAAACAACAAAGCTTCAGAATACTATGTATGTCCTCAAATTAGAAATTGAGGACTTAGGAATCAATAGATGATGTTAGAAGATGAAGTCTTAGAAGACAGAATAAAAAGAAAAACAGTAGACAAGAAAAACAGTGTATCTGACCTAGATTAGAAAATCACAGTTGCTATCACATATCAAAAAATGTTTGCTGGATGTATAAGGGATCAGGCTTCAGATGTGCTTCCTTGGTTAGAGGATTTTAAAAACAATGCCTTTAGGCATTCACTTTCCATGGTCCCCAGTACAGTAGTCCCTACTGTCTGTCTGCTCAGACAATGACAGACAGCATTAGTTTGGGACTTTAGAGAAAAATAATTCCAAAACAACAGCAATTTAAGATCCGGGTACAATATGCTCCAACCTTGTCTTACAAGTGGGAAAGTACAGTAACTGACAGCTAATTTATGGTGATTCAAAAACTGTACAGTATTGCTACATCTGGCCTTTCTGCACGTAAGTCTCTATTTCTTGGACAGGTTTTAACTCTTAGCTAAAGAAGAAAGGCCAGCACAGTGTGACAGTGGCAGATATTAACTTTAGAGCAGCAGTTTCCAACTTGAACCTGCATGTGAACCACGTAGAGGACTTGTTAAAAAGAAAACAGAGAGCCAGGCTTCCCTTACCCCAGTTTTTCTGATTCAGTGGTTGTAGGAGTGGGGGCGACAGACTTGCCCTTCCGAGTGATTCTAAAGCTGCAAGTCTGGAGACTTTGCTTTGAAAGTCTGCATTTGCAAATGAAGTTATTTTTTCTGAAGCTTCTCCCATTCTTACCATAAAAACTG
Organism: Chinchilla lanigera; assembly: GCF_000276665.1. Taxonomy (NCBI): domain Eukaryota; kingdom Metazoa; phylum Chordata; class Mammalia; order Rodentia; family Chinchillidae; genus Chinchilla; species Chinchilla lanigera. The sequence goes on along the minus strand of NW_004955425.1, from coordinate 21,656,763 downwards.
TCATTTTTGAAAGGGGAGGGCTGTTTTAACTGCTACATATGTATTTTTTATAAGCTGAAAGATCCAGGAATCCTCAAAACTGATTTCTCTTTAAACCGGATTGCTTTTAGCAGTACTTACCAGTTATACCCATTTCTTATTCAGAGTTTCCTCTGCTTTCTGAATTTTTTTTTTTTTTTTTTTTTTGTCTTTTTGAGACAGGGTCTTGCTTTGCAGTTCAGACTGGCCTTGAGCTCACTTTGTAGCCCAGGGTGGTCTCAAACCCGCAACGATGCCTCAGCCTCCTGAGTGCTGGGATTAAAGGCATGCACCACCACACCCAGTTTGAAGTTTTTAAGACTCCCTGACACTACTTTGACTTCGGAAGTTTTCTACTTTTGGAGGAAATATGAGTTCCTTTTGACTTGTTTACTTTGCTCAGATTTCTTAAGTTTGTCCATATGCCATTTTCTGTTGCCATGTGACAAATTACCAAAATTTTAAAATGATGTCCATTTATTATCTGAGTTACTGTAGTTCACAAGTCCAGGGTCTAGTCAGCTGATCTCTCAGGGTCAAATAACGCAGCAGCAGGAACTAGGATATCATCCATGGATGGGGAATCTTTCATAGTCACATGGTATCAGCAGACCATTTCCTTGCATGTAGCTGTTGAATGCACAGAGGCTGTGCTTGAAGACTAGCAACATGCACCTCTCTGAATCTCCTTTCACAGGACGCAGACTGCACAGGATCACCTCTCTTCTTATTCAAGATCTAATCATCTGTGTGTTATGCCATCCTTGTCTGCTATTTCACCCACATTCAAGAGGGGGAGGAGCATGCTGAAAATGTCTGCATAGGATGATAACCTTGGAAGCCATTGTAGAACTCTACCTGGCATACCATATCACCTATTTATGGATCCAAACACTCAGATATCAATACATTCATTCCTCTTTTAAGGGTGGAAACGCACCACTCTTCTGCTCATATGCGCCTCATATGCTCATATGCTCAGTTAAGGGTGGAAACGCACTCACTCTTCAGCTCATATGTGCCTATGTGAAAGGAATGGTATGGGTACATTGCTGTGTGATAGCAAGCAGGGACAGCATAGCCAATGTACTCCCATACACAGTTTCACTAGGGAAGCTCAACACAGCACTTAGAACTTTGGGAATGTTTCAGGGATGTCGGGGCAGAAAGTTGTTTAGGCATACCATACAGGCCTGTATTAGACCTTCTACATCCAGCCTTTCTATATGCAAGCCTCTTCTTTTAAGTTCTAGGAAAAATGTTTCAACATAACATTTTTTTTTTTTGGTTTTTCTTCGGTACCGGGAACCGAACTCACGACCTTGCGCTTGCCAGGCAGGCGCTTTTGCCGCTGAGCTAAATCCCCAGCCCCCCCCCTTTTTTTTTTTGAGACACAGTCTGCCCATATAGTTCAGACCAGCTCTGAATTCACTATATAGCCGAGGCTGACCTCAAACTTGAGGTGATCCTCCTGCCTCAGCCTCCCAAGTGGTAGGATTCAGACATGTGCCACCACACCCAGCTCAACATAACATCTTAAAGCTTTCTTTTTCTGGTCTAAGATCTTCAGAGAAATACACCCTACCTGTTTATGTATCCTAAAGGTTCATGTGCCCAATAACTACACCAAGAATTAATAGGGGTTGACTGATGAAACTTACAACTTCAGAGATAACTCTGGAAACTATACCACACAAATAACATCAAATCATTCATAAGTACTTCATTGTATTTGAAATATAATTCATTCAGCAGAGATGTGCACTAAAATTAAATAGTTTTTTTTTCAGCATCTAGAAGGAAAACAACTTATTTAAGGAACTCACCAAGATACTAACTTTGCTGTAAATGTGAATTTTTGTTTAAAAGAACTAAAAGGAGTTAGAAAGCCATTTCATTATGAGTTTTTCTCTTTATGATTATCCACTTAGAATCTCCTAACCCCAAAGGTATAAAAGATTTAAAATATTCCCTGCTACTTTGCATCTATACAACCTCCCAATGAGCACTGCTTCTTTCTCCAGAAAAAGGGCACAGCAGTATTAATAACTTGACATAAAGAAGCTAAAACTGATAAACATCTATGCAAAGTAGGAACAATGACTAATTCTGGTAACATTTTACTGTCAATATTAACATTTTCCTCTCAATTTTATTTTTATTAGTACACATTTGCAGTACATGATTAAATTCCTTGTAGGGAGCTGGTATGTGTACATAACACATCTCAGTTCTTTTTTTTATCCCATTCCCCTCCTCTCTCTTCCTCTCTTGGTCCCCTTCACAGCTGAAAAAAAAAAAATCCATTTCCTATAGTTTATTTTTAAAAATACCTTCATCCTTAAATCCTAAGTTCTAAAACTTAAATGTATTCATTTGACAGAAATTAAATGATTTAGAAAAACTTAAGTTTCACAATCTTTCCTCCTAGAAATAAACATGGTAACAACACTTTAATGAATCTCCTTCAAATATTTTTATGCATAGGTGCCTCATTATTCTGAGCACCCACACTCCACTCTTGAGAGCATCCTGTATCTATTTCTAATATAATAAATCCCTCTCACGTGTCTTTTACATGCAGCGGTACCTGGGTTTACAAACAATTTATTTTACAATTTGGGGGAAGATGGCTGCATTTGTGTTTGTGTGGGGAAGATGGCCATGGTCATATTTATCACCCAGTGTGGAGTTTGCAAATGGAAGCAGAATTTTGCCAAACGCTTTTGTCAACTGAACTGTTTGCAAACAGAAGTGTGTGCGAACCGAGGCATACACACACACACACACACACACACATACACACTTGCGCATAAATGTATACATATATACAAAGAACATTTTATATAGTTGGGGTCATAATGAATACATAATGTTGCATCTTCGCTTCTGACAACTGTACCAACTCTGAAAACATTCTTTAGACTGCCTTTCTTCTGTATGAATAGCCCATAATTTATCTATAGATCATATACTGGTTACTCAGAATACACTAATATGTTACAAAATAAAACTAAACAGTAATATTGTCATTGATGTCTATTTCCCCTATATTGACACAGGAATAGCAATACAGCCAGGTGTAGTGGCACATGTCTGTGATCCCAGCACACAGGAGGCTGAGGCCCAAGGGTCACAGTGAATCCACAGCTAGCCTGATCTACACAGAGAATTTGAGGCCATCATGAACTACACAGTGAGACCCTGGCTCAAAAAGCCAAAATAAAAATGGACTAGTAATACATATATATTGGATATTAATAAAATACCACATGAAAGCAATAAGGAAAATAGGCAACTAAAACTCCATAGATTATCAGTTGAGAAAGGAAAAGAATAGCCTGCAAAATTGAGAGTTTTTTTAGATGAATAGAATCTGAAGGAAGATGAGTTTAAGGGTGACTTGGGAGTCTTAATGTATACAGATCTCTACTGATAATAAAAAAGAGATGGTGGAATCCTCATTAACACCTTGGGAGCTGGCAGGATTATTAAGCAAAGCATATAACTTTTAATGTTAAAAGCCAAGAGGCAGACTCATAACAACACAGTAGCATGGAGAACAGTATTGTTTTACAAAATAAGTAAAAAGAAGCACAGAGAAGGTAACGGGATAGGCTAAGCTAGACATGGTGGCACACATCTGTATCCCAGCACTTGGGAGGCTGAGGCACAAGGATTGCGGGGATTTTGAGGCCAGTCTGGGCTACAAAGTGAGTTCAAGACCAGCCTGAACTATATAGTGAGACCCTGGCCTCAAAAAGAAAAATAAATAAATAAATAAATAGATAGGTGAGATGTATTTAAATATTACAGTTGGTTCAAAATAACTGTCCCATATGAGTTTAGGAATGTACAGACTTATTTACCTTCTGTGAAGGAAGACTGACAGAAATTCCTAACGGAAGTATTTTCAGATCTTTGATAGTGAATTCCATTTAAGAGAATTTCCTAGGGACCATTATTAAGAACCTAATAGAAGAAACTGAAAGTAACTAGGGCAGAAAATTCTGAAACATAAGATAGCCTTATAAAATAACCTTTGGACTTCTTATAAGTACTTCAATGAAAAAGGACAGTAATACCTACGTAAATAAAACTGAGACTTAAATGTAATGGTAAAAGGACCCAAAACTAGCCACAGGTCATAAGGCATTACAAGTAAGTGGGCATATCCAACTCTATGTCCACTTGCTAGTAATCAGGATTTTCTATATACTAAAAATGGGCTCGACAAATGCTGGAGGAACTGTGGGGAAAATGGAATCCTTCTCCAGTGCTGATGAGAGTACAGACTAGTGTGACCACTGTGGAAAACAGTATGGAGCTTCTTCAAAAAACTAGGATTGGAAGTCTCATTTGACCCAGTTATTCCCCTGATGAGTACCTTCCTAGAATTAAAAACATCATACCACAGCAATACACGTGCACCCATGTTTATAGCAGCACAATTTGTAATAGCTAGATCTTGAAAACAATCCATATGCCCATCAACTGAGGAATGGATAAAAAAGATGTGGTCTTTTTATACAACGGGGTACTACTCAGCCATAAAGAAGGATAAACTTGAGACTTTTTAAATTGGATGGAATTCGAGACCATACTCATAAGTGAAATAAACCAGACGCACATGTGTAAACATGGTATTATCTGCCTAGTTTGAGAAGCTGAAAGAGTAAGATCCAAAATGTACAACAGATATTGTAAAACTGGGAAGAAACAGTTCAAAAGGAAAGAGAAACTGGGATCAGGGAATGGAGAAAAGGAGAAAGGGAAAAGCAAAAAAAAATAAAAAATAAATAAAAAAAAATATATATATATATACACACACACACATATACACACACAGACACAAGATAGTCAAAATAGCTATACTACTAATTTCTCTTAGTTCATTGAAAAGAAAGGTTTGTGCTAACATTATTTGGACAATTAAATGCTGATATCTTGTACTCTTGAGTAATTAAGTTAAAGACAATAATACACAATGTGTTAACCACTGATACTCTATTATCTTGTTTTGAAATTTTGTTTTCTTTCAAAAAAAAAAAAGGGCTCTGATCCCCCAGATCTTTTCAGTCAATGCTGCACAAGAGCACTGTACTGTGAAAGAGCCTGTCAGGAAGCATGATGTTCCGTACCCACAGAGACATGTTAACAGAGCTGTGGCTGCCAGCTTTTGGCATGTGTGTGGTGCAGGTGATAAAACCCAGGGTTTCAGCGTGCTAGGCAAAAGCTCTACCATTTAGCTATGCCCCAGCTCCTCTTCCTAACTTCTGTTGACTCTCCAACTGAAGAGAGTGATTGAAAATAAAAGACACTGATTGATAAATTAGGAACAAATCCTCCTGAGGGCAAGGTGCAAGGATGTTCTCTTCTATAGCCCAGACATTCTCTTCTTGGACTGTGGTGTGTGAACACATGGATTCAGGTATCCCACCAGGCATGACATGATAAACATCAAGTGACCTTATAAAGTAACCAAAAATGCTTTGGTATCTGTGCTCCCTCAGCAATTTGTATTTAATTTCCATCTGTTGCGTGTCAGTTTTAAAAAAGCTCTCAGTTCTTAAACTGTCCTCCTGCATGGACTTGATGCCAATCTTTTTCAAAGATAATGTGGAAATGTTTTATAGTTTATAGAATACTAAAATAAGATCTCCATAAAGCAGAGATATTTTCAAAGATAATGTTAAGTATTAGAGATTAAGGTGATTTTTCAAAAGCTAGAGAACTACAAAGGTAAATACTATGAAAATAAAATACTGATTTTAGACTGATAGTTTTCTGGATTTTTGAAAACAGTATTATTTTCTGACACACAAAGAAAATTGACTTTTTGCCTTCCTTACGCAGTGCCCCATTAAAAGAGAAACAATAGTTTAATATAAGTAAATTTCCCCTCTAAATTAAGCAAAAATTTAGTTAAATATGTTTAAAAGTAATTAACTACATAAAAGGGATGGGTTATGGTCCACTACTGAAGAAAATAAAATTTTTTCCTTTGCAAGGTCACTAAAAAGATGCTCCTATAAATTTAACTCTAAAGTAAACTTAGCAGAGAAGTGAAGAAATTTTTGGAAACTTTAAAAGCAAGACAGAAAATAAATAAAATGCAAGTAGAGGAAAAAGACAAAGTATAAAAATGATATATATCAATTACTTTATCCTCTTCCCCCTCAAAGTGCTGCTTAAAAACAAATAGCGTTGACTTTTAGTTTCATCTTTTTTTCCTTTCTCAGAGATTTTATTAAAAGCAAAATAAAACCATCATGTTAGACTTAGAATGGATGGGAAAAAGGGTACCAAATGGTATTAAATGTTAAAATTAAGAATACAAGCTCATTGATATATCTATCTCTTTTGATAGAAAGTGATCAAAGATGTCCTAATCTTATAGTATAAGAAGTGGTACACTATAAAATTTAAGATTTTGGAGGGGTCTAAAATTAAGATTCTAAGTGTGGCTATTCATATATTGAAGACCACTGAATGATTAGCTTATAGAATGTTCTACTTACTCTTTCAATACCATCCAGCAATATTTGAAAATTTTAGCTCAATTATTATACATAGGCTAAAATTCTATAGAAACACTACCACATGTAGATTATTTTGAAATGAAAATAATAAATTTGCAATACCTTGAAATTACCTAATTTTTGAAAAGTTAACAGAGAAGTCTTCAATCTTTAGGAAAATCCCACTCATTCCACAGACATAATGAGTCTCATAAGTTGCAAGGGTCATCCTACTATATTAACTACAGGTCATAAGGGATTACAAATAAGCAACATAAACAAAAACCTGCACATTTCATTCAACTAAACCTGTCCTAACTAATCAAGATACACTAAAGCTATTTAAAAGTCTCTGAAAAGTTGTATTAGGAAAAAAATTATATTATACATATTAAATAGGGACTTTTCCCCCCTACTCTCTGTCCAGTCAGTTGGATTAACCTTACATAACAAAATAAAACAATCCGACGTAAGTACTTCTACTAAACACCAAAAGACTGGAGACTGGATCTTTTGGGATATTACTACTTCTTTATCTGATATATTCAATTATATAAAATTATGTACTGTGTAAGGATATGTAGTTCCTTTTCACAAATTCACAATTCCATGATATCCCTGAGAATGAGTGCCTTTGCTAGGAACATACCGTGGTGTGTTAACATTTTTACATCCATACATGAAATGCCCTAATTCTACAGAAGACTCACTGAGTCTTCCACATAGTTCCCAATCCTATCCCTTCCATTCCCACTTATGGAACTTTCCAGGGTTGCCCAACTATCTACTTCATATAACCAGCCAGAGTCAGGTGTTCTGCTTAGGACACAACATACAAAACCAAGTTTTAAATGTTTTTAAAAAACTTCTCATGCTATTACCCTGATCCTTTGTATTACTACTTTGCTTAAAACCCTGTGGTGGTTTCTACCACCAGTAGTAGTATTTTTCAAATCCCAGTCGCTATCTCCAGGTTGTTAAACCAATCTAGTGGGTCTCCACCATCATTCCTGCTTAAAAATGAAATACAATGGAACAGAATAATTCCGTGTGTGGCATGCCACCACACAGATACTATTTTGTGTCACTTTATCATTTATATGGGCATACTAGGTCACAATGTAAAACTGTATGTTATCAATGGTTATTACCTTTAAAAAGCTGGAAATACCTCTGCCTATGAGCTCCAGACTTTCATTTGTCTCAAGGCCATCAAATCTGGCCCTGAATAAGGCTTTCTAAACCCAGCTCTTGTTCTACAGACTGGAGCCCCAAGCAAACAATCCCTCAGTCTATGCTAAGATTTTTGCACTCCCCCAACTCCTTTTAGCATGGGGATCTGAACCCAGAGCCTTCACACTGAGCTACATCTTCAGCCCTTTTTATTTTTCATTTTGAGACAAGGTCTTAAAAATTGGCCAGGCTGGGCTCTAACTTGGAATCTTCCTGCCTTAGTCTACTGAGCAGCTGGGACTACAGGGGTGTATACCATCACCATGCCCAGCTAGCAGCTCCTTTCCTTAATGCTGTCGAGCATACTATTCTGCTTTGAATGCCTTCTCAGCAGTCTATAGGGCCCACCCTTGCTCACCTTTCAGTATTCAACATTTGTTTCCTGCTCCACAAAGCCATCTATCTTTCCGGCAGGAGCAAATGCCACACATATGCATATACACAGACACACTTTTTGCCTCTATAATGCACTATATTATAGCTTCTTCCACATTTCACTATACTTTATTTTAAACTCAACTGCCTTCCCAGTCTCTAAACTCTACATATGGAGGGAATGAGCACCTCTGCCTCAGTTCAGCATCACAGAACTTAGGTGTTAAAGTTGGTATAATGAACAAATTAAGAACTGCCACATAACTTTGCTGTTACAAATGACAGGATGGTTGCCTTTGCAACAAAGCCCACACATAACTGCAATGGTGAATCAAGATCTCCGCATTTTTGCTACAAGCTCCTGAGATCAAACCCCTAACGGTCTCCTCAGAAAGACAGTCACCTCCCTATCTTTCTGCAAAGATTGGACTCTGTTCAGACTGCAATATAGCAGCACCCCTTCCATTGCTTCCAAAGGTTGTGTTGGGGGAAGGATAGGGCAGGGGGTCCAAAGGCAGGTAAGAATAAAAACCAGCATTATCAAGTTTCATTAGCAGATTATACAAGCAACTAGTTCTTAATGGTGGTGGAGTGACACCAGTAGTCAACATAAGCTAAACAACAAAAACGCAGCACAAAATAACTGGTTGAAAGTACTTGATTTCTGTTGCTTACACTAATAATTCTGAAACAGCTACCATCTCAATTCACTGCTCTCATAAGATGGGGGGGTGTGTCAACTTTTTTAACAGGGGCTCCTCACTGACACTTAAAAAGTTTTCCATGTACTTCATTCTACATAATTCTCTTTCTTTTCAGGGGGTCTGATGCACCTATTTTACAAACCCATACTTCAGCTGCCATCACTGCAATTAAACACTTCACACAACATCCAAGATAGTTTCACAGACTCTGCCAACTGTCAGTTTCAGCTGTTCTTTTTCTTTTCCAGTTTAATATAGGAGCCATAAATTTTTCTTGCCCAAGCCAATTAACCATTTTACTAAAAAACGACTCTGTTGCTTAGACTTGCAATTATATACCAAGATAGATAAATCCTACTAAAACTCAGTATTAGAAAAAAAAGTATTTGTAATATGTAAAACTCTTCACCCAAAAGATTAAATTTAAGGTACTGGTCAGAATAAGGTAGTGTAGGACTGCACAGGTAAAACTTAAAAGGGATTTAAAGTTCTGTTCCTTTTGGTTTTAAATAGGTCCGGACAACTAAGTGCCTTTGCTGTATGCTTTTCTAATTCTACCTTCTCTTTCTTTTTCAACAACTCAGATCAAACAGTTTCCTCTCCACGAAAAAGGGTCATAGTCCGAAAATAAACTTTGGAAAAATAGCACAAATGCTTATTCCTTTTTCTCAAGTTCAACCTTTAAAATGTTACTAACAAAAGGGCAAATAAACTTGTTTGTAAATAAATTTAATTATTCTAAAAGCTCATTTTCTTTATTTTAAATACCACTCACCTTAGTAAGTTCAACCCATACATATATTCTTTGCTAAAACGTTGTAAAAAACTGATATTCTTTCACAATGCTATCATTTTACAGTCTGAAAAATGTAGACTTCAACATAAAAAACTACTGACTTTGTGTGTGCATACACATTTTAAACAGTGATCTCTTTAGGACCTGTATTCTAAGACCCATATTCCAAAGGTTTTGAATATGAATGTCTTTCAGTATTTTCTCATTTAAAATTGGTGTAATTTCATCAGCAAGATGGCACACACTTGTAGTTGCAGCACTCGGAAGGCTGGGGCAGGAGGATCTCCTCGAGTTTGAGGCCAGTCTTGGCTACAAAGCCAGCCTGAATTACACAGCAAGACCCTGTCTAAATAAATAAATACATAAATAAATTAATAAATACTGTAATTTATCCAAAACATTTTTCAAATGCCATTATTTCCCAGCGTAAGTACTTAAATAGCTTAGAAAGAGAGAAAAATACCTTCATTTGAAAGATCAGTAGATCAAGAAACCACTAAAACAGAGTCAGAAAAAAAAAGAATTCATTTTTACAGACTGGAAAAAAAAAATCTCTAAAAGTCATTTCATCTAATTCCTTCATTTTACAGGTAAGAAAACAAAAACAGTCCACAGAGGTTAAGCAATGTGCCTCAGGTCACTAAGCTACTAATAGCAGCACCATAAATAGAATAAGGTATTTTAATTACTCTTACTAGTACCCCATAGCATGCGAGTTACTTGTCATTTGAGTCTTAAAACCAATTATCACCTCCTCATTAATTCCGGAGTAAAGGATTCCTACAACATATTTTTTGAATTTTTAAAGTGAATAAACTTCAAATTCTAACTCACAAAAATAAAGTACTACCAAGTACTTTAAGGAAGTGCATATACACCCTTAAACCATCACAGTGAATTTCAGTCCGTCATTTAAAACCCTGTCCTTCAACTACAGTTTTTACACCTTTTTCAACCATGAAAACATCAAATTCTGGGAAGTTCCTTGTGTACGGAAAGAACTGGCAATCTGTCAAAGACAGGAATAGATCATTATTCCAATAATGTGTGATAGGGTTCCAGCTTAAATTAACAAAAGTCACTACTAGCACTTATCAACTACAGTGCGAAGAGTTAAAACTTTGGGAGGAGCATTCTTGGCTGGCTCTGGATAAGATGTAGATCTGATATTGTTAACAAACTGAAGGTCTAAGATTAAAACTGAAAGAAAAGGAAGAGTGAACATGTGCCTTCCACCTAAAGCTTCCCCTATTCCAGCTCTGATCTCGGTACCCCATGCACCCGCACAGTGCAGACTGTATCGGTGAGACTTTCAGATTTTCGCTTTGAATGCCTCAGTAACTCAACTCTACCTTTTCGCTACGAACACTCAAGGGCAAAACAGAGAGCACGTGAGGGCAACGATTTACTCTGGACCTCGTCCAAAGACTGTCGTCTACGTACAATCGCTCCTTCGTGCAACTGATTATTTCTGAAGTGCTGAAAGAAGGCAGCACTGTACTTCTTTTTGAAAGATGCCCTAGACAAAACCTACGATAACGATTTTGACAACTGTCGCGGTTTATCAATGCAACAGTATTCGGCAGAATGCGTCGTCTCTGTCACACACACAAAATACCCAAGTTCCTGGATGACCTCTGGTGTCATTCTACAAAAATAACTTGTTAAAAGGTTAGTACACCTGTATTTTAAAGTAGGACCAGCTCAGCAAAGAGGCAAATTTGCTTGGAAACAAGTCACTGCACTGTTTAATACACACACACACACACAGACTCGAGGCCGAGATAAGCACAACAGTCCTTACCCCATTTTGCCCAGGGAAAACTTGCTCTGAAGTTTCCGCTCCCGTTACGGAATAACTTCCACAGTAATTTTTCTGGCGGCTATTTCGCAGCTGCTTTTCCACCCCTCTGAAAACAGTTTTCGTAGATATTTCAATGATGTTGACAGTTCAATTAGTTTTCGTTGGTGAAATGATTTCTCTCTCGTTAACACCAAAACGTTCGAACAGAGGTGACATTTGCTTATTAGAGTTAAAATGCTGCGCGGAGACACAAGTCAACTCTTCCCCAAATGAGCGTCCAGGTAGCGAAACGCAGAAGCCAGCCTCACGGAGTCCTATGAAAAATGAGTTCGCTGGTCATTTCGCGCCTGTCGTCCTCCACACTCACAGAGGGACGGGAAAAGCGGCCTTTTCGAGGCTAAGGCTGTGGGTTCAAATTTCTCCACTCCAGGTCCCTGGGGGTGGAGCGTGCAACCCAACACGACGTGCACTTTAATTAAAAAAAAAAAAAAAAAAAAAAACCTAAAAACAGCAACACCACTGCTTCCTGCGCTCGCGTCGGAGGAGGAGAAAGCTGTGCAGGAATCTCGAGGCGCCGCCGGCAGCTCGCGACGCGCACACCAGCACCCGCCTTCTCACTCTCTCTCCTGCCGAGGCGCGGAGCGGAGCCGCGAGGCCGGGCAGCAGCGAGGCGCTCTCCCGCGCAGGCTGAGTCGAGCCATTGCCCGCAGGGCAGCCTCCGGGCGCCGCGGCGGAGCGGGAG